>NC_051076.1:70829159-71178326 GCF_004664715.2 Peromyscus leucopus | reverse complement strand
TGATCATTACTCAAACATGTATAGCCTTGGACTGATCCCCTAATATCCACTGGACAGGGAACCTCTTGCCTAGATCAACATTAACAAACACCCCAGAAAGAAGATGTGCAGCTCTTAGCAGCTGGTGGCTTTCCCTTGTGCACCGTTGGCAGAGCGGGACTTATTGCATACCAGAGGCAGCAGCAGAATGCTGACCGTGTTTATAGTTTTAGTGTCTGCGGGAATTTCCTTGTTATTAAACCTTAGAGAACTTCCTACATGGTATTTTGATCATATGCATCTCCTCCCCAACTCCAACTCCTCCCAGATCTACCCCTTCTCTACACAACCAAGTTTGTGTTCTCTCTCTCTCTCTCTCTCTCTCTCTCTCTCTCTCTCTCTCTCTCTCTCTCTCTCTCTCTCTCTCTCTCTCCTCTATCTTTCTATAACTCACCAATTACATTTTGTGCTGTCTATATACTGTCATGAATGTGGGCTTCCACTGGAGCCTGGTTGACCAAGCAGGGACCTCAGTCTTAAAGGAAACTGGATCTTCCTTTCCCAGCAGCTGTCAATGGACTCTAGGCTGGGGCAGGACTTTGTGTCCACCTCCCCTGTCCACACTGGGAGTTTTGTCTGATTTGAGCTTGTGGGGATTTTGTGCATGGTGCTATGAGTTCATGTATGCATCAACTCTGCTGTAACCAGAAAACAACCTAACCATGTAGTTATCTGTCACCTCTGGCCCTTATCATTTTCCTGCCCCTCTTCTACAATGATGCCTGTGCCTTAGGAAGTGGGATATAATACAGAATACAGATGTACCATGTAGGGCTGGGCACTCCTCCATCTCACACTTAAGAGTTATACCCCTCAGACTATTCAGTCCCATATGACCTTCATTTTTTTTTTTTTTTTTTTTTTGGTTTTTTTGAGACAGGGTTTCTCTGTGTAGCTTTGTGCCTTTCTTGGAACTCACTTTGGAGACCAGGCTGGGCTCGAACTCACAGAGATTCGCCTGCCTCTGTCTCCCAAGTGCTGGGATTAAAGGCATGTGCCACCACCGCCCAGTGACCTTTAATTTTCAAGGATAAAATACCTTCTAGTCTCTTTGAAATTCAGAAATGAATACATTTATTAATAGTAATCTACAAGGACTAAGGAGATAAATCAGTCAGTAAAGTATTTGCCTATAAGCATGGGGATCTGTTTTCAATCCCCAGCATTCAATATAAAACTATAGCTGTGCTGATATGCACCTGGAATCCCACAACTAGGGAGGCAGAGACAAGGAGACCTCTGGAGCACATGACCAGCTGAGTCTCACTGAAAACCCCCCGGCCAGTGAAATACCTGGTCTCAAAAAACAAGGTGAAGTACACGTGAGGAACAATATCCAAAGTTGTCCTCTGGCCTTGATACACACATTCACACATGCAACCACACATGTGAGCATATCTTCACATACATAAAGAAGTAAAGATCACCTTTCAGATATGGAAATGCTGAGATCCTCAGCATGAATATAAACATAGAAGTTCACATCTGCTCTGCTGCTCTTACATTTGGTAGGTCTTTAAGATAAATGCAAGTCAAACTATTTTTCTTTGTGTGTATGTGTGCATATGTGTATTTGTGAAATCATATGGGTACACATGTGAGGGTGCACATGCATATGTGTACACTGGTTTATTCTGAAGAGTCTGTCTCCACCTTCTGAGACAGGAATTACAGAAGTGCCACAATGCCCACTTGGCATTTATGTGACTTTAGGGATCAGAACCCAGGTCCTCACAATTCACTGAAGTACCTTGACCCCAAAGCTGTTTCTTCAGTCTCTCTAACTACTTTGAAGAGGGATTATACAGTGTTATTTAACAAAGCACAGGAGCTAGGGCACTGGATCAGAGAGAGGGGCTCATTGTGACCTTAATCATACCCCTCCCATGATATTTCATTATTTCACCGTCTCCAGGAAGCTAAACCTCTACTTCCCAGCACTTCTAGGCTCACACCTTCCCATATTTCTCCAGCTCTTATATGGGAAAAGAAAAATAAACAAGTAATGACACTGGTCTGCAAGAGCTCTATGATTCCTTTAATAATCTCTAAGGTAGGTCAGTGAGGATGGGCTCTAAGGAGGGACCTTAGTTAGAGCTCTTCATTAGATTTAACTAGTGTTCAGGAAGCACAATCTTCTTAATTGGAAAAAGGGAGGTAGCTATAAATATCTAGTGCATATTGTTAATGAATAAAAGAAGGAAAGAGTGGTTTAATGACATAGTTGGGCCATGCATCATAAATTAGATGATGCTATCATGAGCCTTGAAAACCAAGCATAAGATCACAAAAGCCAAATGCCTGAGGAGAAGGAAGTCCTCCACACAGACTCAGTGTCTCCAGGCAGTCCTGTGCTATCCTGGGAAAGAAACTATTTCAGCTTCCCCTGGGATATTATCCCCCGACTATGGGAAATGTGCTGTAAAAGCCCTGAAGGGTTTTACTGCAGTTTACCTTTAAAACACAAAACAGTATCCCAGCAAGAATTCCTGACATAACTAGGACAACTGGAAAGAGAGTCACAGAGACAGGAAAAACCAAAAGGAAGATTTAAAAAAATCTAAAGTTATCATTCAGTCATTCCCTGTGGCTTTATGTATGTATATGAGTATGTTCATGTGTATGTTATATTTGTACAAATAGATATGGATCTCAAACCTGTGTGCAGCCCACATAGGCAAGAGGAAGGAGCTCTCTCACATGAAGCAGGGTCTCTCACTGAACCTGGAGCTTGAATGTCAACCAGCAAAGCCCAATGTTCCTCCCTTTTCTACCTCACACTCTGAGGTTACATGGATATCTGCTACCACATCAGGGAAGTTATATGGATACCTGTGACCACATAAGGCTTTTTACATGCATTCTGGTAATTCAAGACCAAGTCTTCAGGCTTGCATAGCATGCGCTCTGATGCAGAAAGCCAAAACTCCAGTCCCAGTACTTTTAAATGAAAATAAAACAAGTTTTATTTTAATAAAATTTATTTTAATGAAAATAAAATACTCATTTGAAGTATTTACTCCATTCATAAGTTCCTTTGCCAGGCCCATTGTCATTCACATAAAGCCTGCATAGTCTAAATGACTAGAATATTTTCAGGTCATTGTTTATTTTGTTATATGAAAAAATGACCAAAAGTTTCCCAGTGAGTTAAAAATCCAAGCACTAGGTATAATAGAACACATCTATAATCTCAGGATTTAGAGGGTTGAGACAGATGTGTCTCTCCAAGTTTGAAGCCAGTCTTGACTTTCTGGAGAATTCGAGGCCAGGAAAGGCTGTCTTAAAACCTGAATATAAAATAAGATCCAAACCTTATTGGTTTCAACTAGAGAGTTGAAAATGCTAAGCATTGTGCTGTGTGTGCCTTGCTCCAATGGTAGGCAATGCAGGTGTGTGGAGAGACTCACCACACACCTGCCATTCCTTTACTCATCTGTGTTTTACAGGGCACACCTTACCATACTAAGAGGAAAACAAAATTAAAATGAAGAGTAGATAGAAAAAAAATGAATACAACTGCTTGTCACTACATATGCATAGTTTAAACTGCAAAGAATTTAGAGAAAAAAATTATTATTGTCAATGCTCACAGGACTGTATTATATGACATTTAGCAGGGAAATTTTATGTTGTCTTTATCCCTGATAATCTGCAACTAAATTTTCTACTAATAACATAGTGCAGCCACAGTGAATTATTTTTATATCCTAAGATATTATACAGTACTGTGCCATTTCTGATAGCATACCATGGCACCATTAGCAATATGGCTTTATGTACCATCTCCGGGACTGGGAAGTATTTGCCGTGCAAGTGTAGGGATCTAAGTTTTATCCCAAGGACTACATAAAATGTGGATGTTAGGGTATGAGCCTTCCAAGTCTGGGAAGACAGAAATAGGAGGTTCCCTGGAGCTAGCTGCCCAGCCAATCTAGTAGAATGCAGAATCTGTGGTCTCCAGGTTTGGTGAGTGACCCTGCTTCAAAAATTAAGGTACAGAGTGATTGAAGAAGTCAGTTAATGTTGACTTCTGGCTTCCACACACTCCTCCCACATACACATCACATAGGCATGCTTATCAACAATCATTGATGGACACATGCACAGCATACACACATACACACACAACTAGAATGTATCTGCTCTTTGAAGTTCTTCCTATAATAAACTAAGTGATATCTTTATGATTTCATTGCTGGCAGTTTTTTTTTTTATTTTTTTAATGTGTTAGAAAAGCAATCAATACAGATTAACTCTAAGATTTTAGGCATCTAATATGTATAGAGGAACCTTTCAATGTTTGGAGGACACATAACATTTCAGGGATGGAAAGTGTATCCTGGCCTTTGGCAAATAGAGGAAACTACATCATTTTCCATAAACCCATTTTACTTAAACATATTCTGGAAACAGGCATTGATGGGGTTATTTTAAAGCAGGTCAGCTTCCAAGCTGACAGCTGTTACTGCATTTGAATGTTTAGCTTTTCTTCTCTCTAAACCATGGCACTATTCCCATCTTTTCTGTGAGAAAGATCTCCTAAAATGATCCTATCTACAATTCCTTTGTCCTCTCTCACAAATTCAATGAGTAGTCTCATGGCAATGTTCTCTAGGTTGCAAATTTTTCTTCAGGAGCAAAACTGAATTTTGGACTGGGCACTTGGATTCTTGAATATTACATTTAGGCACAGATTCCAATGTACTGTCAACTGAAGCTATTGTCACTTAAAAAATAGTAAAGTTAAATTACTTAAGCAAATATATTTGTAAACAGGCAAAGCCAAGGGGCTAGGCATGTACCTCATTTGGTAACTTGCATGCCTAGCATGCCCAAGGCCTTGAATTCCATGCCTTATTCTTCATAACTAGGGATGATTGCACATATCTGTAGTTGCAGCACTTGGGAAGTAGAGTCAAGAGGATCATTCGTTCATGATATGTAGTGAATTTGAAGGCTATGTGGGCTACATGAGGCCCTGTCTGAAAAACAAACAAATAAGCAAAAAGCCAAGGGGAAGCCAAAACAACCAAAAACAGTTACTAATTCTTATTCATTCCTGCATTAACTTCTGGTGTATAGACCCTGTCTACTTCTCAACTATGCAGTCATTTGTATTCAGATGACATAGATTTGAAATGCTGTTCACATTGTCCCACTGTGTTTTCACTCCTCAAGTCTCAAACCTAACTGTTGTGCACAATACAATTCTTCCAGAGATACTTTCCAAAAACTCACCCTGAAGTGTGGAATGCTGATAGACACCTGTGACCTCAACACTCAGAAGTCTGACATGAAGGGATCAAGAGGGCATACCCAGCCTGGGCACTTAGTGAACAGTATCTCAAAAAGAAAAATAACTGATCATATCTAATGTCACTCATACTTGAAAAATGCAAGTGAAAATGATCTTTGTTACTTCCTACTTAATTCTAACAATTTTATTAATCCAGATGATTTATTATTCTCTGCAATGATTTGTCCTGTAAACATAGTTGTAGAATAATAGTAATTATAAAGCATTGCTACTGTAAACTGAACCTTTAAATTTTTCTTTGAAAATATGATTAATAATACACATCAAAATTAAAGTAAATCAAAATTAAATTTTTGAATAAAGATTTTCCTTCATAGGATTTATCTTTTAAACATAAGTATAACAATATAAAATATATGTATATATGTATACACAAGTATATGATATTTTTCTTTTATTTTTGTAATATTGGCAATTTAACTTAGGGGTTTGTCTATGATGGGAAGATGTTCTACAACACTAAGCTGTATCCCAGGCCTTCATCTCTGTCTAACTATGTATACATGTATTATTTTTTTTTGCAATTTTATTGTGTCTATTTATTGTGAATATTACTGAGCTACATAAGGACATTTTATACAAGAATATATCATACATTGTACATATCTCTCTGCTGTGGAATGTCATTCTGTATGCTGTGAATGTGTGTCTGTGTCAGACTACACCAATCAGGACTTGACCATAATTCTTAATTTTCGCAGGATCCCCAAAAGATTACCAGTGCCCTCTATCAGTGGGAATTAGTATGACAAGCTGCGCCCAAATTCCCAAGAATTGTTTATAAATGTTTATTTTTATTTAAAGGGGTTGATTATAGTTGCAATTTCTTTATAAAGAACAAAAGGGAATATTATAGATAGGATAGGATGAAAGGGTAGATTAAAGAATCTACTTTTAAAAGAGCAAAAACTTGCTATGGATTTTGGTTTATTGACACAAATTGAAAGTTAATTTTGTTATACTGTATGTATATATATTTCTACTCTTGTTTAAGGTGTTATGTTTGCAAAGCTCATTGAAATTGTAATATATAATTAAGAAATACAGATTAATAATTAGTCATCCATGATAATCAAACTTGTAGTAATATTAGGTATGTTTTCAAGGTCAAGCAGAGATATATTTTAGATAGGTCATCTTGAAACACTTTAAATACCTACAGAGTATGGCATTTAAAATATTTTAAAAACTTAGGCTTTTCTGGACAATGAGACACGTCTGCTCCTGGCAGCACCAATTACTTCAAGGAGAATGATGGGTAATGAATAAACTCATTATGGAGTTTGTTTTCTTTATGGCAAAAGTTAGCCACTGGGCAAACAAGTGCCCTTGTGTTGACTAATTGACAACATGTTATATAAACTGGACATGCACGACCCATAAGAAGTTGACCACTGAACTTTGCAAGTGGAAATGGTGCTTTAGGTTCCTGCCTCACAGAGGAGACTGCCATATATTCTATAAGACAAAGAGAGAAGCAACTGAAGATGGATGCCCCAACATTACAGAGGAACTTTGTGTGACTGTCCAGGCAGTCAGCTGTCTCTGTTATTCTAGATTTTTGTAAGTTGTTTACAATGTATTTCCTGTTTACTTAGGTAATATTATATCCTTCTGAGGTCTTTGATGTAGTTGAAGACTAAATAGTTATAATTTATAAGTTATTTAAAACAAGTTATATATTATAATTTATAATTTCCTTCATTATATTAAAAGATAAATTAGATATGAAACTTTAGACTCACAAATATAGGATAGATGATAGAATATTTTCTTGGATTTTGTCAAATACAAAAGACTAGATATTATAACTGTAATTATTGCTTGATAACTGTTTTATAATATGTAAATTTACTATGGTAAAGTTAAAACCTTCCTCTTTGATTAGACAGAAAAGGGGAAGTGCTGTGGAATGTCATTCTGTATTCTGTGAATGTGTGTTGCTTTGATTGGTTGATAAATAAACACTGATTAGCCAGTAGCCAGGCAGGAAGTATAGACAGGATAAGCAGACAAGAAAAAGTCTGGAAAGAGGAAGACTGAGTCAGGAGTCACCAGCCAGACACAAAGGAAGCAAGATGACAAGGCAAAACTGAGAAAAGGTACCAGTCATATGGCTAAACATAGATAAGAATTATGGGTTAAATTAAGTGTAAGAGCTAGTCAGTAATAAGCCTGAGCTAATGGCCAAGCAGTTATAATTAATATAAGCTCCTTTGTTCTTACTTGGGGGACGTGAGTAGAAGAGATTTGTTCTGACTGCCAGCTGGCTAGGACACAGGAAAACTTCCAGCTATATCCCTCCATTTCTCCCTACCTTCCCTGTCTCACTGTTCCCTCCTTTCACAAGTTCCCTTGTTCCCCAGAAAGTTTAATGTCCATGTCTACTTTCACAGCATATATGCATACATGATTTTATGTTTGTACATAAAATCTAGGTAACACAAATGAGAGAAAACATGATATTTGCCTTTCTAAGCCTGGCTCATTTCACTTATATATTTATATGCCTTTAAGTTTAATATATGGCAATCTATTCCCGTATCTATATCTCAAGCAGATGTTCAGATAATCACATAAATGACCATCAGTGTATATTAGACAAAACAGAGTGACAAGCATTTTTCAGAAGAAATGCTAGGTAATCATCTTTTTTAAAAAGGCAAGTTTATATACACAGTTTAGGAAAAACAACTAAGATGAGATCCAGAATACGTTATGCTATTATTAAGTGCTGCTGGCTCACACATAGAATTGTTGGATTCACTTAAGAATATCTAATGTGTTGCATGTTGACACTTCCTCTTGTAGAACAAAAAACAACATACCAAGTATCTGGATCTGGGAGTGGGACTGAGTGATTGGCAGATACTGACAAACAAGCCTTTGCTGTCATAGTTGAAGGTTTCTCCACAGCTGGGGTTTATCATGAGAAGGTATTACCTTAAGAGTGGAGTGGAGGAGATCCTTCAGTCAGTAAAGTGCTTTTATTGAAAGTAGGAGGACCTGAATTTGATTCCCACCAACAGTGGTTATATGTTTGTAATCCAGCATTGGGGAGGCTGAAGCAGAATTCTCCCTGTGGCTCACTGGTAGATCAATCTGCTATAATTGGTGAGTTTCAGACCAATGATGTCTTGCATCAAAGAAAGTGGATGACTTTTCTGTGGTTGTCTTCTGATTAGCACCTACATAAACATACATGTATACACACACACACACACACACACACACACACACAATATAGACACATTCATATTTTTTAAAGTTTAAAAATATTGCTTTAACTCCATAAGTCACACAACATTACTTAAAATATAAACAAAATCAAATTCAAGAGAGATCATGTGAGCTCTCACATGAGCCAAGATGGGAACATACAGATATACCCTGGAGCTATGGAGGAAGAAGCAGTCTGACCTGATATGCTTACTTCCAAGGGTTCACTTCTGGCAATACCACCAGCTCTCTGTGCTGCACAGGGCTTCCTCCCCAACAAGTTCAGACAGGGTGAGCAGGGTGGGATATAAGCACAAGCAAAGATGCCATAGTGTCTGAAAGTGCCTCATTCTCAAGGGTACAACTCATGTCCAGTCCGTCCATCATGATGTTAACAAGCTAAAGTTTGCCCCAAACCTTCAGTCTGTTGGATATCCCTGGAAGGCACTGTGGGGCTTTAAGTGTCCTCAACTCTTCCTGGGTTGGTGAGGAGTCCACATATAAATTATTTAGGTTATTCCAATTGATCCATTCAATAAAGGTATCAGGAGAAATCCCAACACTCTGTGGATCACCGAACCAGTCCTGAAGCACAGAGAGATGTGTGGACTGACATTTGTGGACCACAAGAGTTGTGGTCTTGGAAAGGGCCACAGTTTCCACCACACTATCGGTGGCTCTGCATGTATGGCTTGGAGAAGGTGGCATAATATTTTCCAGCTCTACTGTTACTACTGAAAAACATAAATTTTATGTAAAATTCATACCCAATAAACAATGTAGGTAGAAAAAAAAGACTGATCACATGGTTGAGTACATGTTGTTTCAGTGGATTTTATATTCTTGGTCCCAACTACAGAAGTTCCCACATTGTTGTTTGCTTGTCTCTTGCTTGAAATGACCTCTATTCACTGTCCTGCTAGCCAGAGCACTATAGAGTTCTGCCAGAACCAAGGCCATTGCCTTCTCACTCAGTACACCTGTAGGGTCAACTCTGTTGATCACTTCTCCCAATCCTATAGTCTCTTTCTTAGCTATGTTCAGTCATTTCACACAATGAGAAGCTAGACAGTGGCTGAGGAAATAACGAGGTTGGAGAAGCATTTTATGGTGGGAGTGTGAAGACCTGAGTTTGAATACCTGAGTAGCTGGTATTGGTTGTCCTTAGGGAGGTAGAAATAGGAGAATCTTCAGAAGCTGTGAAAAGCTGGCCTGCATCAGCAGTGAGAAATGAAGGAGAGAGGGAGGGAGGGAAGGGGAGAGAGAAAGAGTCTCTTTCAAACACTGTGAAAGGCTAGAACCAGCACCAGAATGTTCTTACCTCCACACATGCCCCATGACTCCCGCTACACAGGAGAGAGAAGATACAGGCTTCAACCCCTTGCACCATACTTCTCCAATGGTCTAAGTACGGATACTCCAATGCTTCTCTGTGACACTGTGGACATTCCTTGCTACTGCAATAGTTCATCTTTTAGTGTCCTTTCTGGGAGTCCTAGAGGCACAAGGTACAGCTGTTGTGATGGGTGTCCTGTTTGGGACTCTAATGCCAAGGTCAGAAGCCCACTAAAATGTTCTTGTGTTTAATAGTTTGACTGATGGATTGATGCAGGTAATCACCGTCCTGGGTCAGGATTAAGGCAGTTTGGAAATAATTTCCAGGAGATTTGTTCCATTAAAAGGATTAATCTGTTAAACACATTATCCAATTCCTAACGGTAATTGTGAACACCACATGGTTATTCTATCTTAGAAGCTTTAGAACAGGCAAAACTGTTCTTTATGTATTAACAAGGGTCAAGACAGTGGTCTTGTTTTTGGAAAGAAGAAAATATTTTTGAATTTCTATTAAAAATAACCAGTATATTAATGAACTTTTTTCAAAAATATCTTTTGCTCTCTAAATTCATTGTAGTGCACATACACAAGTTTTCGACACACAAAGTCACAGTTTAAAAGAAAAAATCCTTTTGATTAAAAGTATAAATTTGACAAAAAAAAAAAACACTCAGCATTTATTGATCAGGATTTCACTGAAAGTGTAATTGTGCCATCCAATATGAGTGGAAGCCTTAACTCCCACAAGTGTGAATGTGAAAAGAGGCTCTTGAGGATTAAACTTGATAGGATTTAAGTCACCCTGGATTTGTTGTGAGGGAGTTTTTAGATTTGGTAAAGTAAAATGGGAAGAACTTACCCTAACTAAATATGTGCAGCACCATTCCATCAGATATGGTCCTAGACTGAAAAAAAGGGGGGGGGAGAGAATGAACTGAGCACCAGCAACCATCTGTCTGCTTCCTAAGAGCAGGTGCAGTATGACTCGCTGCTCTATACCCTACCCCTACCTCCATACTTTCTTCACTATGATCGAGAGTATCCTCAAACTGAGGCAAAGGAAACCCTTCCTTAAGTTGATTTTGTCACATACTTTGTGGCAGCAATGACAGAGTAATTAATACAGAGCCATAAAAGATATAATTAAATTTAGTGAATGATGACTATTTTTAATCAGGATGGGCTCTAAATCTAACAATT
The DNA here is from genome assembly GCF_004664715.2 of Peromyscus leucopus. Classification (NCBI taxonomy): domain Eukaryota; kingdom Metazoa; phylum Chordata; class Mammalia; order Rodentia; family Cricetidae; genus Peromyscus; species Peromyscus leucopus. The sequence continues at coordinate 71,167,210 of NC_051076.1, read as the reverse complement.
AGTGTGCTTTTGAGGAAAGGGAGGTTAAGGCCCAAAGACATACTAGGGAGAAAGTCATATGATGGCAGAGGCAGAAACTAGATTGGCATATCAGCATACCATGGAATACCTAACATTGCTTAGAATCACCAAGAGCTAGAAGAAGCAAAGTCCTAAGACCTTGAAGCAAAGGGGATCCTATTGACACCTTGGTATGAGGATGTCAACTAAGCAACTCAATTAGCTCCAGGCAGTCCCTGAAACTGACTGGATTCACTAGAACCCTCCCTCCCCAAGAGTATATAAGCAGTAAAGACTACTGAGAGGCATGTTCTTGTAGACCAAGCTGTAAGGAAGAAGGCAAGCCCAGATGCCTGGGAAGAAACAAAGACCAGCTAAACTGTCTAGAAGAAACAATGACCAGCTGAGCTGCCTGGAAGAGTATCAGAGAAACTAAGCTGCTTGAAAAGGATATCTTTGAAGAATCTGTAAGCTGCCCACAAGCTGTACAGTATGCTCTAGGTTTGCAACTTTTGTGAGCTGTTATACATGTTGGAATGGGCTGTGACACTATAGCTGTTTTTGACTTGTTTTCATTCTTGTAACACCTCTTATTTCTACAAATTACACCAATAAACTTGTTGGTTCACTGTAAGATGAATTGCTAAATGGTCTTACCAATAAAAAACCTGGAGCCAGATATTCGGGTGAAAACTGAGAGATCAGAGAGCAAGCCAGCCATGGAAATCCTCAGCCAAAGAGAGAGCTACTTCCTGTATACTCACGCCTACATACCTTTCTGTGCCTTGCCATCTTACTTCCTCTCTCCACCCAGCTATACCACTTCCTCTTTCCACCCAGCTATATCACTTCCTATCTACCTGTACAGACCTCCAGACTTCTATGATTAACTAGCACTGGGATTAAATGTGCCATCATTCCTGGCTTTGTTTCCAGTGTGACCTTGAACTCACAGAAATCTGGATGGATCTCTACCACCCAGATGCTAGAATTAAAGGCATGTGCTACCACTGCCTAATTTCTATGTTTAATATAGTGGCTGGCTTTTTCCTCTGATCCTCAGATAAGCCTTAATGGGGTACACAAATAAATACCACCACAGTTCACCAAGTTGTACCCTAGTGGTATCCATACTTTGGTCTGTCATGAGCTCCATATCTAGGCTGCTAAAATGTTTGTTCATGTCTCCCCAAGAATAGTGCCACACAGCACATGCTAGGCTTGGTTTCTATGAATTTCATGTTATACAGAGGTACTTTTTTTTCATCTTTTCCATTCCATTAAGGAAAGTTGTAAGGACAGGGACTCACGGTAGAGATCTGGAGGCAGGAACTAAAACAGAACCTGTGAAGAAATGCTGCTTACTGGCTTGTTCTTTATGACTTGCTCAGTTTGCTTTCTTTTAACCCAGGACCACCTGTATAGATCTGGAACCATCCAAAATTATCACATTTTAATCACTACTCAAGAAATCTCCCCACAGACTTTTCCACTGGCCGATCTGATATGGCATTTTTTCAACTGAAATTCCTACTTTCCAGATGACTCTATCTTGTATCAAGGCGACAAAAAGAAAAAAAAAACAACAACAAAAGAAAACCAGCCAACAAACAAACAAACAAAAAAAACTAAGCAGAACACTGTTGGAGCTGTCACTCCAGTCCATTAACCATTTTCTTGTTGTGGATATCCTTCTATATAAATAAAACACTGATGGCCAGTGACCAGGCAGGAAGTATAGGTGGGACAAGGAGAGAGGAGAATTGGGGAAACAGGAAGAAGGAAGGAGAGACACTGCAGCCACCACCAGGACAAGCAGCATGTAAAGATGCCGGTAAGCCTCCAGCCATGTGGCAAGGTATAGATTTATAGAAATGGGTTAATTTAAGCTATAAGAACAGTTAGCAAGAAGCCTGCCATGGACATACAGTTTATAAGTATTATAAGTATTGGAGAAATTATGTTGGCCACTCCACGTAGTTAAAAGGATATTTATTTAATGGCGTAACTCACAAATTAAGTAATGGGTAGGTCGCAGGGTCTGGGGAAGATGTAACGCAGTCCAGCGGTGTTCTCCGGAGCTCTGCACAGTCAATCTCCACCAGTCAGCGTCCCGGCACCGAGCGTGTGCCCAGAGAGAGCGCTGGCCCATCCAGCTCTCGGGTCCCCAGGTGCCTCCCCTTGCCCCGCCTCGTAGGCGTGACAGTTGCCAGAGTCTCAATGGGGGTTGGAATTTCCAGAACCAAGCTGGAATGGCTACCCACTACATCTCCCCCTTTTTGTCTAAATTAGAAGGTTCTAAACTACTACAAGACTATATACAAAGGAATGGTTATCAAATATTGTCCAGAAATAATGAGAGATAATGACCTAGATAAGATGTAACTACAAACAATGCAAACAATATCAAGCAAGAAACACATACTAAAATCCAGAGAAGTATAGAGCATAGGTAAACAGCATGTTATAAAGATCATTCAAAGGTGTCCTATCCTAAAGAACCTGAATCAAAAAAAAAAAAAAGCCCGGCTAGCTCAGTCGGTAGAGCATGAGACTCTTAATCTCAGGGTCATGGGTTCGTGCCCCACGTTGGGCGCCAGATATTGGAGAAATTATTTTGGCCACTCCACGTAGTTAAAAGGATATTTATTTAATGGCGTAACTCACAAATTAAGTAATGGGTAGGTAGCAGGGTCTGGGGAAGGTGTAACGCAGTCCAGTGGTGTTCTCCGGAGCTCTGCACAGTCAATCTCCACCGGTCAGCGTCCCGGCACCGAGCGCGTGCCCAGAGAGAGTGCTGGCCCATCCAGCTCTCGGGTCCCCAGGCGCCTCCCCTCGCCCCGCCTCGTAGGCGTGACAGTTGCCAGAGTCTCAATGGGGGTTGGAACTTCCAGAACCAAGCTGGAATGGCTACCCACTACATATAAGCATCTGAGTGATTATTTTATACATGGATTGTGGGACTGCGGGGTTTGGTGGAACCTGGAGAGAAGCCCTCTAGCAACAAATGGCGCCCAATGGCTCGAGTTTCCACATTAAACCTGAAAATATTTAATAACCAATTCTAAACAGAGCCAAAACCAGGTTCCTGCTTCTTGTCTCACACGGGCAGCTAGACGCCACAAAATGCAGGTTTGAACACTGGTGGGTTCCTGGCGTGTGCATTTGACCAGCAGTATGGCAGAAATGAGGCGTCTGCCAACGGCACATTAAGCTGTGTGGTAGATTTAGTCTTTACTATTATTTAAAAAAAAATTTTTTTAAAAAGGTTTCTGGGCTACATGCTGCTTTGATAAAAGATGGGACCCACTATTTCTGAGACTTGATGACTCACAGAACTGGCAGAAAACACCATGTTGGTAAGCTGAAATGGGTGGAGCCAGCAGCCACAGCGCCATTTCAGTCTTAAAATGAATTCTGTTGACGTGAGACACAATTGCTCCTGGCTGCACCTATTTGATCCCAAGAGAATGTTGGGCTTCTAAGACATTTCCATTTGGAAGTTTGTCTTTTTGGCACAAAATGGCCTACTGGGCAAAGAACTGCCCTTGCCTTGACGGCTGACAGTACAAATGCAATGCTGTCCATCCTGGACAAGCGGGACACAAGAAAAGAGACCATTGTACTCTGCCAAGACAGGGTAAGATGGTCTTTCAGAATTTCTGCTTCTAAAAATGGTCTGTCAGATACTCTAGGCCTGTAGCCAATTTAAATGCACCAACAATGCTGAGAAACATTAGGTAACTGTCCAGGCTGCCAGCTGTCTTGGTCTACTCTTGCAAGATTCCCGAAAGTTGCTTGCATCCATCCACCATTTCTCAGGTACCATTATATCCTTCTGAGGTCTTTGATGTGGTTGAAGACTATGTAGTTGTAATTTCCTCAGTTATGATAAAAGATAAGTTAGATATAAAACCTTAAGCTCACAAATATAAGATAGATGGGACATCTTTAATACTGTAACTGTAATTCTTGCTCGATAATTGTTTTGTTATATGTAATTTTACCATGTTAGAGTTAAAACCTTCCTTTTTAAAAAAAAGAAGAAGAAAAGGGGAAGTGCTGTGGATATCATTCTATATAAATAAAACACTGATGGCCAGTGATCAGACAGGAAGTATAGGCAAGACAAGGAGAGAGAAGAATTGGGGAAACAGGAAGAAGGAAGGAGAGACACTGCAGCCACCACCAGGATAAGTAGCATGTAAAGACGCCGGTAAGCCTCCAGCCATGTGGCAAGGTATAGGTTTATAGAAATGGGTTAATTTAAGCTATAAGAACAGTTAGCAAGAAGCCTGCCATGGCCATACAGTTTATAAGTATTATAAGCATCTGAGTGATTATTTTATACGTGGATTGTGGGACTGCGGGGTTTGGTGGAACCTGGAGAGAAGCCCTCCAGCAACATTTTCTCAGAATTTTCTATGGCTGACCTTAAGGACAGGTGTACTTTCCATTCATGGAGAGTGCTTGTATTTCTCCTTTAGTCTTGCAGAATACTTGTACTTGCTAAAGATATTTATACTTTTACTTTCAGCAATTAAAAGCAGTAGTCTACCAATTACTTCTTTCCTCCATGATACTGAGAAAGAGACTTTCATTTGAATTGCTTTTCCTCAGCTTTGTCATTTGTCTCTGCTTACAAAATATGTGTTACATAATGCCAACACCTCATTTGTCTCACTGCTATTAACTGAATATCTATTTTCATTGAAATAATGACCATCATGGATCTCCCAACACTGACTAGTCATTTTTCCTTATGTTCTAAATATTTTGTCTATTGTGCTGGAACACCATGTAAGCTATTTAATTAATGTTTTTAATTGAAATATAGATGAAAAATCAGAATTATATGTATTTATAATGTGCCATATGGAAAATGTGTGTGTGTGTGTGCGCGCGCATGCGTGCATGCGTGTGTGTGTGTGTGTGTGTGTGTGTGTGTGTGTGTGTGTGTTAAGAAAAAAAGAAAAATAGTTACAAAATTAATTTTGAGTACTCGGTGTCATTAGATCCTGCAAATCCATTATCTGGCTGGTACTTAGATCTTTCTTCTTATCCACACACATTGTCTTGATCAACATGTGAATCTTCTTTTAGCCCTGTGAAGCCACTGAGCTGGTCCATGATGTGCAAGGATCATTGGTACCTTGTGATATCCCATAATTCCTTGTGAAGACCGAGAATAAGAAAGGGGATTCCTGGAATGCAGTTGCAGGCCATCAGGTATCTCCCTGTGATGGAAGGATATAATATATCCTCCAAGAGGTACACTCCCACTGCCTCACTGTCTCTGATGAAGGAAAGAATGCCTGTGGACCCAAGTTTCATGAATGGACTACTTGCTGCTGAGAGACCCTGCAGGTGTCCAGGCAGGGAAGCAAATCCACAAAGAAATGAGAATGAAAACTAGATTCTGATTGAATTGTCAACTAGGATCAGATTTCAGGGAGTCTAATACCAGGCTGTTCATTATCAGCATATTTAAAACAGTATAATTTCAGAAAAAGTTTCCAGGCAATCATCGTTCCCATTCAAGCTTTCCAGGCAACAATCACTCCAACTCCAGGTGCACAATAAAGCTTAAGATATGACTATATAGAACCTCCTCTACAAGGTACACATGACTTTGAGAGTGGCTTCTACAGCTAAAAGACCTAGACTCTAATGTGGTCTCTGTTCAAGATAGCACAGAGTTCAGCGCTACATAAAATACATGTGACATGTCTACTTAGGATAGGTTCTATTAACTGGGAGCTAAAGATAATGATCTAAGGAGGAAAAAATCTGAAGTAATTATTCTGGGGAATTTGGGTAAGGTCTGTCTCTATAGCAAAAGTTGGGTGAGGTTTTCCCCCACAGATAGCAATAAAATTACCAGACCCTTACCAGTATTCACTCCAGCCTTTTTGGTGAAAAAAAAGGTATTTTCTCCTTTGAGGAGAGGCTCACACATGTTTAACAGTCCTGGTTCCCTGATGTGTGGTGATATTTTATTCGTGCTGAAATGTGGTGATATTTTATTTGTGCTTTAATAAATAAAGCTTGCCTGGAGATCAGAGAAAAAAGCCAGCCATTATAAGTAAACACAAAAGTCATGTAATTTAACACACACCTTTAATACTATCATTTGGGAGACAGGGATCTGTATGGATCTATGTGAGTTCAAGGCCACACTGAGAACAGAGCCAGGCATGGTGGCACATGCCTTAAATTCCAACAGTAGTTAACTATTGTGGTCTGGAGGTCTGTACAGACAGACAGGAAGTGACAGAGCTGGCCAGGAAGAGGAAGTGATGTAGCTGGACAGAGAAAGCAAATCAAATGGCAGAACAGCAAGGCATATAGGCATGGGTAGACAGGAAGTATCTCACTTTTAGAAGATGCAGAGTTGGTAAGGTGAGGTTGGCTGGTAGTTCTTCCTGTTCCTCTGATCTCTCTTAGGCTTTAACCACAATTTCTGGCTCTGTGTTTTTTATTTAATAAGACTGTTTAGAAATTTGTCTACACTCATGCTCTGTGGGTGCAAGGACTTTTGTGCCCTCAACATGCTGCAATGTGGGCACTCCTCTGAGTTTCTCTTGCTTCCCACTCTCCACCACTTTCAGGGCAGGAAACCTCAGGCCCAGCAGAAAAGAGAATGCTGCTCTGACTCTTTGTCATTGGCAGGGTTCTAATCCATATCTAATTAATATCACTTAATACTTTCCAAATGACAATCATGTGAGTATGTTAGGTCTGGGGTCACACAATAATGGGGGACAGAACACCAAATTCTATTAAACCAGAAGCAAACTTTATTCTAGAAAAAAAATCAAAGAAAGAAAAGTAAATCACCATGGGGCACAAAAGTTTATCAACTAGCTGAGACCACAGCCAGAGTTCATGATTCTGAAGCTGTGGCAAAGTGGGTGAAATTCAAGCCCCCTTTTAAAGCAAAGGTAAGCATCAGGCATGAGGTTGCATGCTAGAAGTCATGTGGAAACAACTATTAAAAGTTAACTTTGGTCCAAGCAGTTGTTGCCTATAAGGGGCAAGAGTGCTAAAAGTTAACACCTGACTGTTAACAGAAGAGTTGGTTGTAAAGCAGACAGCCATTATTAGAAGTTAACCTTTAAAGCCGATGACTGTCAGCTTTTATTTATTTACTTTTTTAGGTTTACAATTTTATATTGCTATATTTTTGGACCCTTCAAGTGGATATGAAAGGAGTGGGGATTTGAAGGTGTTTGAGGAGAAAGAGCCTACCTGAACAATCAGAATTGCTACCACAGGCTCAGAAAATGCTAGGTGTGGGGTCTGTAAGAGTGTGAAGCACTGCTGGTGGGTTTTCTCCACTCCTGGGTCCCTGACCACACTCTTTCCTCCATCTGTTAGCATTTACCTCTGTCAATACCAGTGTTTATAGCTATGAAGTAGGAAGGGGCAGGGAGAAATTATTCTGTGACGTCTTGTTTAGACTACATTTGATTGCTTGATTGTATTGATTATTGATTATAAAAGTATGCAGGAAGCTGGCTTAGGAGCCATCTCTGTTGGCAATCAGCTTACAATGAGAACATGATGACTTGAGTTCTATCCCCAGAAACCACATGAAAAAGGTGGGCACTGCAGTGAGTATGTATAATTTCAATGTTGGAAGGTTTGTAGTTTATCCTTGGTGTCTCTGGCCATACAGACTAGACTACATGACATGTTTCAAGCCAGTGACACATCCTCCCTTAAATAAGGTGGGAAGCATAGAAAATGACTCCCAAAGTTGAACTGTGGCCTCCACATGTGCACATATACACATACACACCCACAGTCAAATATACACATGAGCACACACATAGATTTGGAGAGAGAGAAAGAAGTAAACATAGCCACGAAAAAATCAAAGGTACATATATATTTATACATATGCATTCATATTAGGCAATATTTTCTGTCTCTACTACTTTTGTAGTGGAAAGATGGGTGTTCTGAAGAGGCGAGAGAGCATGTGAATACACATGGAAAACCAACAGAGCACCTACCTTCTATAGAGAAGGATATAAAATAAACTGCTGTGGTATGTACATAGGTAGATCCAAAAGTAATGATAAAACATCAGTCTCTTAGTTTTGATAAACATTGGCTGCTGAGTTGCAAAAATGGAGGCAGCCAGATTCCTAAGGAAGCTACCTCTGCATTTAGTCTCATCTCTGAGATATGTCCTGCTCACCTAAACTTTGTCACTTGAGGTTCCCTGGAGAGGTGCCATCTCCTGCCTCCATTTGAGATGGACAATGATGACCTTTATGTTTTTCCATGCTGGTCAATAGTCAAGAGACAACCAAGCACCATTATCAAACCAGCAAAAAGAAACTAGTGTGTCCTATGAAATTACTGTGTTTATATCTCCTTCAGATTCATACATTCATGCTATATTGCATAGTATGATGGTACCTGAAGGTGAGACCTTTGATAGGCAACTAAGTCATGAGAATGGAGTCATTGTAAACAGGATTAGTATCGCTATGAATGGGTTTCCAGGGGTTTTCCACAAATCCTAAATTTAATCCCTACACCCACATAAAAAAGATGGGTTTAGTGGCACACACTCATTGTCACAACACTGGGGAGATGGGCACAGGAAGATCCTTGGAGCTTGCTGGCCTAATTGGCAAGCTGCAGGCCAATGAGAGACACTGCCTGAAAAGAACAAAATGGATGTTACCTGAGGAATTACACCTGAAGTTGACATCTGATTTCTACATGCACTTTCAGATATGTCCATGCACACTTATACACATGAGAGCAGCTTCACATACAAACATGCAGAGACAGAATAAATAAATAAATAGAGATACCGAGAACTTTCTGGTCCTCTTTCTGTTATCTGTTGGCCATGGTAATGTGTCTGCTAATGAAGCACAGACCAGAACCTCTTTACCCTGATCTTGGACATTCAGTGTATAGAACACAACACAAATTTCTATTGTTTTGGTGTCTACAGTTGTATGTTTAAAAAGCCTGAATTCATTATGATGTCACCTAAATCCATTCTTTCAGCAGCTGTAAAATCCCAATAAGCTGTTGAGACAATGTCCTGAACATGGCAGAGCCTCAAAAGAGAAGAGAGAAGAATCTTTTTGATGGATGCAGCAGGCAGTCTGGCTTAGTCCATCCTTATGTTAAGAGCATTGACCTTTTACAACACCACTGCATCTCTGACTATCAGCTAGAGCAATTTAATCTGTACTAAAAAGCAGTCTAGACTTAATCTTCATGTTCTAATTTCCATATAACAAAAATAGCAATGAATAAAACTGACTCAGTAAACATGCATATATGGAGGTATGTATTTCTTAAAACATTTTTTTTCTTAATAAAGTAATGGAAGTACATTGAAAGACTATTTAAAAAGTTCATAGATCCTTATTTTATTCTTTAATTTCTTGGCTTTATTCATGATCATTTCAAGATGCTAATTCTATTTACTACATATTTATTGCTATGAAGGAAAAATTCTGGGTTAGTATATTAATGATATGGCTGTGGCTTCATCTTCACCCCCATCCTGTGTTAGCTTCTCTTCTCTTGCCATGATAAAATACTCACAAAACAGCAACTTTGGTGAGAAAGTGTTTGTTCTGGCTCACAATTTAAGGGTACACTACTTTATGACAGAAGAGTCAAAGCAGGGAGAAATTGAACCAGTTAGTCACACTGTATCTGTAATTAGAAAGCAGAGAGAGATGAATGCATGTGGTTAGCTCACTTTTGCCTTTTTATACAGTCTAGAATTCCATCTCAGGCAATAATACTACTGACAGCAGGAGGATCTTTCCACCTTCATATATAAAACTAAGATAACCCCCAAAGGCATATTCAGAGAGTCAGGTACCCCATGATTTCAGATTCTGTCAAGCTAGCAATTAGCATTGACCATTCCAACCAATTATGTAAACAAATTCTTAAGAGTACCACATAACGGTAGGTGGAGGAATCTAGGACACAATACCATGGTAATCGCACCTGGAAACTAAAAGCACCAAGGATTGACAGTCTTGATGTGGTGTCTATGCAACACAGAAGATTGAAAGGTAAAGAATTGATGTTCTGATATTTGGAGTTATAAACTTCAAAATCTAGAATGAGTGATTCCTGATGTTGTCACAGCAGCAAAGAAAGAATTTAAAACTGAAAACTCACAATACTGCTGGAGAGTTTTCTCTCTGGGTCCTGCCAAGCCCTGGCAGTCCGACAGCCCACTTATAAAATAAACACACAGACGCTTATATTATTTGAACTGCTTGGCCATTAGCTCAGGCCTATCATTTTCTAGCTCTTACTCTTATATTCAGCCCATTTCTATTAATCTATACTTTGCCATGTGGCTCGTGGCTTACTGGTACCTTACATCTTCCTTGTCCTGGAAGGGGCTGCAGTCTCCCTCCCTGCCTTCCTGTACCCTCAATTCTCCTCTCTGTTAGTCCCACCTATACTTCCTGCCTGGCTACTGGTCAATCAGTGTTTTATTCACTAACCAATCAGAGCAACACATTTGCCATACAGAACATCCCACAGCATGGCATAGGCCTTTCTATTTCTCTATTCTGAAACTGGTGCCCAGTGGAATTTCTACTAGCATTTTTTTTTGTCTGAATTGAGCAGATATTTCCTAACTATGAAAGGCTGAGGAGATTAATATGTAGTATTCCAGGAAAGACAGGGCCATGGATTTTAATGAGTAAAGTCTGTATCTTAGAATACTGATGATGTTAATGATGGCCCAGTGTTTAAGAGGACAGACTCCTATGGTGCTGCCCTTCTCTTGCAGCTCTTCCTTATACCTGCAGTTGGAAATAAGCTTGTAGTGGTATTTCTCCACCCATGACCTTGAGATATATGGCCCAAAGGAGGTGGTGCTTCCTGCCTTTGTATACGAACTCTTATAAGGAGTTGGAGAAGAGCCACATCACTTCTCCCTGCTCCTTCTTGCGAGGTGGATTTGTTCCTGGTCAGATCAGAGGATGGCTTCTGCTGTCTACTCCATTCTGTAATCATGAGTGTATTTCCTCAATTTATATCTTAATAAATTCTGTTGCCCATTTAATAAACTCACATAGATTGATCATAATATAGGCTGTATGTATTTCCTTTCTGATCAAAGTTCTATACTCATCCACAATGCTTTGCTGAAAAGTATCAAGGACCCTAGACCCTCTTTCACAGTCGAGAAAGATTCTCAAACATCATCACTGCATACATTTCTCCATCCACTGTTAAGATAGTTAATCTTAGTTGTCAACTTGATGGGATATGGAATCAAGTAACAGGCAATCATCTAGACCACCTGTGAATGGGAACACTCATCCTAAGTATGTGTGAGACCTCTTGACAGTAGCCTAGATACACTATCTGAGAGAAGACCTTTTGCTTTTTGCCTGACATCCTTTGTGTATCACGAGTGGGTTTATCTACCCTGTTAATGCTGCTTCCAGGTCTGTCCTTACCTGGCATCAGAACACAGCTTCTTCAGCCTTGCCATGTTACCAAAGGCCAACAGATCTCCAGGAATCTGACAGACCTTTTACCAGATGTTGATGTCTGAAGCATTAACCTCAAAAATTGAACAGCTACTGACTGTGTTCTCAGACTCTCCAGTGAAAATGTAGCCACATTGTGTTTCTCTATAGCAGTGGTTCTTAACTTAGCTAATGCTGTGACTCTATAATACAGTTCCTCATGTGGTAAATCCCCTAACCATAAACTATTTTCATTTATACTTTATAACTAGAATTTTGCAACTGTTATGAACCATAATGTAAATATTCGTGTTTTCAGATGGCCTTGGGTGACCCTGTGAAAGAGTTATTTTAACCCACTGCAATAAACAAATAAGTAATGAAGAGGTAGGAAAGATAGAAAAACAGAGCAGTACGTGCACTTTGGATAGAGGCAGCACTGGAAATGCAATGATGGTGACAGGTGTGAGAGAGGGCTGAGGCTGACAGTGGGATATGTCATTGCCCAGTAAGGTTGGGTTTTGGTGTACAGCAGCCTGGAGCTTATGGAGACACAGACTCATCCCCTCAACACACTGCCTATCCACATGATCATGCTGGCTTGGGGCAACAACAGAGGCCTGAGATGAGGGAAGTTTCACTTTCTGAATTGGACCTACTCAATGGACATGTTCCATGATGGCCCCACAGAGCATTATGGTGCCTGTGGACCATGCTGCTGCCCCAGGATCTGATGAAGTCTGAGATCCATATGGACATATGTGGTCTGTGCTTCTGACAGAAACCTTGGTGATATCTTCTGTCTTTCTGCCTCATGGGGTCATGTCAATATGAGTAATGTGTGCAGCTCCCTGGGGCCTTGTTGATGTTCCATGATCCATGCAGCCCCTGAAGGCCATGGGTGAACCCATCATCCTAATGCAGCCAGGGACCATGATGATGTCTGTAGCCCATGTTGTCATTCAAGGCCATGTGGATGTCTGTGATCTTTGCTGCAGACTAACTTAGCAGAATTTCCTACTTCTCTACAGTTCTTCATGAAAGATGAGGGTGCAGAGGATCGCAGTGACAGAGGGTTATTTTATGACCAAGGATGATGATAGGAGAAGGTAATGGAGAGTGTAGATGTCTGTGAGAAAATTTTAAGGTAATAGAGGATGATCGTGCAAAAAAAAAAAAAAAGATAGTTACAGAAGACTATAGAAAGAGTGGATGAAGGTGACAGAGGGTGATGGTCCCAGGGGGTGATGGTGAAACAAAATGATGGACACAGAGGATTATAGCAAGAAAAGCTGATGGAGAAGAGAAGCCAATGTTAATAGAAGCTGTTGGTGAGAGATGTTGATGCTGAGGAAGCAGGACAGAATAGTGGTGACGGATGATGATGGCAGAAGAGGATGATGGATAGAGTGGATGGAGAAGGTGATGATGAGACAGCAGGATGGTGGGAGAGGGTGATGGGGGGAGAGAGTTATGGTGACAGGGTGATGAGAGGGTGGAAAAGGGTGATGGATAGAGATATAATCATAGTGAGAGAGGATGAGGAGGAGAGATGATGATTGCGATGGTGAGAAAGAATGGTGGTGAGAGAGAGGATAAAGGTGAGAGAGGATCGTGATAAAATCTGTTTTTCCTACTTTAAGTCAGAGTTTACCAATTCATAGTGAAATGCAAACCCGAGTTTAAAAGGTATTTTTATCCTTGTAATTCTTCCTTTGAAGAAGCTTAATAACTTGTCATGGTTGCACAGTTGTCTTTTAAACAAGCACAGAAGCAAGGTAATCCATACCAAAATTCAAATTATTGGTGCAATTATTCATGTTGCCATTCACAATCCACTGAGCTAACCAGAGGCTAAATGGTGGTGACCAAATACAACAATAGGCAGCTACACCAACAATTGTGAAGTGATGCTAGATCTTGGTATTTATCTAGTACTCTTAGTTAGTGCTGTGAAGACACACCATGACCACAGCAACTCTTATAAAGGAAAGCATTTAATTGGGGCTTGCTTATAGTTTCAGAGGTGTAGTACATTGTCATTATGTTAGGAAACATGTCAGCATGCAGGCAGACATAGTGTTAGAGAAGTAGCTTGACAATTTTACATCAGAGTCTCATCAGGGTTTACAGGAAGCTGTAAAAGAGAGCCACTGCACCTGTCTTTAATTTTTGAAACACCAATGCCCACCCACAGTGACACATTTCCCATATCATGACCACATATACTCCCACAAATAGTGCCACTCCCTAAGCATTCAAATCTGTGAGCCTATGAGGGCCATTGTTATTCAAACCACTACACCAGTGAATCAAAGGTCTAGAACAACAAAACCATTAATATTAAGATAGGTCTGAGAAGCAGCTCGTACCTGAATTGTACCTTTTGTAGGGTGTGTACTAGTCTAGGGACACCTTGTAAAAAAAATGTTGTACAGGAAACAGGAAATTGAAGGTGTCAAGTAAGGCATGTCAAATTTCCTCTCCCAAGGAGATACAATCAAAAGCAAACAATCCACAACTCAGTATCAGATGCAGAAGACGTGAGGCAGGGGGTACTTGGGTTAGCACAATGACCCTGCATTGGAGCAGGAACAACAAAACCTCCATAGATAGAACAGTGATATGGAAAGCAGAGTGTAGGGGTGCTGGATGCTGCCTAATTACCTCTGTCTGAGTGGTAACTTAAAGTATTTGCAATAAAGATTAAATTCCTCACTCCCCTGTGTACCTTATAATAAGTATAATAAAGCCCTAATGGTCATGGCTCTGTCCTTATTTACCTTCCAGTATTTATGAGTTTAATGCCTACATTTCCTCTTTAATCTCTAAGATGCTGAAGTTGACCTTGCTCTATTCCTCAGTGCCTGGTCCATAACAATAAATATTGTTCCCACAGTTTTCCTCATTTGTCTCTCCTCCACTCTGATCTCTTCCTATTTAACTATAACCTCATCAACAATGGACATGTTTAATGTCTAAGGGAAAATTCATAAATAAAATTCATAAATAAATAAATTCATAAATAAAAGTAAAATAAAATAAGATTTATGTTGGGAATTTACTTGTTTATATTTTTATCTGCATGCATGAGTGTGTCTTTCTGTGTATATTGGTGTGTATGTTTTATGTATGTATATGTAGAGGTCATAGCTTTGCATCAGATGTTTTCCTCAGTAAATTTCCAGCTTAGATTTTAAGATACGAACTTTCACTGAGCCTGGATCACACTGGTTCAGAGAAACTGGATAACTAGGAAGCCCCAGGGATGCTCCTGTTCTGACCTCTCCCATCGTTGTGATGGCAGGTCTACATTGCCATGTCTGGATTTCTACAAGGGGGCCTGTTATCCAAACTCAATACCTTATAAGTTCACAGCAAACATTTTTTTTTTCTACTGAGCCATGCGTGGCACAGGTGCTGCCTTTACTTTTAATTTACATGAAAGATATTGACGGGAAGACATTTTCTCTTTCTTGTTCTCACACATCAAGGCATCTAAGAAATTTTAATAAATGCAGCTTCTCCCTTCTTCACAATACATAATGAACTACAGTGATTGCTGTTCCTGATACACTAATTATGCAACCTGGAGGCTGTTTCTTTAACCATCTACAGCCACAAACAACAATTTAATAAATACCTTCCTTCCAGTGTCTTTATAAACTTCCCACACATAATTGGGATTTATTTTCAGAAATAAAATTGTTGGGTCACAGGTTATGAGCATAATTTTTAAAAATGTGCTGTAGAATGGAGACACTCAATTTCTCTTCCACTGCCATTACACAAATATCCCCAGTGACCCCACCTTCACGGGCCCTGGAACTTCCTAATGCTCACTCACCTGAGTGTAGTAATGTGGCATCTTTTTAAATTAGTGCACATTTCTCCCAATTCCTACTGAACTAAAAAAGAAGAAAGAAAGGATGGAGGGGAGGAAGGGAGGGAGGGAGAGAAGGAAGGAGGGAGGGAGGGAGGGAGGGAGGGAAGGAAGGAGGGAGGGAGGGAGGGAGGTAGGGAGGGAGGAAGGGAGGAAGGAAGGAAGGAATATAAAAGCTATTCATATGCCTGTTATTTGTTTGAGTTTTTTCCTTTTTTAGAACTACCATTGAGATGTTTTTTAAGTGAGTTTTTCTTTTGTTGTAGATATAATTAACCTTATTATGTTCTTTATTTTTCAACCTTATTTGAGAGTTCTTAGCTATCATTAAATAGTAAGCAGGGTGAGTTCTTCCTTGCCATTTGTTTCGTAGGTTACATTCTTGAACACAGGATTGTGCACACATGCATGCAAATCCACTTAAACTACTTCTTGCCTGCAATGCTCTCCACAGAAGACCTGTGTTGTCTAGTGGTTTCTCCCCTCTATTTTATTATTTCAGTGATAGTATTCCATGGAGACTATGCTTTTGTATTATTCAAGGTTTTCTAGAGGAACCAAGCTGACAAAATGAACCTATATAAATATAAAGAGGATTTATTAGAGTGGTTTACAGACTATGGTCCAGCTAGTCCAACAATGGTGTCTCTTACCAAAACGTTCAATAATCCAGTAGCTGTTCAGTCCACAATGACAGATGTCTTGTTTAGTATTCAGTAGATACCAGAAATCTGAAGACACGGGCTCTGCTGATAGGTAAGTGATGAACTTGCCCCAGGAAGTGAGGACAAGGAGCAGAGCAAGCACATCCTTCCTCCATGGCCGTTATCCAGGCTGCCACAACCAGGAGTGGCCCTGATTGATGGTGAATCTTCTGACAACCTCCAGTGATCTGGATTTAAAATGAGTCATCCCTCCCCAAATGATCCAACTAACTTAAAATCCCCCACAGGTATACCGGGGCTTGGGTTTTTAATGAATTCCAAATGAAGTGAGCTTGAAAACCAAGAATAGCCATCATAGTTAAGTTTCAGTTGAAAGAGACACCTCTTCACTCTATTACACATGACCTTGTAGGAGGTGAAGAAATGGCTCTTCCAGAGGACCTGAATTTGATTCCAGAAGGCAGCTGAAAACTGACCGTAACTTCAGCCCCAGGGGATCTGACATCCTCTTTGACCTCCTTAGGCATCCTCATACGTGCATATACACACAAAGCACACACCAACATTTACAAATAAAATATAATAATGAATTACTATATATGAAGACTGGAAACATATTTTGTTGTTTTACTAGTTTATCCATCTGAGAGAAAGACAAATTAAATTAAAATCACACAGAAGCCACATGCTACTATGACATGTAGAGAATTCCTACTTTGTCCATCCTTTATCCAGGTCTTTGGGTTACAATAGCCCTTCTGTTCTATATTAGGAAAATGACATTCCTCTAGCCTTTAATCACCAAGAGGTGACACCTTAGACTGACACACTGGAACACCGTGATACACTCTCTGCATTCCATCAGTCTGCCTCAAACGAATGAATGAATAAATAATCTCCTCATTTTACATTCAAATCACTTACATCTGAGCTCAAATCATATATTTAGCCCACTATGTTCATGGCAGATCCACATTAAGTCAGTATTTTATTTACTATCTTATTAATAGGTAATATTAAACAAGTTTTCATATTTAAGGGGAAAGCATAGATATTATACTGTGCTAGGAAATCTGAGAAAATATATAAAGGAGACTACAGAAACACTTCAAGTACTTACAAATATATAATGATGATATACCACTTCTTCCTTGCTTCGAAATTTATCCTGAACCAAATGTAAGGATATTTTTACAATATGAAATGGAAGCTTTATGATTCAGAACCATAGAATTAATGTTCCAGGAATGTCACCTGTGTGTGCATTTAACTTTCTTTCCATTAATTTCTGATTTCTCACAGCAGAGACTTGTTACATACATCTTCCTTCTTGCTGAGTTTAGAACCAAGCACTTAATTTTGTTTTTTGTTTTGGGGCTTTTGTTTTGTTTATAGTCTTGATGTTTAAGTTGCTCAGCTATGCTTCCTCACTTAAAAGACTATTATAGGTGTTAAGGAGGCAGGTCTGGGCATAAAATGCTTTCTGTACATGCATGGGAATTTGATTTCAGAACCTCTGAACCCACATAAAAAAGCCAGGTCTAGAGGTATGTACCTGAAACCCCAATGATAGATTGGTCATAGATAGAGACAGTCATGCCCTAGAAGCTCACTGGCCAGACATGTCTAGCTGAATCAGGGAACTTCAAGTTAAATTTGAAACTCTGTCTAAAATAATCAGCTGGAGAACAAGTTGCAAAAGACATAAGGTGCTGACTTCTGCCCTCCTTACACTTGTGCATAGGCCAGCTTATTCACATGCAAATGTGCACACAAGCATACAACACACACACACACACACACACACACACACACACACCAAATAAAGAATAAAAGAAGGAGTGGAAGAAAGGGAAAGAGGGAGGAAGAGAAGGACAGGAGGATGGAGAAAGGGAATGAAAGGGAAAAGAAATGAAGAATCTGAGATGAAAGTTTATCTCTTGAACTAGGAACATGTTCCTGATGAAGCTAAATTCCAAGGTCATCTGTCAGTCCACCTGTGTTTTACTCTCAACATTTTCTTCTGAATAGACTTGATTTTAGGAAATTAAGTCATTTATCATTTAACTGAACTTCATATACACTAGTATGTATCTCCATTACTACTGTCTTCTATTAAAATGATTAGTATTAGGCTATTACCAGCATTATTATGATTTCCATGCTAAGAGAGGCAGGGGGACCCTGTGCTGATGTGTAACACAGACCTAGATTCTGTGTTATTTTGGGTGAGTCACCTGCTCCTCTCCTATTCTCCACTCCCAAGAACATAACCATCTGTTCTATCCCCATCTCAGACAAATAAGGTCTTTAGCTCTGTCCTTTCTTGTTGTTTTTGTTCATCCTTCAATGGTAAGAGGAAAACAATCACACTGAACAAGTGAATGAATGAATGCCTTTAGAGTTTCATATATATATACATTACCTAAAGCAAGCAAGCCTACTCTTCATCCCTATCTGTTTATGTTGTTACATATACAGAAAGGGCAAGGATTTGCCACCTTGAAGGATGTCAGGAAGGCGCTCTAGAATCCACTACTATTAAAATCAATTTGATCAGAGGTTAGAAAGTTGGCTCACTTGGTAATGAGTTCACCATGCAAGCATGAGAACTTCATCTCAGATCCCCAGACCCCACACAGAAAGCAAGGCATTGTGTCACGGGGCTATAATCCCAGCACTGAGGAAGTACATGTAGCATTATCTCTGGGCTTAGTTAGAAAATCTTTCCAAATCTATTAACTCCAGGTTTACGGTGAGACCCTTTCTCAAAAATTAAGGTAGAGAATGATTGAGGAAAAAGCATGTCAACCTTTGGTATATACACACACTCACAAAACCACAGCAACAATACTCAATAATATCTTATTTACATGCATTCCTTGGTT
Source organism: Peromyscus leucopus (assembly GCF_004664715.2). Taxonomy (NCBI): domain Eukaryota; kingdom Metazoa; phylum Chordata; class Mammalia; order Rodentia; family Cricetidae; genus Peromyscus; species Peromyscus leucopus. The sequence goes on along the minus strand of NC_051076.1, from coordinate 71,148,276 downwards.
TTCACAAGATTGATAGTTCAAAAGTTAAATGTTTTACTTTTGTGGATCAGCATATCTAAAAGTAATACAAGCATTTTCTCTCTATTATGTTACAGAGAGGTAAACGAAAGCCAGGAGCTATTGTTTAAGTTTCCTCAATTTTGTCATGAAGAGCTTCCTGTGCAAGAATAAGCACAGTACTAACTCAACTAATTAAATATTCATTTACATAGATAAGAACTCAGATGAGCTACAATAATAATCGTGGGGTGGGTTTAACTACTTAGTATTCCCCACCCTTTGCCTGCTTATGTGAAAGTAAGAACAAATGTGATTGCATGATGTTGAAGATTACTAAGCATGACAACCATCAAATTACCTCTGCAATGCATGTGGATTTTTTATTAAACTCTTTGAGTGATCTTGAAGGCACAAGACTTAAGGCTGCTGTGAAAACGCATCCATCTTGAGATGTCAACTGTCAAACATGGCTGCTTTATAGCAATGCTTAACAAAGAGAAGACAGCCACAATAGGTGCAGACACAGAAAAGGGAAATACTCTCAGATGAAAGCACACATTGATCCAGCTGTCCTTAAGGTTCCAGGGAAGCCTCAGGGAGCTTCACAGATGCTACAGGAGACAAAGGTAGATGTGTTCTAATTCCTTCAAAGAGGATATAAAATTGTTGGAGGGCCCATTGTGGGCATAGCCTGTCTTTCAACATGAAAGGTAGTCAAAACAACCCTCTATATCAGTAGGATACAGCTCTCCACCCACATGCTTTCTACCACTTTCATTTCAGAAGATGATAGAGAAAGGGATTTCCACCAAACCAGCACCAGTTCTCCAAGGGAAATGGTCTTTGGGGAAAGATATAAATTATGAGAAGTCCATGATCGGTGTCTCCTTTGAACCACAAAATGATTTGTGTGAGGATAGCCAATATTCTTTAGTTTCATCTAATTATCGAGGAAATTCCCTCTGTTTTACCATTGTTCAAATTGCTTCTTAATCCTGTGGCAAGTGAATAAAGACCAGCAAAAGCTACATCAAGTTTAACAGTAAAAGAAGCTAGTTGGCAGAGAAACTTTATAAGACTTCCAACCAAGACCTGAACATGCATAAGTCCACAGTATATAAGCAGAAGTTGAGGTGGATACTATGCAAACAACCTAGAAAGGCTAAAGAGCCTCTGGCTCAACCTTTGGTGAGTTTTCCATTTAGCTCACTCACTATTTCCCATCTTAGGATTGCTTTCCCTTTCCTAATGAGTTGTCTCTATTTATATTTCTAGCTCTGTGTACCTGGTCCATGTACTTACTCTGAGAGGCAAGAACTGAAAATACCAGTTGGTAAAAAATACCAGTGGATAACATGCCTTTAATCTCAGTACTTGGAAGGCAGAGCCACGTGGATCTCTGTGAGTTTGAGGCCAGCCTGGTCTACAAAGCAAGATCAAGGACAGGCAACAAAACTACACAGAGAACCCCTGTCTCAAAAAAAACTAAAAAAAAAAATGCCAGTTTGTGAAAATACCAGTGGCTACACTTCTGGGTGGGTTTTCATCACTTGCTGTCTCATATTATTCATTCTGGTATCATTTGCCTGTGAAAGGGTCAATATCTTATAGAGCCTTGGGAACACTATATATATATATATATATATATATATATATATATATATATATATATATATATATATTCTTGAATTGATATATAGATATATATATATACCCCAACAAAGTAAAGAAAATGAAATTTAAGTTGATTTTCTACTCCTTTGTCCTCAGATAAGTGCCTGAATCTTGTGAAAATGAGATTCTTCTCTGCCCTTTAAGCTATCTTTTACTCTGCTGAGATGTAATAAGGTTTAGGAGAGGTCAATATACTAATAACCAAGGTCAATATACTAATTGCCCTAGCTAGAGCGTTCCCTTGTAAGAACAGAAATTGGAAAGAGATTGAAATCTGTTGGTAGAGGTTGTTGATGAGAGAAAGCCATGACAATGGAGCTAAGGTTAGATCCATGAAGGCAGACAGAATTAGAAAACCAGACAACAGCTAGAGAGGAGGAAAGGTGCAGGAACATGCAACAGGCAGATCAAGTGGGAGGAAGACTGTAAAAAAGAGAAAATGGTCCTCATTGGGGAAAATGATTCCTATCAATGGCCGCAGACTGAATCCAAGCCTAGAAGGTAAGGCCAAGGTCAAAGACAAAGGAGTACTACTGAGCAGGTTGTTTTGTAATGTGTTTTCTTCTTCAGGGCATAGGACAATACCATATTGGAGTAGACAATAATTAGAGTAGGTCATCATGGCTACTAATGATCAGAACAACACTATCTTAATAGCCAGGTCTATGGAAATAGCAATACAGTGATTAACACCCACTGGTAGAAAGAAGTAGAGGATGGTCACAATACCCTCACATGGGTTTCCAATTATTAATCCTTTCTGCCTTCCTTTATTTGTATGTGATCTTGGGAGGTACAAGATTATGTAAGAAGTAGAAGGCTAATTGAAAGTGGAAGTCATCATTTGCAATGGGGTGGGACTATGTAGTGATACACCTGTTGGGTGGGGGTCATTCATGCTCATTTAATATCCCTCACCTGTGTTCTGTAACTAAGTCTAACATTTTGTTCACTGAGGTTGCCTTTGGTAAAATCATCCTTTGGACTGTCACTGATGCACTATCTGAAGTAAACAGATATTTGTTTCCCCAAGAAAAGTGAACTCAGCTGTGTAACAGGAGGCTTGGAAAGAGTACGTCAGACAGGAAAATGGTCAGGGACAATCATGTATGCATCAGAGGAATGACTTCACTGAAGTCAGGAAATGGTAATTGGTAGTTAGAAATGGATGGAAATCCAATGCTCACCAGTGTTCACCCCACAGAGGCCACATCTATCTCACAAATGCTCTCATCAATGCCCTCCCTGAACTGCCATCATCACTGCCACTGTTTTATTTGCATATTCCTACTTTAGATTGGAATGTTTATCTGGCTTTTGATGGAGATGTCTTTCTGTATGCTGTGAATGTGTGTTGCTCTGATTTGGTTAATAAATAGAATGCTGACTGGCCAGTAGCCGGGCAGGAAGTATAGTATAGGTGGGATAAGCAGAGAGGAGAATTCTGGGAAGAGGAAGGTTGAGTCAGGAGTCACCAGCCAGACACAGAAGAAGCAAGATGTAAAGGCAGAACTGATAAAAGGAAAAAAAAATAAAAGTTAAAAAAATAAAGAACTGAGAAAAGGTACCAAGCCGTGTGGCTAAACATAAATAAGAATTATAGGTTAGTTTAAATGTAAGAGCTAGTCAGTGGTAGGCCTGAGCTAATGGCCAAGCAGTTTTAATTAATATAAGCCTCTTTGTGTTTACTTTGGTCCAAGCGACTGCAGGACTGGTGGGTGAGAGAGATTTATCCTGACCATGGACCAGGTAGGACACAGGAAAACTTCAGCTACAAATGGCGCCCAACATGGGGCTCAAACCCATGACCCTGAGATTAAAAGTCTCATGCTCTACTAGTTGGGCTGGAGGGGGAACCCAGATATGAAAGCACAGGAAAACTTCAGCTACAGACTTTCATACATGAGAGTCTGGGATTATATACCTGCTTTGTTTTTTGCTACAATACTAATATAATAGTAAATGTGATTTATCCATATCCTTTGCCCAGTTTCTGATACTATAAGAGATTACCAAGGACTGGATAAATTGTAAAAGAAATAGAGTGTTGTGGAGTTGACTGTTTTAACATCTTGTTCTCAAGCTAACTAGTCTAATCCTTAAATAACAACATTATCACATTCACATGGTCTATCCTTACAATCCATTCATCTCTTCACTGTGACTAAACTGGGACATAGTATTTGGAATAGCCTGAATCTGTGTTGCTGGACCATAGTCACTCATATTTGAGAACTCATCTTTCAATTGTGTGGTATTAGAGATCAGCTTCCAACACGTGAAAATTGACAACATATCCAAAGAATGCACACACAGAAGGCAATGGGTTTGGGCCATCAACAAATAAACAGTTTAAAATGTTGAACTGAAGTTTCCAGAACAAAAACCATGCCTGTCTCCATCATTCTTTAAGGCTACTTGACTAGTTGTGGAAAGCTGAAACGTGTTACACCATGGGAGCCAAAATTATCTGAAGCTATTTTTAATCACCTTTTAAAATTTATTTTAAAGTTAGTTTAAAAATTACTTAAATAAAAATAGATCAAGGGCTGGAGAGATGGCTCAGTGGTTAAGAGCACTGACTGCTCTTCCGGAGGTCCTGAGTTCAATTCCCAGCAACCACATGGTGGCTCACAACCACTCGTAATGAGATCTGGTGCCCTCTTCTGGCCTGCAAGGACACATGCATGCAGAACACTGTATACATAATAAATAAATAAATCTTTAAAAAAATAGATCAAACATTAGCTAGAGCTAAGAATATACAATAGAAAGATTATGTTTAGTTCCCTTAATAGCCAGCTCTGATCAATATACACTGATTTTATATATATATATATAGCATGACTAAATGTCTATTCCATGTGACTATTAAGTAAATCATTCTGAAATGTTCAGTGGACCCTAGATTATAACAACTGAAAGACTAAGAAAGTCATAAGACAGTGCAGATCAGAGGTTACCCTCCTTTGTTATAACTGTGTACCTGATGCTGTCATCAACGTGTTTGCAAAAGACTCAATTGATTTTTTGTTCTTTCCTTATGAAAACTTTATGAAACCATTACTACACTGGGACCTTTTATTTGAGATAAACTTGCTCCATATTCTTGGGCCAGAGTCACACATATTTGGCCGCATAAAAAATTCATATTCTCTTTTAAGTTCTTCTCTCTCTCTCTCTCTCTCTCTCTCTCTCTCTCTCTCTCTCTCCCTTTGTGTGTGTGTGTGTGTGTGTATGTGTGTGTGTGTGTATGTGTGTTTAAACACAGACTGATGAAACCTCAGCAGTAATTATCTTCTGAATATCCCTAGAAGGAAGCAAATTAGAAGATACCAATTTAAAACGTTGTATTTATCTAATTATTTATTTGATTATTTTTTATCTATTGTATGGGGATGCTTGTTTGCACCAAGGTGCAGCTGTGGTTCAGAAGTCCATTTCAGGAGTTGGTTCTTTTACTTCAACTTGTAGGGTCCAGGAATTGAAGTCAAGTTGTCAGCTGGGCAGCAAGCATCCTTATCCAATGAGCCCTTCTGCAAGCCCAGAAGTGAATAAAATTCCAAACAGATCTTTGCAAGTGTGTCTGAGCAAGTATGGGCATCACAGAAAATGATGCTATGAGCTTAACTTTGGTTAAGAGATGACAACATTGAAGATAATTATATCCAACACAAAATTTACAGTGTGTTCCTGTGTAAATGGAGGCAGAAATTTTCTCTCAGAGAAGGGAGGGTAACATCAGGGCAAAGTGAGCTCATAAACCAGCTTGTCCTTTTGTAAAAAGCATCAGTGACTCAGCTTCTACTTTAGGAAATACTACATGCAAAGAACCCATAGTTTCACATTTCCTGAACCCATGTTGATTTCCATAAAATGTATCAGGGCAACAATCCAGAAACTTCAATGACAGATTACACACAACCTATGATGTCTCATTAACACATACAGCAAGACACAGATGTGTAATGATGGTAAGTTATACTGAGAGAAAGTTGCAGCATGAAACAAAAATGTTAATGCATAAAAATCCATGAAAAACATTGCCTCCTTCATGTTACTTCTGCATTCAGAAATGTTAGTTTGATTTTACTAAACTATGAAATCCTGAAAGAACTCAGAGAAATAAGATTATTTCTAAGAAATTTAATACAAAATGAAAGTTTAAGTAATATCTTTTTTTTATTTTTTTTTTGGTTTTTCGAGACAGGGTTTCTCTGTGTAGCTTTGCGCCTTTCCTGGATCTCACTTGGTAGCCCAGGCTGGCCTCGAACTCACAAAGATCCACCTGCCTCTGCCTCCCGAGTGCTGGGATTAAAGGCGTGCGCCACCACCGCCCGACTGAAAGTTTAAGTAATATCTTAAGTAATAGATCCAATATATAAAATAAATCTTCATAGAGAAAACCCTACATAGCAGGCATGGTGGCACATGCCTGTGATGTTAGCACTCAGTGGGTAGAGGTGGGAAGACCTTGAATGCCAAGGTCTACTGCATACTCAGACTTTTGTCACAGCAGAACAGAAACAGAGAGCAGGCTAAGTCAGAGAAGACAAGAGAGGAAATGTGAAATGTGAAAGTTGAGCAGCAGCCAGGTTCCACTGCAGGAAGCTAGGTGACTAACGGAGGTTCCAAGAAAAGAGAAAGGCAGACACACACCTACAAAACAAACACAGAGACACACATGCATTCACACGGACACAAACACATTTATACACACACACACACACACACACACACACACACACACACAAAAGAAACCAAACACAAACATACTGATACATACACATACAATCATAAATACACATATACATAATCACTCTCACACACGAAAATCCCCAAACATATACATACACAAAATAACTACATATACCCATATCAAAAGTACATACATAGAAACACACAATATATGCATATACACAGACAGATACATGAATCAAAAAATATACATACCTACACACATATAAAAAAACAAACACACACACACATACACACATGTATACATCACACATATATACATAGAAAACAATCCAAACATATACTGACACACATATACACAAATAAACATACAGAAAAACACACACATACATACAAAACACACACATAAACACAGGTGTTCTATATACACACGTACACATGACACACAAAGATGAGAAACATCATTTTCTTAATTAGTTAAAATTTAAACTTCACCTTCTGTCTTATTTCTGATTTTAGAAAATGTTCCTTGGTTGTTTCACAGATGATAGTTTCAGTGTGTGTGTGTGTATGTGTGTGTGTGTTTCTTAAACTTTTTTTCTGATTTGTTTTCCTTGAATTGTTGCTTGTTTTCCAAAGACAGAGAGAAAGAGGTGTGGATTTGGGTGAGAGTGGAGGATCTGGGGGAGGTTGGAGAGAGATAGCTGTGATCAGATATATTATATGAAAAATTATTTTCAATTAAAAAATAATGCTAAAAATACTAAGAATGTGAGTGGTAGCTTCAGCAGAACAGAATGCAGTGTTTAGATTTAATTACTAGGCAGGGGAAAAGGACAGTTTCCTGAAGTTCATAGTGGAGAATGTTTCAGAAGTTAACAATGGTCTGAGGTATAAACATTGCTTACAGGATCACAACATTCAATAAATATTTAGGCTAGGCCATGGAAACTTGGCTGTGATTATAGAGTAGAATATGAGATTTTAGAGAAGCAGAGATTCTGCAGACACAAATGAAATATCCATATCACTCCCTTCCTCCCAAGGCTCAGGTGAGAGAGAGAGTTAGAGGAACATAGACAGAAGAGCTAGTGGCAGCTCCTTATAATGGTGTCTTTTGTTCCCAGAAGGCATGGCAAGGAGGGATTCAGGAAGATATTGAGGCAGATATCAAAATGGGACTAATACAGTCAAAAGAAGGACTGAAGGGCTTTGTAAAATATCTAACCCAGAGTCTGTGTAGCAAATCTCACGGGGCTCTGGGGCCCCCAACCATGCTGAAGGGAGCTGTTTGCCTCTTTCAATGGAGCTATTAATTCTGATTTCTCTGCATCTTGTTCTACCGTTTTTAGATGTTCAATGTTTTCATACTGTGGAATTGGAATGAGTTTGGTGATGTCAGAGACAACCACCTCTACCACCACTGAGTTCCTACAGGATTCAAGAATTCCTCCCTACCCATGGACAGTATGCCTGACTGAAAAAGCACGAAGGAGGACTCAGATGTGACCACGAGTTTTGACACTCTGAGGACTCCTTCCCAGTCATGGAGCTCTCCCTCTAAACACAAGTAGCATGATTGCAACCCCCAATTACTCTTCACCTCCTCTAGGAGAGAAGAGAGTGGAGGCTCTGATGGAGATACCATGGTGACCATATTCAACAGAGAACCAGGATGTTGACTTATACTGATATTCCTAAGCTGAGAGACACTTGGAAAATACCCAAGGACTCATCATCTTCCAAGGGAGAAAGGCCTGGGGAGGGAAGTTTCTCACTTGCCATGTTGGCTGGCCTCTTTGTCACTGTTCCCAGTAGCTTATACATTTGGTAAAGAACAATGGGGCAGGTGACTCATCCGCTTGATTGCTTCCTCACTCCATGCCCAGATAACTCTGAGACTACTCTGCGTGCCCTTTTGTTACAGGCCCTTTGTCCTTCAGTTGAGGCCTTGCAAGCCTAGTTATTTGTACCATGTGTATAGGTGGAGAAGCAAGGTCCTTAAATAACAAGTATGTTGGGGGGATAGATTTTTCAAAAGGATTAAGATAGAAATGAAGCCCCTCAGGACTCTAAGACATAATTTTCTAGCTACTCTCTTGGTTAGCCTATGTCTGTCACATATATGATGCTTTGTGTGAAGTTACTTCCTAAAGAGAAATAGCCAAATTCCAGTCTTTTGAAAATTAGCTAACTCTTTCAATGTGTGATAAACCAAGTAGTAGCAAGTTTACAGTGTTCTGTCCCTAGCCTTGCACTTTTAAGCTGCACATAAAGTGTGTGTGTGATTTATTTACCAATAATTTTTCAACATTATTGTTTCACCTTGGACCATACACCCCTTTGTCTGTTGCTGGCCTGCTTGCTATGGCCAGAGGATCTAAGGAGATCAGAGAATATTGTTATCCTAGTACACAATAATATCCTTACAGATGTCCAACTAGTGAAAGAGAATGTAAGGAGTTGTCTGCTTCTAGAAAGCAACTGAATAGAAAAACTGCATGTGATATGATTCAAGGTTTCAGGGTCCACCACAAGCTGGCAACCAAACTTGGCAGTATTGTGCCCATGGTACTTCCTTTAATGACATAAAAGATGCACAAGTGACGGGATCATGAATTCTTTGGTTGCAGAGAACCACCAGAAACAGACATCATGTGGCTAGACAACAATCCCTGGGTGAAGGCACAGGAAGTACAGGGAACCCTGAAAGATCATTGGGTGAAGCTATGAAAGCAAACACAAAATGCTAAGGATGCCAAAGATGTGAAGAAGTCTCGATGGGGAGAGCTGCATACAGGGAGTGGAACCAGCCCAGGAGATGTGTGGTAGTCAGGAAAGCTGGAGGAGTAGGGCTAACTAAGCCCTTTGAAATTAAAGTCCCAGACATGGGACCCAAAACCACAGGATTTGGTGCTTTCACTGTTGGGTTTGTTCTTTCTGGGGTTCAGTATTGCCTCTCTGTGTCTCCATCCCTCCACTTGGAATACTAATGTATACTCTGCCACTGTATGATGAAAGTATGTAATTTTCTTTTTTTATTTTATGGAGCATAGCAATTGAGAGATTTCCTTGAGTCTATGAATAAACTCTGAAGATTTAAACTGTTTTGAGACTAAAAAATTTGGGGGAATTTTGAGGTTTGACCAAATACATGTGGCTTTATGAAATGGCCATAAGCCTAAGGGAGCAAAGTTTTTGGGATGTGGTGATTTGAATAAGAAATGTTTCCCACATGCTTAGGCGTTTGACCATTCAGTACTCAGTTTGTGGTTCTGTTGGGCTGTATTGTTGGGAGGTGCAGCGTTGCTGGAGTAAAAACATCATTTAGATAAGCTGTGAGAGGTTAAAGCCTCGCCCCACACTGTTTACATTGTACTCTGTGTTTCTGTTAGAATGTTAGAGATATGATCCCTCAGGTTCCAGACCTTGCCATCATGAAAGCCCTTTGCTGCCATGCTTCTCTGTCAGGATGGATTCTTCTTCCTCTAGAACCAGAAGCTACAATAAACTCTTACTTCCATAAGCTGCTTTTGTCATATGTTTTATCATATCAATGGAATAGTAAACAATATATCTGTGAAGCACTGTACAAGATCAAGGCAGTTCACATTGTACCATAGAATAGGAAGGAATTCACGATCCTCTGTCCCCAACTGAAGAGCTACTGACAGTTGATGGATGTTTCCCAAATATGAGACAGAGTTAGCTTTCTTAATGGTCTGGTCCCTAGTATGTCAACAATTCTCTAGTGGATGGTCCAACACCCATCAGTATATGAGCAGTACAAATTGGTGGGTTATTTTTAAAAAGACAAAAGAAGAAATAAAATTTCCAGGGGTGGGTGGGTATGGATCTAGGAGTAGTTACAGGGAGAAGTGGGAATAAATATGATAAAAATAGATTGTAAGAATTAATCAAAAGTTATGCTTAGTTGATAAGAAAGTGGTCTTTGGACTTCTCCATATACCTTGATAGTATCTAAATTAAGCCAAAGGGGAGACAGAGTCTCAAGGGATGAATGGGGAATTTCATAAAACTGAAGATGTGTGGACTCTGCGAGAAAATGTCACGAAACACGACAGAATCTACTAACAAGAGTTTTATTAAAATAAGAGAGACAGACAAGCATGCTCAGGCCTGAGGAAAAGACACATGTGTGGAGAAGAAGGAAGCTGGAAATATGGCGCTGGCTTATAAAGGCTGGGTGGCGCATGCGCTGTAGGTCCATGTGGCTACTCCACACATGCGCGTAGATCACATGGTTGCATTGCGCGCTCTTACACAACCATGCAAAGCCACGGAGTCCTGGTCATGGAAGACGCCTTGACCCAGAAATGGCTATTTTGACCTGGAACTAGCTAGGTGGAAGTGTCTAGGTCCGCCAGACATGCCCAACCGTGGGGGTCTGTTGTGAATCTATCATCTGGGATCAAGGAACACTGTTGAAAGCATGAAAAACTGAAGTTACATTACTTAAATTACATTCTTAACCAAAGTGAAACTAAAAAAACAATAATACCACTTTCAAAACTTTTGAACAGGGTAAAAGAGGGAGTTTTATCCATAGATAAACTAAATTTGCCACTGTCATGGCAAACCAGGGTACAACTTAACTTCCTGTGTCCAAAGTCTTTAAATTATAAAATAGAGGCATAGGCATACTCAGTAAGCACATATAGGGATCTATTTATTTATTTATTTTGAAAGGACATGTGAATTCAATTTCTCAGAGAATATGAACAAAGGAAACGTACTGTACTTGGAAAAAACCAAAGTTCTTTCAGTTAAAATTGTGGAATATACTTCTAACACCACTAGCAGAATTGCAGTGTACACTCTACCCATCTGAGAAACAAGAATTATCCATTCATTGTAGAATATGAAATGTGCTGGGTGCTCAGATACTTTTAATGAAGAACTGATTTTTTTTTCCTGTGAGGGATTACATCTGAATAACCCTTACTATCTCTGTCTTTTGAGGAATACAAGGGTTCAAAAGTATTTAAGCCGCGGCATGGAGAGATAGCTCAGTCAGTAAAGCTCTTGTCCTGCAAGCATGAGACAGAATCCACATACAAAAGTTGGGTGTGGTATCACAATGTGTAATCCTAGCCAGGGTGAGCTGAGAAGTGGAGACAGGTAGATCCATGGAACTCGCTGCCTAGCTTACTCAGTGACATTCCATACCACAAGTGACTGATCCCAGTCTTAAACAAAAAGATGACAAACATCTGAGCACCTAAGATGTCCTCTGACCTCCATACACATATGCAAACATGAATGCACGTATCTGCACAGCACATGTATCCTCTCTACATGAACACACACACTCCTTCAAGTACAAAGTATTAAGCTGGAAGTTTTGTGGGGTGGGTACTGGAACTCAAACCCAAGGCTTTATCCATGCTGGGCAAGCACTCTACCACTGATCTGTGCCCTCGGCCATGAAACATTTATCTTCACAATGAAAGTATCCTGAACCCCTGAGCAGACTCATTACTCAGTGAAGGTCCTTCCTGTGAACCCGCTGGTGGATGTGCAGGTTGGAGCTCTGGCTGAAGCTGTTCCCACACTTGATGCACTCATAGGGCTTCTCTCCGGCATGGACTCTCTGGTGGATGTGCAACTTGGAGCTCTGGCTGACGCCCTTCCCACACCGTTCACACTTGTACGGTTTCTTACCTGTGTGGACGGCATGATGGACGAGCAGACTTGAGCTCTTGGTGAAGCCCTTCCCACATCTGTCACACTTGTAAGGTTTCCCATCCATGGGGACTGCTTGATGGACAGCAGACAAGCTCCTGGTGAGGCCTGTCCCACAAGGCTCACACCCACAGGCTTTTCTTTTCAGGCGGTCTCTCTGATGACGCATCAGTTCTGAGTGAAGCTCTCACCACATTGACCACATCTGTATAGTGTCTCTGAAGCGGGGTGGGGGGTGGGGGGTGGGGGTGGTGGTTCTTGAGCTGACCATCTGGGTTGTGATAAGTGCCTTCCCGGAGTCATTACAGTTACAGGTTCCTTTGTGTGGTTTCTCTGAAGACTGGAGGTGACTAATGGTGGCTTCCATCTACAAATGTCTTTACTTCACCGTCAAAGGGAACTAAGGAGCCTTTGAACTGGACATTTTGGCAAGTTGTCTCACTAGGGAACAACAGAGGTACCGGTTGGTTCTGGTACATCAGATTTGAGTTTAACTTGAAGATTCTCTGAACAGTGGTCTATGGGATGACAGTCCCCACTTATTCCTTTTCTCAGTTCTTCCTTCAGTTATGAAGAGAACTTTTTTCCTCAGAGGCTTCTTACACAACTTCACAGAGGAGACCTGTCTGGCCATTTGGCTTGGAACTTCAAAGATAAATATTTTTTCACTTTCAGTGTTTGTGAAATCACTGACAGGAATCTATTTCAACATCTGTGTGTACTTCTTGAAGATTCACAATATAAATTCAACTTCCAGGTACTGACTGGCCATCTCTTCCAAAATTAGTCACTAGGAAAACTACTATGGAAAATCTGAAGTCTTCTCTCTTTCTAAATATTTTTATTTCATTTGTATAAGTGTTTTGCCTGGATGTATGTCTGTGTACCACATGCCGGCCCTGTACTTATGGAGGTCGGAGGAGGACATTGGATCCCCTAGAACTGGAGTTATGGATAGTTGTGAGCCACCATGGGGGTGCTGGGAACTGAACTTGCAAAGGCCACAGGTGCTCTTGGTCTCTGAGTCATCTCTCCAGCTCCCTGCAGGCCTTTCTCTTGAAGATTCTCCACAGAATTTGTGTTTGACTCTCCTGGCTCCTTGTCATGCAGGTCTCAGCCAAGCTGCTGCCTTCCAGATGTGCTGCCTTCCAGATGTGCTGCCTTCCAGATGTGCTTCCTTCCAGATGTGCTTCCTTCCAGATGTGCTCTCTTGACCATCAAATCAGAATGCACTCACTACCACTTCTCTGGGTTTAATTTCTTCATACTCTTTATATGACTTAGCTCATCATCTCTCTTCACGTTCTTGCATTCACTCCATCCCCATTAAAGTTCCCCAGCACAAAATGGCTGACATTTATTCCCCAAGGCCTCAAGCGGGACCTCCCACTGGAAACACTTAGCATTAAGTGTATGTAGAGGTATTTCAAAATAAAATGCTGGGTGCACAGAGATTAGGAGGATGAGAAAGGAGTGCTGTTCTCTTTCCTTCCGGCAGGGCTAGGAATCTTAAGTTTGAAAAACCACCACATGATTTTGATGTACCTTTTTAGGCATGATTCTGTGACCACTGTGCTGTTCTTCAATTAAAATCCTCATGACCATCACCATCACAGTTAACAGCAATCACTGTTAATATGCAAGGGGTCAATCCCTTTCTTGTCGCTCTTGAGTAGGTAGGACCCACACCTGGTATCGCAGGACTCCAGGGCATCATTGAGGACTCGAACTACCCTATTTATTTTTAATATTATTCAAAACTTTGTTTCTACATGTATATGTGAATAGGTATGTGGTTACGTGAGTTCAGGTGTATTCAGAGTTAAGAAGAGGGTGTTAAATCTCCTGAAAATGCCTGAGGTAGGTGTTGAGAACCCAACTGTGGTCAGGTCCTCTGTAAGACATTTCCTTAGTCACTGTTCTATTGCTGTGAAGCCACACTATGACCAAGGCATTTTTTTTTTATTTTACAATAGCATTCAGTTCTACATAACAGCCACAGATTCCCTTGTTCTCCCCCTTCCTGCTCCCCTCCCCTTCCCCCCAGCCCAACCCCTATTCCCACCTCCTCCAGGGCAAAGCCTCCCCCCAGGACTGTGATCGACCTGACCTGCCTGGACTGAATCTATCAGGTCGATGACCAAGGCATTTAACTGAGGCTTGCTTATAGTTTAAGGGGCTTACTCCATTATCATCACAGCAGGAAACACAGCCCCGGAACAGTAGCCAAGAGCTGTATCCAGGCATATGGGTGAGGGGGAGCTGGCACAGGCTTTTAAAACCTCAAAACCTACCCACAAAGACACAAATTCCTCCAAGGCCACACTTTCTATTCCTCCTAATCCTATCAAAGAGTTCCACTCCCCGGGGCACTAAGCATTCAACTATATGAGCCCACAGGAGGGGGTGGGGGTCATTCTCACTCAAACCAGCACATCCCACTCCCTGGTGCCCCTATAGGCTTTTAGCCATATAACAATTTAAGAATGAATTTAGTCCAACTTCAGAAGTCCCCATTGTCTATCACAGTCTCAACAGTATAAAAGTCCAAAGTTTAATTTTTTTTTTCTGAGACTCATAGCAATATCTTAGCTACAACCACTCCCCCACAAAATCAAAATAAAAAAATAAAAAGCTTCCAAAATACAATGGCACAGTACATACATCAACATACAAAAGGGAGGAATGGAAATATAGTGAGAAAATATTGCTAGCAGGAAAACTAGCAGGGCAAATTCCAAACTCTGCATCTCCATGTCTGATGTCAAAGTACTCTTCTGAAATCCAACTCCTTCCAGCTTTTTGGATTGCAGCACTGTTCTCTCTCGGGCCGACTCCACACCAGGTCTGCAGCTCTTCTCTGCAGGTATTCTATGACTCTGGCCTCTCAGGATCTCCAACATAATCCAGACTTCACCTCCATAGCTTTGTTCATTGGCCTATCTGGGCCTCCATGCAAAGACATCCCTAGAACTCTCCTGATCTTGGCAGCTTTCCTGAGATAAGGAGGGAGGATCCCCAATCCCTTTCTTATATCTTTGACTCTAAAGCCTGAACCATGTCAGCTTCTGCTCCTTGCTGGGGCTGGAACTTGGTCCACACTTTCAATTACATTTGCATCAGCATTCTGTTGGTGGTGGTTTCCTTCACTGCTTAAGCTTTTCTTTAATTCCCTTTCACAAGTTGGAAGTTTAGCTGAGTGGTGTCTTTCCCCCAAAGTCACCACTCCCTTTATTCCACTTAGCACCAGACTTTTTGAAAAAAAAAAATTGTCCTTGAGCACTGAACTTAGCTATATTATATTACCTGGTCCTTCCTATTTCTTCAAATTGTACATTGTGTAAAAGTCTAGCTTACTCCTTTTCATTGTATATCTGCATAAGAGTGACCACTAACAACCATTTGAAACAGTCATGCTAGGCTGTTTTTAAATCTGCTCTGCAACAGTATTAGTCCAACACCCATCAATTTAGCCTCAGGCAGATTTTTAGGACAATGGTAGAAAGCAGCTACACTTTTTGCTAAAATATCTCAGGAATGGTGTCTAGGCCTCTTACTAATATTCCACCCTCCCCCAAAATTTCTTGATCTAGACGCAGGCAGTTTAAATTGCCCTCATTACTATCCTCCATGTTAGTACTAGGATGACTTATTAAGCTTCACTTAAAGTGTGCAACTGCTTTTCTAGTCCAACATCACAAATTCTTCCATATTCCTAAAACAGACAGTATAGTCAAGTCTGTCACAATAATACCCCAGCCTCTGGTACCAACTTCTGTCTTAGTCACTGTCCTATTGCTGTGGAGAGACGGCATGACCAAGTCAACTTTTATAAAGAAAGCATTTAATTGAGAATTGATTGACTTGCCTACAATCCTAGAGACTTAGTCCATCATCATCATGCCACCGGAGCATGGGACTGATGTAGTAGCTGAGAGCTACATCCTGATTCTTGGACAGAGAGAGACTGGGTGTGGTGTGGGCTTTTGAAACCTCAAAGCCCACCCTGTGACACACTTTTTCCAACAAAGCCATATTCCTAATCTTTCTAAATCTTTTTAACAGTTTCAATCTTCATGACTAAGAATTCAAATATATGCGTCTATGGGAGACGGTTTTATTAAAAAAAAAAAAAAAACACAAATATTGACTCATCTTTCCAATTCAAGTAGCTACAGTTTTAAAAGTAAGAAAATTGAAATCATTATTGATATAAACACAGTTAGTTCCCCTTGGATCCTATTATGCAAGCAATTCAGCTTTTATAATAATAGCCTAGTGTAAAGGATGAATAAAACTTTGAAACAAGATTTAACCTTGGGGGCTGGAGAGATGGCTCAGTGGTTAAGAACATGGGCTGCTCTTACAAAAGGACCCAGGTTTGATTGCCATCATCTACATGGTAGGTGGTTCACAACTATCCATAACTCCAGATCAGGGGATCTGATGCCCTTCTATGATTTCAAGAGCATCAAGCATACACACACAGACAAAAGACTGACATGTAACATAAAATGATCAAGTAGTATTTTAACAAAAGATTTAACTTTCATTGTAAATATTTTGCCCCATTTTATTTCACCATTAAATTTTCTTTCTTTCTTTCATTTTTCTTCTTTAAGTGTACTTGTTTTTCAAGTAAGGGGCAAGGTCAAGAAATTGCTTCAGGATTTAAATAACATTTTCTGAGCTGGTCAAATTTAGTGAAAAAGAAGACAGAAAAATGCCCTAAATTTCTTAATCCTTTTCTCTGGGCTCTGTGACACACACACACTCCCACTGTGCTAGAATTATATTATTTTGGGAAGTGGTCCAAGTACAATCAGTGTACATGATGAACATTTAAAATTATAACGCCAACTCATTTTATAACTCATAACCCAGTGTCTCTCCTTCATGTGCTGTGACCTACTGGCCTGAGGAAGTGCTGGTATCCCAGCCTGTGGAGGAGGAAAAGTTGGCTGCTGACTCTCATCTGCTAGTGGAATGAATGTCCATTAAGCTCATTAATTCATGAACACTCTTATTTTAACACTCTCAGGGGGCTATGGCATTTAAGTCACCTTTAGTTTAAACTGACATTTACCTCACACCAAAATTAATGAACATTTTGGGACAGTTGAACAAATACAAGAATCCCTTAGAAGCTAGAAGTACTTTAGAGTCCAGAGCAAGATGACATTTGTATTTGTTTTTTGTTTTTGTTTGTTTTTTGGGGTTTTTTTTTTTTTTTTTTTTTGGTCTGAATTAAGACACATACCTTCTACCTCATAAGTGGCAACTTCTCAAAGGATCATTGTGGCTGGTTGCTTGGTACAGGAGCCTCTGCCTTTCCACACTCTGGTCTTTTAATAAGATAGGACTCAGGGCCTGGAATACAGTACCTCGATATTAACCAAGGAATGTTATCAATCTTTTAGTAGTTAAATTATAAGCATATAACATATAAACAAATAAAAGACATATAACAAATAAAGCACAACAATGGAATTAGAGATATAGTGATTGAAATGTTTAGTTTATTACAAAATTTTGGGTCAAAGTTCATCATTTGCAGAAATATAAGGTGACCTAATATGTAACTTTTCCTGGGAAAACATGAACAGACATATGTTCACTCCAGATGGGTAACTGATGACAAACCAAAGAAAGAATTCCACCCAAGTTGAGTTTAGTAAATCTGTGTGCTTGTTGGGGCAATTTATAGGTCAATGTGTTACTTACAGGAGCATTGATTGTTAGTTATTTAGCAGCACTCTTACCCTGCGAAGAAATGTCATGAAACACGACAAAATCCACTAACAAGAGTTTTATTAAGATAAAAGGGACAAACCAGTGCTCAGGCTTGTGGGAGAGACATATGTGTGGAGTAGAAGAAGGAGAGAGAGTCAGGAATATGGTGCTGGCTTATAAAGGCTGGGTGGCGCACGCGCATACACAGGTTGATGTAACTACTCCACGAATGCACAGATCACATGGCTGCATTGCATGCTCTTATGCAACCATGCAAAGTCACGGGATCCTGGTCACTCAAGAAACCTTGACCCAGAAATGGCTATTTTGACCTGGAACTGGCTAGGCAAAAGTGTCCAAGTCCACTGGGCATGCCCAAACATGCCCAACTGTGGGGGCGTGTTGTGAATCCATCATTGATGACTGCATGCAGCTGCGTCACTAGAAAACTCCACCTCAGCATGAGTAACAGCTGTGATAGATGCACCTCTCAAGCTTCCTTCACAACTCGAAGGGTGGATTGGTTGGTCTGATATTCTAACCCTAGGCTTTCAGGAGCTTCCAGTGATGATAGTTTCCCTCCACCTCCTAGGCTTTGTGTTTCTCTTACTCCCTAAGATTATGAGCCTTGTTCCTCTCAACAGTAGGCAAAGATGGAAAACAGCTAATGGTGACTGCTAAAGACTTACTTTGTTTTTAACCTTATTCTAGTCCTGTAGATTCTACCATGTAAAAAATCCTGTTGTAGTCTGGTCTAATGTCACAATAAATTAGTCTTAGTCACTTAGGCTTGAACTTTTTTCTTTTTTTACCTGAGATAAAGGTCCAATCCCTAAATGCAGAACATTTAACTCCTGAAGAGGCCAATTTGGATGCCAAGATTCTGGTGTAATTATTATTACATCTGCCTCATGTCTACAAGTCCTTCAATTACAAAGTCATGTACTCACTCATACCTTTATCTTTGGTCTTTTATGATTTATAAAAGTCTGCCAATGATAAATTTAATTCAGTAGTTATATACATCTCGATTGGCTTTGAAAATTATAAATTTATAAACTCAAGTTCCAGTTGCTTTGGGATACTATCTTACAAGGACTCCAACGTACAATATGGCTCTTTAAGGAAGTGAATGGCTCAGTTGCCTTTAGCCTACTGGCTATGGGTGAGATAGGACCTCTGTTGGTCTTTTCTGTATCGAACACACAGATTGCAATCCCAGTGACACTTTGAGATCTTTGGCAGCAATTAACCATGCAGTTCACACACGATTGAGCCGGTATAATGAGTATTCAGAGATGGGTAATGCCTGGGGGGCAGTCACCAACCTAAGACAGAGCACCTGTGTGGCCTGGGCAGGCATCTCCATGACTGGTAAGGTGACCTGCTGATGTCCCACGCAACCCAAGTCAAAGGTTCATTTTTTAATAAAAGGGGGACCTGCAGGTCCCTGGCCCCCGTTTTGGGTAGCTGTTGCCTTGCTTGCGGACCTTGACCTTGATATCCTCCCAATGCTAATTCCCTGCCAGGTTCCACCCTCCTGAATGCTTAAGGGAAGTTCCTTGTCTGTGTATCCTGAATAATGGGTGTTAACAGCTTAGATGCAAGATTGTTAAATATCAGTAGTGAACTTCTGCCCTCTGGGATCCTCCCATTGTGCTGTAAGCCTGTATTTAAGACCTCCTACCCCCTTCAAGAAATGACATTCGACATTTAAAATTATATATATATATATATATATATATATATATATATATATATATATATAATTGAATGAATACTTCGAATGTAATCTATGAATACCACAAATGTAATTAATATCATGAGTGTAAGTAATAAATATCATGAGTGTAATTTAAAAAATAAATAAAAAAGGGAAAAAAAAGTCTGTAAAATATTTTCTTTACAGTTTCTCCTGAATTTTTTTTGTTTTGTTTTGTTTTATCTTCTAAAGCTGTTCTATCATCCAGAGCAGTACAGTATTTTACAATAGGTATTAAGTCCTTTAATTTTTCTGGGGAGGATTTTCTCCCATGGTGATGGAATTATTTAACTAAATTTGACATGGGACCTGTGATAGGTCCCCCCAAGGCATTTCCTAGTGGCAAAAGATTATCCTGTGTGTTCCTTGTTGATCTGCATTCATTGGTCCAATGTTGGCATTTGCCACACCTTCTGCATACTCAAGAAGGTAGGTGCCTTCTGTTTGGATTATTCCTAGAAAGAATATTGTTTCTAGAAATGCCCTGTCTACAAATCCTTTTTAGGTGACCATGTTTGCCACAATTAAAATATCTGACTGCAAAAATTATCTCTCCTATGCAAGCATCATCGTGATTATAACATTCAATATTTACTGAATCTCAGATCCATTCCTCCAATGGTGCTGATATTTCCTTTAATGGCCTAATTACCCTTTATCATTGTGTGTTAGCATCTTCAAAAGCCAAAGATTCCATTATTATTTATATAGCTCTTAATTTTGTTGTATTCTGTTTAAAGCTTAAGTTAATCTTTGTAAGAAATCATTGAAGGTTTCTTTTGGGTCCTCTGTAACTTTAGTGAATGACTCACTTCTCTTTCTGACATCTTCAAATCTGTCCCAACCATTCAAAGGTGTTGCATGGCATATAGCCAGATGTTGTCCACATATATAGACTTTCTTTCTACATTAGCATAATTGCCCTCTCCAAGAAGTTTGTCTTGGGAAATTTTAATACTTCTAACCCTACTTCATTTTTCAATGGTCTAGTTTTATATTTTCACCAGGTCTTCAACTGTAATTGAGGACCAGGTTCCAATAATGCTGTAACCAAATCTTTCCAGGCTTGTAGGACAATTCTTTTACTATTTGACCATAAATTTGTTATCTGCTTCACAAAAGGTGAATGCATACCCTATGAAATTATAACTTCCTAAAATCAACTCAAACCTAACATTTCCACTGGAATCCAGTCAGATCTTACATATCCTTGGGGATACCTATCATTTGGCAGTTGTTCCGATGAGATAACTAGATAAATTAAAGATGGTTATTTGGTAACCTTGGGCTATTACTCTCTAATTTTATAATGTAATGATGAGGTTGATTCTCCTTTAAATTCTTCTCTCTGTGTCTGAATATCTCTATTATCTGTTTTAATAAATTTTTCTAAGGCTTGCAACTTATTAGTCAAAATTGAATTATTTCCTTTACTAAATAGTTATAGGTCTTGCATTGTATCAGTGCTAACCCTTTCTAAGGGCTATATCTTGTCATTCATATCAACCAACATTTTAAGGATAAAACAAGAATTATCAAACTGATAGTGTTTATAATTGACATTAAAGTACCATCTAAGTTAATTATTACCTCATTTAATTGTTCTATTTTTAATCCATCTATTGTGTAATCATATAGAGCTCTCACTCCCTCCATCATAATAGTGTTTCCCATTTTTTAATGTGGGAAAAAACTCTTCCTTTAAAAAAAAAACTACCCCCCCTTTAAGAATTTGTAATTGCGCCGGGCGGTGGTGGCGCACGCCTTTAATCCCAGCACTCGGGAGGCAGAGCCAGGCGGATCTTTGTGAGTTCGAGGCCAGCCTGGTCTACAGAGCGAGATCCAGGAAAGGCGCAAAGCTGCACAGAGAAACCCTGTCTCGAAAAACCAAAAAAAAAAAAAAAAAAAAAAAAAAAAAGAATTTGTAATTGCCTCATCAAATCTGTTGCCAATTACAGTGAAGTGTGAAGCTGGCTTCTGCTGCATAGCACATTTCAATGAAGAACACAGGCTGTGCATATAGCCTTGCTGAGGACAGCTGCCACTGATTGCATGTCAGCAGCCTGAGGAGGGGATCCAGGGAAAGCCCAAAAGCCACTGGGAAATGGAGCTAAAGAGCAAGCTGTCTGAAAGGTAGATGTGTGAAAGCAGCATGTGTGACCAATGGGAAGTGAAAGCACAGAGCTGCCTGAAGGCAGAGCTGGCCTGTGCAGAGGGTCTAACTGGTGGTTTTAAGAGGCCAGGTGCCTGTGGATTTGGGGGATTGTGGAGATTGCTGTAGAGAGGCTACAACAGTAAAATTCCAGACACGCTCCGAGGGCTTGGGGAAGAAAGGTAAAGCCAGCTGTCAGTGGGATGCCTCCACTGGGTGCAGTTCCTGCATCAACTCTGGCTTGTGGCTCATGGCTAGTGCCTGGAAAACTACTGGTAAGAGGCTATTTGTGCCCCAAAATTTGGATGCTGCATGAAACATAATCCTAATTTATTGTATCAATAAAAACTAGGAGCCAGGTATCAGGGTAACAACTTGAAAGATCAGAGAAGAAGGGGAGCATCCAACAGTGACTTCCTATCTCTTCCATTCTTCCAACTAAAAAGGCCTAAATGCTTTCTCTATCCCTTCTTATCACTTCTGGTTTCCTCTCTATACAGAATTCCAACCTCTATGGTTAGCTAGTAGCTAGCTTTGCCCTCTGACTCCAAGCAAGTTTTATTTTTCAGAACACAAACAAAATATCACATATCAGGACACAATTTATTAAAATGATGAATATCAAAATGGATTGCTTCTCAATAATTAAAAACATAATTAAAACATAAAGGCAGTTTGACCTGTAACAACATAAATCATGTTGGAATCTAAGTAGAAGAAAAAGGATGACATAAAAGTCATTGTGTTAGCATTAGGGAATGAGAATGAAGTAAGAGTCTGTGTGGCATATTCATTTCTCATAAATAACTTTTTACTGCTCATAGAAATGCAATTATCAATAATAATCTCAGGTTGCCAGTATAAACCTATGCTCTGGTTACATATTTTCTGTATGAAGATAATTTTTCTTGTACACTTTAAGCCATGAGCTCTTTCTCATTCCAGTAAATGTTTATTGTCAGTTTATTCAAGCATTGTACATCACATTTTATTATTATTATTTTAAAGCTTTGTGTGTGTGTGTACAATGTTGATGTGTGGATACGTGCAAGCCATGGTATATTTAGAGGTCAGCTGATTACATCAGGTATTGTCCTTACCTTCCAAACTGATTTGAAGTGGATATCTCTTGTTCACTGCCATACATATCATTTTAACTGACCTTGTCAACTAGTTCCCATCTCACCAAGAATATCAGGATTACATACACAGACCAAAGATTTTAGTGGGTTCTGGGAATCCATATGTATGCCATCATGCTTGTGTGACAAGTGTTTTACCCACTGAATTGTCTCTGCAGCTCAAACATATAGTATCTAAAGGTTAGGATGTTGAAATTATTTCCACAGCTGTAGCAATGAGTGCAGGAGCTGGACTGTAAAACCTTTACCAGTCCACGATGATCCCTGAGTGCAATCTTTGGCTGACTGTTTCTCTCACCTAAGCATTGTTTACTATGACTACTTTCATTTTATCTACAAAGAAACTGAGGACTCAGTACTCAAGTGATGTGCACAACATAACTAACAAAACACTGAACCAAGATAAAATCAAAGTCAATGAAATGAAAACTTCCTGCCTTTTTTATGCATTCTGTATTCAGTCTTTATGTAATCTTGTATTCAAATTATTGATGAGAAAAAATGAGATTGGTAGGCAAAAGGATTATTACAGAGAGATTGTGTGTGTGTGTGTGTGTGTGTGAGAGAGAGAGAGAGAGAGAGAGAGAGAGAGAGAGAGAGAGAGAGAGAGAGAGAGAGAGAGAGAAGGGGGGGAATGAATGAGCCTACTGGAGGCTTTTGAAACCTCAAACTCTATACCCATTGACATACTTCCTCCAACAAACCACACTTCTTAATCAAAGAGTTCTACTCCCTCATGAATGACTGACTAAGCATTCAAATATATAAGCCTATTGGGGACATTCTCATCCAAAGCACCACAGGTATGATCCATGCTTTGACCTGTCATTAACTATGTGTGTTGAATAAAGCTTTACTCATATCTCACCAGGAATTGTGTCACACAATATTGCCCACAGGTGCAATGTCATATCAAATGCTATGTAATCAACCAATGACTTTTTGTTTGGATGAGATGCCCACTCCATAATAGGGAATGTATGGTTGATTTTGTACACTTGGGCAGAACCTGGTGGTGGAAGGAATCATGAGTCCAAAAGAGAGAAACAAAATGAATTTTGTTTTCTGAACCTGGTTTTCTTCAATTGGTGTTAATGCTGACCAGTTTTGTGCATGTTGTCATTTTAGTTTCTTTTTCAAAAAGCCTGTATTTATGGCATTCATACATGTGAAGACTTTTTTTTTGTCAATTCCTATAAGACATTTATATGAAAATGCCATGTTACTCCTTAATTTTTAGTTTTCTTTTTTAAAAATAGAAGTATTCTATTTATGTGTGTGTGTGTGTGTGTGTGTGTGTGTGTGTGTGTGTGTGAGAGAGAGAGAGAGAGAGAGAGAGAGAGAGAGAGAGAGAGAGAGAGAGAGAGAGAGAACAGCCATGTCTATGTGTGAGGGTTCAGGGCTCTGTTATGTGTCTGTGTACATGCCACAGTGTGTTTGTGTAAGTCAGAAGACAATTATGGGAGTCAACTCTGTTTTTGCAGCATGTGGGTCATGGTGCTTGAACTCAGGTCAATAGACTTAGCAGCAAAATCTTTCATGTGCTGAGCCATTGATGTAGCCAAGTTTTTATTTTTCTGATTACTTAATTTTGTGAGTTATTTACAAAAATAAATTTATAATGGGTTTCTGTAGTGTTGTAGTTATCACTTTTGCCATATGAATGAATGTACATTTGAAAAACAAAATTGTTGATTTTTATATTCCTATTACTATCTTGGGTTTAATAAGTACCTTATCCTTTA
Source organism: Peromyscus leucopus (assembly GCF_004664715.2). Classification (NCBI taxonomy): domain Eukaryota; kingdom Metazoa; phylum Chordata; class Mammalia; order Rodentia; family Cricetidae; genus Peromyscus; species Peromyscus leucopus. Next base: position 71,123,664 of record NC_051076.1, on the reverse strand, counting down.
AAATAAGGAGGTACATATAGTTTCATTTTCACTGATTAATACATCAAAAATTTCCCTAGAAATTGAATATTTAAACCAAATCTAATGAATCTTTTCAAAAATTACATCTTTGTGTTTTAGTTAAAAGGAGGACATTACTCAGCCAGTGCTTTACTTGCAGCCAGGAGCTCAAGTAAAACTAAAAAAAAAAAAAACAAAAAACAAAACAAAACAAAAAAACCTAAAACTTCTGCAGTAAGTAAGATAAGGCACACAGACTGTGAGCTCCTGGCTACCACAAGTAAAGTGTTGACCTAGTGATATCTTTTTAAGTAAATTACAAAAGTGTAGTTTTTGATAAAAGTCTCTCTCTCTATCATACATATTCATATGCATATATACAAAATTATACACACATACATATATACACACAACACACACACATATGTGTGTATATATATACATATACACATATATAGTATTAGATTAGCTTACAGGCTGAGGTCTGTTTAGCCCAACAATGGCTGTTTTCTGATGGAAAAGCCAAGAATCTGATTCTATTCAGTCTACAAAGCTGAAGGTCTCATCTAGTCTTTGGTCTACTTTGTTATCTCACGAAGTAGATTCTACTACCAATGAAAAAATGCTTCATCAGCAGGATAGATGAATTTGCCAGGGAGAGGTAGTGCAAACAGGCAAAAGCAAAAAGCTTTCTTCTTCTTTCAGGTCCTGGTGTTTAGGTTGCCACCAGAAGGTGGGGATCAGATTTAGGTATGGTTTTCCAACTCTAAATGATCCATATTTATGGTTGATCTCACCTCAAAGGATCCAGTCAAGAAAATTCTTCACAAGTGTGCCCAGTTGCTTGGGTTGTAGTTGATTTCAGAGGTAGTATAGGGACAACAAATATTAACCATCACAAGGGAGGAGGGGGACTGGGATTGGGAGAGGGAGAGAGGGAGCAGTTAGGGGAGTGAAAGAGATAGGGAGAGGAACAGAAGAAGGGAGCTAAAGGTGAAGGGAGTAGGAGGAGAAAGGAGAAGAAGGAACGAAGGGTAAAGAAGAAGGAATCAGGGAGGAGGAGTGAGAAGTTTCCAGAACTATCTATCCCCTCAGAGTTAGAGGCAAGTCGATTTGTTCAGTAGGTTCAGTAGAAACACCATGACCAATTGCAACTTACAATGGAAGGGTGTCTTAGATTTCTAAAGGAAGAGTCTCTAAAAGTAATGGAGGTCTGTCATGGCTGTGTGAGCAGGAGGATGAGAGGTCAAATGTTTGATTAGCATACAGGAAGCATAGAACAAAAAAGTAGACTGATGACATAAACTTTCAAAGTCATGTGCAGTGATTTTCTTCCTCCAGCAGGACTCCACCTGCTAAAGATTTCACAACCTCTGCAAAAACCCTCAAAATCAAGTACCCAGTGATTAAATATGTGAGCCGATGGTAGATACTTTCCATTCAAAATACCATAGTTCATTACTGAATACAGATTAAATGACTCCAACAATGCCATTCAATTATTTCTCCTGGATATTTTGAACCTAACTTTGGTTTCAGGAAAGCAAAAATCAGAGACAAATAATAGCCAATAATTTAAACCTGGAACTTATATTCCAGAACTTATATACATAAATCTGGACCATACAACTTACAACTCATTCTCAGATGCATAGCATCTATCCCCATTCTTCCCACTGTGATAAGCACTGAGACATTTATATGAACTGCTCTCTAGCCCAGCTTCATCTTGATGCCCCAAACTCTCATTGCCACTACTGGCATAGTTTACTGCCTTTCTCTAGAATCGAATCCTTTGCTCTTTTAAATGTCATCTTGGGAGAAAGAGATAGACCTGCCTTTTAGAAAGTCTTGCCTTGACATCATCCAAATTCTCATTATCATTAGCTGTTTCCTTTGAGTTGCATTTAAATTTGTATTGGACCCAATGAGTATTCTCTGTGATTATGTTTTGAGAAGTTCTTCATGTGATTAATGCTTCTTTTAAAGACCAATTCAAATATATTCTTTGATAACTTCTCAATATCTATTTCTCCCTTAATGCCTACTAATTGGTCTAATTCAATAGTGGTGATTAAATTTCAACTTGGAATATTTATTATTCATAATTTTTATTAAATGTGTTCTCTGAGAATTTCATACATGTATATAATGCATGTTATCCTCATGCCTAGGCTTTCCTATCTCTCTCTCATCCCCGCTAACACCTCTTCTTTCCTATTTTCTAGGTTTTAATTTTTTTCCACCCATCACATTATTTTTTTACCAGACTCCATACATGAACACTTTTTTCTTTTTTAAGTATTTATTTAATTACTTAATTATATGGGGTTTTTTGCTTGTATGTATGTCTGTACTATGTGTGTCCCCAATGTCCATGGAGTCCAAAAGAAGGCATTGGATGCCCTGGGATTGGAGTTATAGATGGTTGTGAGTTGCTATGTGGGTTATGAGTCTTCTGGAGGAGCAGCTGCTCCTCTCAACCACTGAGCAATCTTCCCACTCTCATCTGTGAGTACACTTCATATTGATAACACAAGGCTCTGATTTTAAACCAGTTATTTTCCCTTCTTAACCCATGCAGCTCTCATTTCTCTTAATAAGGGTGTGATGAAGATTCAGCCTTTTAACCACTCTCTTCTTTGTCTTCCTCAACCCTCTAACAAAGCCAAGCATCCTCAAGAGGGGAGCTTCAGCATGCATAACCAAGAGTCGAACACAGATTTCCAGCATTGACAATGAAAGGTCTTAGTTCTAGGCACAACCAAATACATTCTTCTTAGTCTTCTCTCCCAGCTAAAATGTCACTTCCATGAGGCATCTGCCAAGAACAGAAATGATGGGAAATCCCCCCAAAGTGTTTTTTCCTCTTGTCCTCCTACATCAGTGTTAGCAGCAAACCCTAATGCAGTCTGTGTTATGCCAATTACCATACAGCTCATCCACACTTTGCTTCAGCTTCGTCCTCTCCCAAAAAGATATCCTGCAATCTAAAGCCCCAGAATTCCAAAAGGTGAACATTGTAGTAGACTGTTTATCTAGCCAGGGTGGTAACTGGAGACATGAACAGTGTCCAGGCTAGTTTTATGTCAAATTGACACAGCTGGAAACATTGGAAAGTAGGGAACCTCACCTGGGGAAATGCCTCCATAAGATCTTGCTGGGGACAAGCCTGTAGGGCATTTTCTTAATTAGAAATTGATGGTTGAGGGCCCAGCCCCCTGGGGATTGTGCCAACCCTGGGCTGGTGGTCCTGGCTTCTATAAGAAATCAGGATGAGCAAGCCATAGAGAGCAAGTCAGTAAGCACCACTCCTCTGTGGCCTCTGCATCAGCTCCTGCCTCCAGGTTCCTGCCCTGCTTGACTCCTTGCCCTCACTGTTTCTGATAATGATCAGTTATATAAAACTGGGAGTGAATAATCCATTTCCTCCCCAAGTTACAATAGTCATGGTGTCACATCGGAGCAACTGTAACCATAGCTAGTAAAAACAAGTGTTGTTGGCTGTTTCCTTACTTTTTGTTCTTTGGCTCTTGGTCTTTTGGGGTCCACCACCCAGCTCCCCAATAAATCACACAGGGAGGCTTATTCTTACTTATAAATGCCTGCCCTTAGCTTGGCTTGTTTTTTACAAGCTTTTCTTAAATTATCCCATCTTATTTGGCCTTTTTTCTTTTTTCTTTTTATTGTGTCTTTAAAGACTTTACTATTTCTGAACTATTTGTTTCTTTCTGTAACCATCCATACCCTTTCTCTTTCTTTCTTAAGCCTATGCACATTGTAAAATACACTGGAATGTGTTTATAGGTTTATTCAGACTAGATTTCTTTTACTAAATATCTTTTAGTCTTTTTTGACTAATGAGCCTTTAATCGGCCGAGCTACACCTGAATCTTCCACACTGCTCTGTCATCTGGTTCCATCCCATGCTTGGGTCACGAAGGTGAAGCCTAAGGCTTGTAGCCAGGTCAGAGGTGCATGACCAGGAACTGCATTTAACCTTCCTAGCTGTTGGAAGCTGGTGCCTATGCTGTCAGAAGCGATTCTTACTTAACTTTGTTTCTCCTTGGCACTGCCCAGCTGGCTGAATAGCAGCAGTGCCTCTTAAAGGAGTCATGCCCTTTTTCTTTTTCTTTCTTTCAGTTTTCTTAGGCCCTACATGGATCCTCATGTTTATATGCCAAAATGTTGTTCAGCTTTTTATGGGCCCATGTTGAAATGTTTTTTTTTTCCTCTTTTGGATCTTTTTTGGGGCCCACCACCCAGCTCCCAAATAAATCACTCATGGAGGCTTATTCTTACTTATAAATACCCAGTCTTTGCTTGACTTGTTTCTAGCCAGCGTTTCTTTTTTTCTTTTTCTTTTTTTTTTTTTTTTTTGATTTTCGAGACAGGGTTTCTCTGTGTAGCTTTGCGCCTTTCCTGGAACTCACTTGGTAGCCCAGGCTGGCCTCAAACTCACAGAGATCCACCTGGCTCTGCCTCCCGAGTGCTGGGATCAAAGGCATGCGCCACCACTGCCTGGCTCTAGCCAGAGTTTCTTAAATTATCCCATCTACCTTTTGCCTCTGGGATTTTACCTTTTCTTATTTCTATATAAATACTTTTAGTCTTACTCCATGGCAGCTGTGTGGCTCAGCATCTACCTCTTTGTTCTCTTTCTCACTCTTCTTTTCTTCTCAGATTTCTCCTATTTATTCTCTCTTCCTGCCTGTCCATCCTATCCTTTCTCCTGCCTTGCTATTGGCAATTCAGCTCTTTACTAGACCAATCAGTTGTTTTAGTAGTACAGTAGCACAGCTTCACAGAGTTAAACAAGTGCAACATGAAAGAATGCAACACATCTTTTCATTGTTAAACAAATGTTCCAGTGCACAAACAAAAGTAACACATCTTAAAATAATCTTCTACAAATAAGTTGGTACTACAATTTTGGGTATTGATATACAGACCTGACAATACTGTTTTGGGTAGGATTGTGGAAGGACTTTGAAACTTTGTACAAGGAAAACCATTAAGAGTTCAATTCTTGGTGAGTTGTTCTGTGAGAGCTTTGAAGATAAGAATGTTGAGGGTAATGTAGAAGATGGAAGCCTCAATTGTGAAGTTTGAGAGACAAATTTAAAGGCTATGGAGCCCTTTGTCATTTTGAATTAAGATTCTATAGTCCTGATTATCTGCGGTTGAAGAATCAGCTATGATTAATAAGATAACAGAAATATTAATGTGAAACCTTTTCTTGGCTGGCATAGCCTTTGTTTACCAGCTGAAACTAAGATATTTGTGATGACTAAGAAGAGATAGCATCACTGAAGTGAAATCTTCTAGAAAGGCATTCCTGAGAGCCAGCACACAGAAGTTGAGTCCCAGACAGGGCCAAGGTTGTACCTTGTGTTATAGTGTAGGAGACACCCAGGTGGTGCTGATTTTGAAGGCATAAAGGGATCATGGAAATCAATTGAGCCTTCAACTATGAGAATCCAGGAGAGGCCATTGATGAAGGTGCAGCTGAATGCTCTGTATCATCTGAAGACCTGGCACTGAAGGAGTCATGCAGGGAAGTTGAGATTTGGCAACATGAAGAGAACCAATGAGAGGCTATTGGCGAAAGTGCAGCCCAGCTGCAGGAGAAGACCCAGCAGTTTGGAGATCACCACCAATGACAGCAGCAACAGTGGAGTGGAGCCTGCTCCAGATTAGAAGACAAGCTGTAGATGCTGCATAGGAAAGAGTGGAGGAAGTGATCCAAGCCCTTGGAGGAGCCCAGAAAATCATGAATGAATCCCAGACACAGGACATCGAGTGATTTATAATTTTGGAGTCTGATTTTGCTTTGTTCAGATTGTACCTGTCCCTTGGTTCTTCCCTCTTGAAAAGAGAAGTTATTAAATTTCTCAGGAGCCCAGAGCTGAAAGATTTTGAACTTTTAAAGGAGATTTTGAATTTTTGAAAAGGTTTACAGTTTTAACTTGTTTGAATGTTTAAGGTCTGTGGGACATTTAAAGTTATTTATGATTTATACTGTGATATTAATATTATCATGAACTCTTGGAAATAAATGAGAAAGGAAAGGTTCTAATTAAAAAGTGGTGTGATTGTACACCACATTGACAAGGGATCAGTTGTAATGGCTAGTTTTATGTCAGTTAGACACAGCCTAGAGTCATCAGAGAGGAGGAAGCTGCAATTGAGAAAATTCCTCCATAAGGTCAAGCTTCAGACAAATTTGTATAGCATTAGAGATTGATAGGGAGGTCCCAGCCCATTGTGGGTAGTACCTTTCCTGGGCTGATGTTACTAGGTTCTATGAGAAAGCAAGCTCAGCAAACCAGTAAGCAACACCCCTCATGTCCTCTGATCAGCTCCATCCTCCAGGTTACTGCCGGGTTTGAGTCACCCCCCCCCCCACTGCTTTTAATAATGATCTGTTGTATGGAACTGTGAGTGAATAAACCCTTCCTCCTCAAGTTGCTTTTGTCATGATGTTTTATCACATCAACAGTATCCTTAACCAAGATACTAGACAATTGCAAAAGGCTGGGAGGAATGTCAATGGGGGAAAGGGAAACAGTTAGATTTTCTGCCCCAGGGTGGCTTTTCTGCTTTTGTAAGCAGTGCACCTTCTTGATCAAGAGTAAAGGTTTACATTGTCAAGAGACATCAATTGGTTTGTTGGTGACCCTGAAATGATTTCCAACAATAGGCAAACAAGTATTTCCTTTGACTTCACTTTAACTTTTAAATTACTGTTTCTGAACATTGAGAAATATATTGTATTGTTTTCAGTCCATCACTGAAATCTTCATTGTGTGTGTGTGTGTGTGTGCAGTCCATCACATGTGTATGAATGGCAGAGTAGAATCTCTGTTATCAGCCCTCTCTATATACATTGTCTGAAATAGCGTTTTTTGTTCACTACTGTGTATACCTGGCCTGCTGCATGCTAGGGATTACATTGTTCCAGCAAGGTAACTGTTAGATCAAAATTAATGGAAGATATGGAAATAAAAGAAAATTCAAATCTCCAAGGAAGAATAGACTCCAGGAAATTATCAAATTGAGAGCTGAAAATAATAAAATAGAAACAAGGAGAATAATACAAAAAATTAATGAAAAAAAGAGTTGGTTCTTTGAGAAAATCAACAAGATAGAAAAGCCCTTATCAAAACTAAACAAAATACAGAAAGAGAGCATCCAGATTAACAAAATCAGAAATGAAAAGGGAGACGTAACAACAGACAATGAGGAAATCCAGAGAATCATCAGGTCATACTTCAAAAAACTCTACTCCACAAAACTGGAAAATCTAAAAGAAATGGATAATTTTCTGGATAGGTACCACATACCTAAGTTAAATCAAGACCAGATAAACTATTTAAGTAGTCCAGTAACCCCTAAGGAAATAGAATCAGTCACTAAAAGTCTCCCAACTAAAAAAAGCCCAGGACCACATGGTAGAAGAATTCTACCAGATCTTCAGAGTTAATACCAATACTCTTTAAATTGTTCCACACAATAGAAGCAGAAGGAACATTACCAAACTCCTTCTATGAGGCTACAATTACCCTGGTTCCTAAACCAAACAGACACAACAAAGAAAGAGAACTACAGACTGATCTCCCTCATGAACATTGATGCAAAAATACTCAATAAAATACTGGCAAACAGACTCCAAGAACACATCAAAACAATTATCCACCATGATCAAGTAGGCTTCATCCCAGGGATGCAAGGGTGGTTCAACATATCAAAGTCAGTCAATGTAAAATACCATATAAACAAACTCAAGAAAAAAACCACATGATCATCTCACTAGATGCAGAAAAGGCATTTGACAAAATCCAACACCCCTTCATGATAAAGATCTTGGAGCGATCAGGAATACAGGGAACATACCTAAACATAATAAAGGCAATTTACAGCAAGCCAACAGCCAACATCAAATTAAATGGAGAGAAACTCAAGGCAATTCCACTAAAATCAGGAACAAGACAAGGTTGTTCACTCTCCCCATACTTATTCAATATAGTACTCGAAATTCTAGCCAAAGCAATAGGACAACATAAGGAGATAAAGGGGATACAAATTGGAAAGGAAGAAGTCAAGCTTTCCCTATTCGCAGATGACATGGTAGTGTACTTGAGTGACCCCAAAAATTCAACCAAAGAACCGATACAGCTTATAAACACATTCAGTAACATAGCAGGATACAAGATCAACTCAAAAAAATCAGTAGCCCTCCTATATACAATTGACAAAGAGGCTGAGAAGGAAATCAGAGATACATCACCCTTTATAACACCCACAAATGATATAAAATACCTTGGAGTAACTCCAACTAAGCAGGGGAAAGACCTATATGACAAGAACATTAAGTCCCTGGAAAAAGAAATTGAAGAAGATGTCAGAAAATGAAAAGATCTCCTATGCTCATGGATAGGCAGGATTAACATAGTAAAAATGGCAATCTTACCCATAGCAATCTAGAGATTCAATGCATTCCCCATCAAAATACCAACACAATTCTTCACAGACCTGGAAAAAACAATACTCAACTTCATATAGAAAAACAAAAATCCCAGGAGAGCCAAAAGAATCCTGTACAATAAAACAACCTCTGGAGGCATCACCATCCCTGACCTCAAGCTGTACTATAGAGCTACAGTAATAAAAACAGCTTGGTACTGGCAAAAACTGACAGGTGGACCAATGGAATCAAATTGAAGATCCTGATATTAATCTGCACACCTATGAACATATAATTTTTGACAAAAAAGCCAAAACTATACAATGGAAAAAAGAAAGCATCTTCAACAAATGTTGCTGACATAACTGGATATCAACATGTAGAAGGCTCCAAATAGATCCATATCTGTCATCGTGCACAAAACTTAAGTCCAAGCGGATCAAACACCTCAACATAAATGCAGTTACTCTGAACCTGATAGAAGAGAAAGTAGGAAGTAGTCTTGAATGCATTGGCATAGGAGATCCCTTCCTAAATATAACACCAGTAGCACAGACACTGAGACGAACAATCAATCAATGGGACCTCTTGAAACTGAGAAGCTTTTGTAGAGCAAAGGACACAGTCAACAAGATAAAGTGACAGCCTACAGAATGGGAAAAGGTCTTCACCAACCCCACATCTGACAGAGGGCTGATACCCAGAATATATAAAGAACTCAAGAAATTAGACATCAAAATGCCCAACAGTCCAATTAAGAAATGGGCTATAGAACTAAACAGAGAATTCTCAACAGAAAAAGCTCAAATGGCTGAAAGACATTTAAGGAATTGCTCAACATCCCTAATCATCGGGGAAATGCAAATCAAAACGACTCTGAGATACTACCTTACACCTATCAGAATGGCTAAGATCAAAAACACTGAAGACAGCTTATGCTGGAGAGGATGTAGAGCAAGGGGAACTCTCCTCTACTGTTGGTGGGAATGCAAGCTTGTATAGCCACTTTGGAAACCAATATGGCACTTTCTTAGAAAATTGGGAATCAATCTCCCCCAAGACCCAGCTACACCACTCTTGGGCATATACCCAAGGAATGCTTGATCATACCACAAGGGCACTTGCTCAGCTATGTTCATAGCAGCATTGTTTGTAATAGCCAGAACCATGGTGTCTCTTCACAGCAATAGAAAACCCAACTAAGATAGACTAGCAAAACCAGAGCAGAATTGTTCTTTAATGAGATCAACTGGTGGACTCCGGTCTCTCCATAGGAGTGGAAACTGTGAGAGTGTGGCACAGAGGTCTTGGAAATTTTATAGGATAGAAAGGTTGGGATGGCAGATTCCATCTGCAGGTCAGTCTCCTGTAGTTATAAAGTTGATCTTGTTATCAGAAACTTCCACAGGCATTATAAGTCAAGTCAACATCCCTGTTAGGAATTTCTCAATTTACCAAAGGCTTTTAGGTCATTAACCCATCAAGAAGTTCATTAGATGCGTTATTAACACCATGAGAAGACAGATAGACACCAGTGTGGCATGGCTTCTGAGGAGTTCAGGCTCCAGAGTCACACACACAGAACTCACCAGGTACAGCACATAATCAGGCCCAGAAGGAAAGAATGAAAAAGAGGGAATGGAAAAGTACCATACAGGAGCCAACAGGAAGTAGGAGGAGCTTATGTCATCACCGATAGTTAGCAGTAGCCCTTTGATGCCAAAATCCACATCTAGCTACCCCACTTTGGGAAGTGAAAAGTCCAGGCAGCTGGAAGACTGTCAACTAGAGGTTTCCAGATTGGCAAATCTCAGTAAGGTGCCTTTCAGTATCTGTGAAACTGGGAGAGGGATGGAGCAGCAGGTACTGGGGACCGAGCAACAGTATGTTCTGAATTCTAAAATAAGTCCCTAGGAAAAAGAAATACTATATAAACACAAATATTCGTTACTAAAATTAAAACAATGCAACCATCAATTGTCTCCTGTAGCATCTTGGTCTAGAAATAAAAATTAGCCAAGCACATCTTCTAGAAGGTCAAAGTTATTATTTAATTCACCATTCAAAGTGCTGTGTTGGAGTCTTAGTAGAGTGCATGTGTAGCATGCATGGAGTCCTAGGGTCCATCTCCAGCACAGCATAAACCAGACATGGTTGTGTACATCTATCGTCTCAGCAGCAGAGTGCTATCTAAGGGGTTCAGCACTTCAGTACATTTTTAGGAACTTTTCAGTTTAAGGCTAACTTGGGATACATGCCTCAAAAATATGTTATTTGTAATGAAATATAAAACTGTTAAACATAGATATGGTAGTAAATGAAACATTAGAAACAGTAAATTTTCAGAATAGAAAGAGAAGAGCCACCAAAATATAATGGACTGAGTTGATGAGATAGCTCACTCAACAGGTGAAAGGTGCTTACTGACAAGCTTGACACCTCAGTGGGACCCCAGGAACCCCCAGGGCAGCAGGACGGACCAGAATCCCACAGCTGTTCTTAGACCTCCTCACGTGGGCTGCAATGCACATGCACAAGCACAGACATGTGTCCACACAATCAAATAAATGTAATTAAATGTTTTAATTAAAAATATTAATGAACTGGAGAAACATCAGAAAAACAGAACATTGGTGAAAATACAATAAATGTATCAGTGTTAAAGAAAAACCCACAATGATTAAAAGTTTAAATAATTTAGATTCTTAGGTTCTGGGGATTAACAGCGACAATTGCCATTATTAAAGAGGTCCATTAGAGCCAAAACAGTACAAAAAGATTAAGCTAAACAGATAGTGAATAAAGACTTTTGCTAAAAAAAGTCAAAAGAAAAAAGAAAAGAAAACAAATGTGTTAATAGTAACAATGAAGGAAGTCACTTTTGAGGTGAAAACCATTAAAAAAGACAAAGGAATATTTATAATCATGAAAGGCACAATCTCGAAAAAGACTTCATAGTTATGAGTCTTTTTCACTCATAGTATAATAATGAAATATATTAACATAAAAAATAAAACGTATTAGAATCTCAAAGTGACATTGAAAAACTGTACTCACTTATAATGGGAAATTTTAATATACTTATACTTTAATATAAAATTTTTATATAAAGGGAGACCACCAAGAAAGGGGCTTAAAAGCAAAACACTGCTGGTGCTTGATGAGCCCCATGAAAGCAGAAAGGAAGAACAGACCCTGGGTGAATTAGAAGCAAGAGCTGGGAAGTAGAGTCTCTTAGACTACGCACTTATCCATTCAGATATACTCTACTGTAGGAGGCCAACCACCATTCAACTCTTAAAACACACAGGTCTCAGAGTAGGGGGAGAACCCCAACACAGGATAAAGGAGACCTAGCCACACTTCCCTTGAAGTCCCTAACTACAGGGATAACAGCTATCTAAACAACCTTTCTCTTCCTTTGTAGTCTCAGTCAGTGAGTTGGGGTCAGATTTTAAGCTATGTGTTCCCTATAGCCACATCAGACATTAACAGTTTCTATGCCCTGGAGAAATGTTATAAAAGTTAGATATCATTACCTACAGGCAATTAAAAAACTGCTGAGAGAGGAAGAATGAGTCTTCTCAGGAGATGAGCCCCCTAAACATTATCCTATCTCAAGTGGTCAGCCCTAAAATATATAAGTACACACAAACAACATTAAAGGAGTCAGCAAGTTGCATATATATATCACACACACACACACACACAAATATATATATATATATATATATATATATTAAAAAGAGATTATGGATTTTTAAAAGACTGTGAATATGTGAGAGGCTGGAGGAAGTAGAAGGGGAGAAATTATGTAATTATATTTTAATTAAGTAAAAAATAAATTAAAAATCATTAGCTCTCCTGTTGTGCAAATCTTCCCACCAGTCACATAAGGGTAATGAACCTGTTTGTATCAGAAATTCATCTCAGTTCCTTTCTGTGAAATCAGCACACACACACACACACACACACACACACACACACACTCATACATTGCATGGCCATCATTGCATCCCCCTCCTGTTTAACAGTAATGAGATGTGCAGAAGTTGAGATGCTAGCATGGAGGGTACAATGAGAAAATTTTTGTTCTGAGCCTATTGATCGGCCTTGATGACTTGCTTGTCTGGGGCAGGCCCGTGCAGACAGAGAGTTCAGCACTGCATGCTTGATTGAACTGAGAGGTCCATGTCTCCCAATATTTCCCCTCAATTATGAACACACAGGTTCTAACCCCTAAGTGAAATATATGATTCATTTGATGCTAGTAACATTTAATGAGCACTCACTTTGTACAAAACAATTTTTCAAGTACTATTATACAGTGTTTTCATTTCCAGTGACCCAGGTATTCAGGTTAAAGAGGGAATTTCACTGGTTTCTGGAGGTTGCCTGGTGACATATGTGTAATGGCCAGTTAACTACATTATGAAACAAAGGCTCATAATACAGTTGACCTTTGTAGACCCTGCATCCTTCCTGAAGAGAAAGGAGAAGTCCCTGCTGGCTTCCCAGGATCCAGGAAATACAGGAATGTCCAGCATTAATATTTAATGCTCAGGTTGCTGCTGCTCTCTTATTTAGCTTTTCCAATCATTGTACAATCTCCCAAGGGTTTCCCTTTCCTACGTGTATTTCTGCAGAACTCTACCCATGGGGGTGCTTTTACAGTGTAAACTCAGGTTCTGGAGGTCATTGAAAAGCTTCCTTGAAATGTGTGACTATATTTGCTAAATCGGGTGTTTTTCCAAAGGACTGAGAGTAAAAGGTCATTCTTAACAGCACTAAGTGACTGACCTTTATGTTTTGTTCTAAATTATCACTAACCCAGACACATAGAAAGCACTCATTGTGCACCTATCAGAATGCCTATAACAGACCTTTGCTTAATGTCAAATCTGGAGGTAGTCACACTTAATGTTTGTATCTACATTTCACTTGTCATTACTTACTGAGAAATGAAATGCTAGAAAATGAAATTTACTGGAAGATTATTTTATTCAGTTATGATAATTGTACATATACAAAAAGATGGGAGGTGGAGACAGGAATATCAATGTGCTCAAAGGCCAGATAACCTGAAGTCTGCAGCTCAGTGACAAAAACAAGAATGACCCTCTGTCCCTCAAAAACAAAATGGAGGGAGGACCTGCATGATGACTCAGTGGGTAAGCCTGAAGATCTGAGATTGATCCCTAGAACCCACATAATAGAAGCAAAGAACCAAATTCCACAACTTATCCTCTGACACACACACACACACACACACACACACACACACACACACACACACAATTAAAAAACAGCTGAGTGTAAAGACTAGATATATGGCTCAGGGGTTGAGATCATGTAGTGCTCCTACAGAATAGGGTTCAGGTCCAGGACCCACATCAGGTAGCTCACATCATCTATAATTCCAGTTCTAATGCCACTGAGACAATTAATGAGAAAGCCATTGTTGTGTTGGGAAGTCCTTCATGTTCCATGGGACAAGAATCTGGCCATTTATCTTTGTTTCATTTGTCAGAAAAGCCAGTCAGACTGTTGCTTTAGATGGAACATTTTTAGATATTTTCTACTGAAATCTTAAGATACACTTTAGTTTCATTTTTAAGCTTGCTATCAAATTTCTTTTCCTAAGATGGACCCTTTGAGAAACCTTTCACCATCCTCTCATGCTGTTAGAAACAAAAGGAAATCTGCCAGTATTTAGAGACCTTTGCCAGCCATCCCTGGAGAGACAGCCTCCAGACAACAGCCATGGATTTCTTGAATATAACTATGCATGCAAGTCTTGATCATAAGTCTGCACCCTGCATGTGATATATGAAACATTGTACAACACACATGTACAAAAACTTGAAGAAAAATAAAATTAAATTAAATACTTCCCTTAAGACATATCCTCATTAATTGTTATCTTTATAAGCCAGAATTCATCTTTCTTTTAAGACAGCATCTTTCTGTATAAAATAGGCTGAACATAAATTCTTAATCATCCTGCCTCAACCTTCCAAGTGTTAGGGTTACAGGAGTATGGCACCACCCACAGCTGGCTAAGCTTGCTCTTAAGGTTCAGATAAATCCTCTTTCTGGGTCCTTCTCAACACACAGACTTTGTGTACTTCTGCGCCATCTCCTTCTCACTAACAGACATATCTTGAACCTATAACAGGTATGATCTAGAATGAGTCTCCTTACTTCTTACTTACATGTGGCATATTTTTTTTAAATAAAAATCAGTGCATCCTTTATTCCAGGTGCATTCAACCATCTTTGGAAATTCTTTCAATTCTAAGATATTTCATACTCATTTGAGTGATTCCCTACCCTAAAGATGATATTCTTTTCAAAGTTCTACAAATATTACTTACTAAAGTGAAAGTAATTTCCTCTACTAACCACAGAAACTTAGGGACTGTGTGGACTCTTCTCTCTTGGACAGCTCCAAACCTCATAACATATATTTTAAAATAAATGTATGACTTGTTACTACATGAACTTTATTAAACTATATAATTTAAAATATACTAAAAGTTTGATTTATTAGACTTATGTTAAACTGGACAAGCACACAAAACTTATTGAATATGTAAATGAGCTTATGTAAGTACTGAAGGGGAGTATAGATATTTTAAATTCATATATTCCTTAAATAAATTATGCCTTAATTATAATTTATTATTTTTAAATCATTTTGGTAATTTCATGATGAGTACAATGAATTTTTATTACAGTTACACACACACACACACACACACACACACACACACACACACGTGTACCCCCCCCCATACACACACATACACTTGTACCCTGCTGCTCTGTCTCGATTGACCTGGATCCCCACCTACATTTTCCTCCCAACTTCATGTCTTTTACTTTTTCCCCACTAAGTCCAATTAGTTCTACCCTTATACTCATGGCTGTAGGATACCATCCACAGGAATATTGGCAAACTATCACTTGACCCTGAAAAAAAACTGAGTCTCCCTACCTCTGGGGACATCAATGGACAACAGCTTCTCAGCTAGAAGTGGAGCCCTGTGAACTCCTCTTCTTTCAATGCTGGGGTATTGACCAGCCTTATCTTATCCTGCAAAAGACAGAGGCAAATTTTATTCTGGCAACCACATACACAGTGAGTTCATGAGTAAATCAAAATTCTTACCCAAGTGTGAACCTTGCTAGTGTCAATAATTGGCCTGGTAGGACATGATCATTGATACAATAGTGGCATGAAAGTTACAGAGTTAATCAACAGTTTTCTAATTGGATTTAAAGCCTACTCCACAAGAATAAACTGATGTCAGTTGTAAACCTGCCTAAGAACCCAGAACTGAGAGGTCAGAGGCCCTATGACTCTCTGCTTCCTAAATACTGGTCTTCATACACACAGACAAGGGCAAAGCACATGCCTCATCAGAGAAGTCTCTTCATGCAGAGGATGGCAGCTAATAAATAGACTCACAAATGGTCAAATTGCAGAGAATAGGGGACTCGGGATGCTAAAAAGTATTAATGAAAGAGGTGGATAAAAGATTGTAAGTGCCAGAGGAAAGGGAAGATTATTGTGAAATACTTCATTACTTAAATGATAATGGTAATGATAAACAGCTTTAATGGCATATCTAGGTATGTTTTTTTGAAATTTTATACTACCATGTATTATGTTTATGATAACATAAAAGAAATTTGTTTTGACATGTCAAATAAAATGAAATATAGCTTATCTAAGTGGGGCATAAATATTTGAACTCTAAATGCTAAGTGTGTAATTATGCAACTTCCATTGAGAAAACAGAGCATTTACATGGACAGAACAGAAGATACATAATAGGTTATAAATGATTTAAAGAAACAGTAATGAAACAAGTATAATGTTTTAAAAGTTTGATTTACATTGTTTATGAATGTTCTTATTTTTTCATATAAATTCTTTAAATTTGCCAACTTTGCCTTTCGATCTGAAGGGTAAAACATGCTAAAACATACATGAAAAAATGAATTTAGTCTGAATGTCAATATATAAAAAGTCTCATGAATATTTGTACCAAAATTTGATCCTAAGGGGAAACAAAAAAATGATAGTATTCTAAGGAGAATAAGAACAAAACAGATAACCATGCTCCATACCCTCACTCATTGCAGCCCAAGTTGAAGGCCAGCAGGAAAGACTCCTACTGGAGGCCTTACTACTACCACCCCATCAGACCCTTAATCAACAAGCCCTACTCCATCCCCTAAACCTACCTATTCTCCAAGAAATCAGCAGCTCCCAAAGACACAGACTCCACCAGCTCCAATTGGATCAAGAGCTCCAACTGAACCAAGAGACCCCAGCAGCTTCCTGAGACACAAACATTGCCAGTGCCGATTGAACCAAAAGTAGCTCCCTGAGACACAGACACTGTTTGCACAGATTGGATGAAGAGATGGGTAGATACCAGTGCAAGAATACATTCAGTCACATAAAGAGCAATATAGCACCACCAGAACCTAGTGGTTCTATTACAACAAGGCCTGAATACCCCAACATAGAAGAAGCAGAAGAAAATGGCCTTATAAGTGACTTTATGAGGACTATAGAGGTCTTTACAAAGGAAATGAAAAATTCCCTCAAAGAAATTAAGAAAAAAGGAAGAAATTAATAAATCCCTTAAGGAAGGTCAGGAAAACCAAGAAAAAACAATCAAAGAGGAAGGAAATGGTTCAAGACATGAAAACTGAAATGGAGGCAATAAAAAAGACACAAACTGGGAGAATGCTGGAAATGGAAAATCTGAGTTAATGAAAAGGAACTACAGATAGAAGAACAACCAATAGAATGCAAGAGATGGAAGAGAGAATCTCTGGCATTGAAAATACAATAGAGGAAATAGAGTCCTTGTTCAAAGAAAATATTGAAGTCAACAAAGTCTAACACAAAATGTCCAGAAAATCTGGTATACCATGAGAAGACCAAAACTAAGAATAATAGGGATAGAAGAAGAATACCAGCTCAAAGGCACAGAGAATGTTCAACAAAATCCTAGAAGAAAATTTTCCCAACCTAAAGAAGGAAATGCCTATGAAGACACAAGAAGCTTACAGAATACCAAATAGACTGAAACCTTTGCCACATAAATAATTAAACCACTAAACATACAGAATAAAGAAAAATATTAAGAGCTGCAAAGGGAAAAGGCCAAGTAACATATAAAGGCAGATCTATCAGAATAGCACCTGTCTTCTCAATGGAGGCTCCAAAAGCCAGAAGGTCCTGCACAGATGTTATGTAGCCACTAAAAGACCAGAAATGCCAGCCCATCTTTATACTCAGCAATAATCTCAATCACCATAGATGGTGTAAACAAGATACTCCATGACAAACCCAGATTTAAACAATACCCATCCACAAATCCAGCCCTACAGAAAGCACTAGAAGGAAAAATACAACCTAAGGAAGTTAGAGGCACCCAGGAAAACACAGTTAATAGAAAATAATCACACACCAACAAATTACAAAGAAGAGAATCACACAACACAACAACCAGAATATAGCAGGAATTAACAATCCTTAGTCATTAATATCCTTTAATATCAATGGACTCAATTTGCCTACAAAAAGACACAAGCTACCAGGATGGATATGAAAACAGAATCCATATTTCTGCTGCATACAAGAAACACACCTTAACTTCAAAGAGAGACACTACCTCAGAGTAAAGGGCTGGGAAAAGACTTCCCAATCAAATGGACTTAAGAAGCAAGCTAGTATAGCTATTCTAATATCTAACAAAATAGACTTAAAACTAATATTAATCAAAAGTTATCTAGAAGGACATTATATAACTAGCACAGGAAAAATTCATAAAGATAAAGTCTCAATTCTGAACATTTATGCTTCAAATACAAAGGCACTCACATATGTAAAAGGAACATTACTAAAGCTAAAATCACTCATCAAACCCCACACACTAATAGTGGAAGACTTCAACACCCTACTCTTGTAGCTAGAGTTTTCCTGCCTTGCCCACAGTCAGACAAATCTTTGTCACCCGCCAGTCCCACGGCTGCTCAGACCCAACCAAGTAAACACAGAGACTTATATTGCTTACAAATTGTATGGCCGCAGCAGGCTTCTTGCTAACTGTTCTTATATCTTAAATTAATCCATTTCCATAAATCTATACCTTGCCACGTGGCTTGTGGCTTACCGGCATCTTCACATGCTGCTTGTCATGGCGGCGGCTGGCAGTGACTCCTTCCACCTTCCTGTTCTCTCCATTCTCCTCTCTGTTAGTCCTGCCTATACTTCCTGCCTGGCCACTGGCCAATCAGTATTTTACTTATTGACCAATCAGAACAATTTGACATACAGACCATCCCACAGCATACTCTCACCAATGGACAGGTATGCCAGACAGAAACTTAACAGAGAAATAAGGGAACTAACAGATGTTATAACTCAAATGGACTTAATAGATAGCTGCAGAACACTCCACCATAAAAGAAAAGAATATACCTTCTTCTCAGCACCCCCAGGAACCTTCTATAAAATTGACCACATACTCATTCATAAAGCAAATCTCAACAGATACAAAAAAATTGGAGTAATCTCCTATATTTTATTGAACCACCATGGCTTAAAGTTTAAATTCAACAACAACAGAAATTACAGAAAGGCTACAAACTCATGGAAACTGAAAAATGTTCAATTGAATCACCACTGGGTCTGGGAAGAAATAAAGTAATTTAAGACTTCCTAGAATTCAACGAAAATGAACATACACATATCCCAACTTATGGGACACCATGAAAGCAGTATTAAGAAGAAAGTTCATAGCTCTAAATGCCCACATAAAGAAGTTGGAGAAATCTCACACTAGCTACTTAACAGCACACCTGAAACTCTAGAACAAAAAGAAGCAAACTCACCCAGGAGGAGTAGACACCAGGAAATAATCAAATTGAAGGCTGAAAGCAGTGAAATAGAAACAAAGAGAACAATACAAAAAATTAATCAACAAGAGAGACAAACCATTATCCAACCTAACCAGAAGGCAGAGAGAGAATATCTAAATTCACAAAATTAGAAATGAAAGGGAGATATAACAACTGCCAACAAGGAAATCCAGAGAATCATCAGGTCATACTTCCAAAACTGTACTCCACAGAACTAGAAAATGTAAAACAAATGGACAATTTTCTAGATATGTACTACATACCTAAATTAAATCAAAACCAGATAAACAAGGTAAATTAAATAGACCTATAAACCCTATGGAAATAGAAGCAGTCATTAAACTCTCCCAACTAAAAAAAAAAAAAAAAAAGTCCTGGACCATATGGTTCAGTGCAGAATTCTACCAGAATTTCAAAGAAGAGTTAACACCAATACTCCTCAAATTGTTCCACGCAATAGAAACAGAAGGAAAACACTGACAAACTTTTCTATGAGGCTACACTTAACGTGATACCTGAACCACACAAAGATGCAACAAAGAAAGATAATTACAGACCAATCTCTGTCATGAAAATTGATACAAAAATACTCAATAAAATACTGGCAAACCAAATTCAAGAACACATCAAAAATACCATCCGCCATGATCAAGTAGGTCTCATCCCAGAGGTGCATGGATGCTTCAAAAATCTGTCAATGTAATATACCATATAAACAAACTGAAAGAAAAAAACCTACATGATCATTTCCTTAGATGCTGAAAAAGCTTTTGACAAAATCCAAAACCCCTTCATGATAAAGGTCTTGGAGAGATCAGGAATACACGGAACATACCTAATCATAATAAAGGCAATTTACAGCAAGACAACAGCCAACATCGAATTAAATGGAGAGAAACTCAAAGCAATTCCATTAAAATCAGGAACAAGACAAGGTTCTCCACTCTTCCCCTATCTATGCATTATATTACTTGAAGTTCTAGCTAGAGCAATAAGAAAACAAAAGGAGATCAAGGTGATACAAATTGGAAAGGAAGAAGTCCAACATTCAATATTTGTAAATGATATGATAGTCTACATAAGTGATTCCAAAAATTCTACCAGGAAACTCCTATACCTGATACAAACCTTCAGTAATGTGGAGGGATATAAGATTAATTCAAAAAAGTCAGTAGCCCTCCTTTATTCAAATGATAAACAGGCTGAGAAAGAAATCAGAGAAACATCACCCCTTCACAATAGCCACAAATAGTATAAAATACCTTGGGGAAACTCTAACCAAACAAGTGAAAAACCTGTATGACAAGAATTTTAAGTCCTTGAAGAAAGAAATTGAAGAAGATATCAGAAAATGGAATGATCTCTCATGCTCATGAATAGGTAGGATCAGTATACTAAAAATGACAACCTTACCTAAAGTAATCAACAGGTTCAATACATTCCCCACCAAAATTCCAACAATTCTTCACAGACCTTGAAGGAATATTAATCAACTTCTTATGGAAAACAAAAAGCCTAGGATAGCTAAAACAATCCTTTACAATAAACCAAGTTCTGGAGGCATCACCGACTTTGACTTCATCCTCTATTGCAGGACTATAGTAATGAAAACAGCTTAGTATTTGCATTAAAACCAACATGTGGGCCAATGGAATTGAATTGAAGACCCTGACATTTATCCACACACCTATGAACATCTAATTTTTGACAAAGAAGACAAAACCTATAAAATGGAAAAAAGAAAGCATCTTCAACAAATGGTGCTGCCAGAACTAGATGTCAACATCAACATGTAGATTGCAAATAGATCCATATATATATATATAT
This sequence comes from Peromyscus leucopus, assembly GCF_004664715.2. Taxonomy (NCBI): domain Eukaryota; kingdom Metazoa; phylum Chordata; class Mammalia; order Rodentia; family Cricetidae; genus Peromyscus; species Peromyscus leucopus. The sequence continues at coordinate 71,102,420 of NC_051076.1, read as the reverse complement.
ATATATATATATATATATATATATATATATATATCATCATTCACAATACTCAAATACAAGTAGATCAAAGACATCAGCATAAATCTAGCTACACTGAACCTAATAGAAGAGAAAATAAGAAGTAGCCTAAAATGCATTGGCACTGGAGACCACTTCCTAAATATAACACCAGTAGCACAGACACTGAGATTGACAATTAATAAATGGGACCTCCTGAAACTGAGTAGCTTCTTTAAGGAAAAGGACACAGTAAATAAGACAAAATGACTGCCTACAGAATGGGAAAAGATCTTCACCAACCCCACATCTCACAGAGGGCTGATCTCCAAAATATATAAAGAACTCAAGAAAATATATAACAAAATACCAAACAATCCAATTAAAAATGGGCTACAGATCTAAACAGAGAATTCTCAACAGAAGAATCTCAAATGGCTGGAAGACATTTAAGGAATTGCTCAACATCCTTAGTCATCAGAGAAATGCAAGTCAAAATGACTCTGAGATACCATCTTACATCTGACAGAATGGTTAAGATCAAAAACACTGATAACAGCTTTGTTGGAGAGGATGTGGAGCAAGAAGAATACTCCTCCACTGCTGGTGGGCGTGCAAACTTGTATAGCCACTTTGAAAATAAGTTTGGTGACTTCTCAGAAAATTGGGACTCAATATACCTCAAGAAGCAAAGATACCATTCGTGGGCATGTTCCCAAGGGATGCTCAATCATACTACAAGGACACTTGCTCAACTATGTTCATAGCAGCACCATTAATACCTGACAGAATCTAGAAACAACCTAGATGCCCTTCAACCAAAAACTGGATAAAGAGAATGTCGTATTTGTATACAACGGAGTACTACAGAGCTGTAAAAAAACAATTACATTATGAAATTTGTAGGCAAATGGGTGGAACTAGAAAATATCATTTTGAGCAAAGTAACCCAGACTCAGAAAGATAAACATGATATGCATTCACTCATAAATGGACACTAGATGTACAACAAAGGATACTCAAACTACAACTCACAGCTCCAAAGAAGCTAGGAAGCAAGGAAGACACTAGGAGGGAATCAGATTGCCTTGGGGAGGGAAAACAGAGGAGATCTCCATGACTAAACTGAGGATGAGGGGGGCAATATAGGTGAGGGGATGGGGGATGAGAATATGAGGGAACAGGATGGCCCAGCTAGGGAAGGGATGGAGTGGGAGAGCAATTAAAGAGGTATCTTCATAGGTGGAGACAGGGAAGGGAGAAACTGGTGCTAGGGAATTCCCAGGAATCCACAAGGACAACCCCAGATTAGACTACTATCAATAGTGCAGAGGGTACCTGAACTGGCCTACCCTGGTAATTAGATTGGTGAATACCCTAACTGTCATCATAGAGCCTTCATTCAGTACCTGATATAAGCAGATGCAGAGATCCACAACCAAGCACCAGGTTGAGCTTCACGAATCCAGTCAAAAAGAGGAAAGAGGGATTACATATGCAATAGGGGTAAAGATCAAGTTGGAGAAATCTACAGGGACAGCTGAACCAAACCCACAAGAACTCATGAACTTTAGACCAACAGTGTGGAACCCGCAAGGGACCAGACTAGACCCTCTGCATATGGGAGTCAGTTGTGTTGCTTGGTCTGTTTGAGGGGCCCCTGCAAGTGTGTTCAGGCTCTATCTCTGGTACATAAGCTGGCTTTCTGGATCCTATTACCTATGGTGGGACACCTTATACAGCCTTGATGCTGGGGGAGGAGCTTGGTTCTGCCTCAACTGAATGTACCTGGCTTTGCTGTCCCCCCATGGGTGGCACTTTTGGAGGAGGAGATTGGGTGGGTTGGGGGGAAAGGTGTGGGGAGGTAGTGGAAGGAGGGATGAGAAGGGAATCTGTGATTGTTATGTAAAATAAATAGATTTTTTAATTAAAAAAAAAAAACAGATGAGAGCCTCATTAAGTCTCACCAGGAAGTTTGGAGCATGAAGTAGTGTTTTTAGAGTGAGAGTGTCTGGGTCATTTCACAAGGGATGGAAACTCACATCAGAGGAGCAAAGAGAAGGCTCACTGTGCCAGCAGTCATCACTGATGTTGGTGGAGTTAGTGATGGTGGTGCATGTTTTTTTTCCTTTGTGCCATCTATTTGCTCTACCAAACTTGTCTGTCTCATATAAAGCTACTTTCTGCTACTTTTTGTAACAATTAAAAATACTTTTTAACACAATTTGTTCATACAATCCTTATTTATAGATGAGTAAACATTGTAGTATTCTCAATAATTTGCTTTTATAGACAAGTGTGGTTGTGTCTATGCATAATTCCAATATTTAGAAGCTGAGGCAGGAGGATGATGAGTTAAAGGTAGTATGGGCTGCATATTCATATCTTGTTCTTTCTTCCCTAAAAAAAAATGTTGAAGTGAATCACGTTGGGCTATGTATGTGCAGATAGGTACTGATTGATGCTTCTGTGGACTAGTCTTCAGGCATATGGATGGTAATGTAAAGTACCTGTGAATTCATGTTTTATTTTCTTGTCAGTTTGAGTTTTTTGTTTTCTTTCATTTTTCTCAGATGGCAAACTTTTTGCTGTCAAGATCCTCATGAATTTAAGGTGCTTACCATCAAGAGTTGCTGTGGATATCACTCTATATAAATAAACACTGATGGCCAGTGACCAGGCAGGAAGTATAGGCGGGACAAAGAGAGAGGAGAATTGGGGAAACAGGAAGAAGGGAGAGAGACAGCAGCCACCGCCAGGAGAAGAGCATGTAGAGACGCCGGTAAGCCACCAGCCACGTGGCAAGCTATAGATTTATAAAAATGGGTTAATTTAAGATAAAAGAACAGTTAGCAAGAAGCCTGCCACGGCCATACAGTTTATAAGTGATATAAGCGTCTGAGTGATTATTTTATAAATGGATTGTGGGACTGCGGGGCTTGGGGAACCTGGAGAGAAGCCCTCCAGCAACAAATAGCGCCCAACGGATCGAGTTTCCACCTTAAACCTGAGAATATTTAATAACCAATTCTAAACAGAGCCAAAACCAGGTTCCTGCTTCTTGTCTCATACGGGCAGCTAGATGTGGCAAAACGCAAGTTTGGACACTGGCGGGTTCCTGGCGGGTGCGTTTGACCGGCAGTATGGCGGAAATGAGGCATCTGCCAGCGGCAAATTAAGCTGTGTGGTAGATTTAGTCTTTACTAGTATTAAAAAAAAAAAAAAAAAAAAAAAAAAAAAAAAAAAAAAAAAAAAAAAAAAAAAAGAGGTTTCTGGGCTACACGCTGCTTTGATAAAAGCTTAGACCCCACTATTTCTGAGACTTGATGACTCCCAGAGCTGGCAAAAAACGTACCACTGCCATGTTGGGAAGCTAAAGTGGGCGGAGCCAGCAGCCACAGCGCCGTTTCGGGCTTACAATGGTACAGTTTAAAGCAATAGGCTCAAGGCTCAAGGTAATATAAAACATAAGCCACATAAAGATGGCTACCACACAGAGAATCTGGATTATGTTCTCTTTGATATTCATAACTAAAGAAAAACATTTGATTACAAAAGCTGTTGAGTTATGCCAAAATGTATATTTTAAAGGTACCTTGACTTCAAAATTTGGATATAAGGATATGTTACTTTGGAAAAGAGGTTCTGCTTTTGTTTCCACAGAAAGCCAGAGGCTGTGGACTTGTTCCAGATTAAGATACATCAGGTTTCACCAGCCAAGACCCCCTGAAAGGACTCCGATGACACCATGGCCCAGATGATCCAACATCCAGATCGGTTTCAAGGCAACTGGTTCACACAATACAGCCTCACGGACTACCCCATAGGTCTAAAATTTTCTTTGCGTCCCCATAAGATACAGCGCCCCCCTCCAGCAGGAAGTAGTAAGAGATGCTACGCCCAAATTCCCAAATATACCAAGCTGGCTTTAGAGGTGGAATTGGCTCACTCCCCCTCTAAACCCAGACATATTGCTTTAAAAAAAAATGGTTAAGGGATTCTTGTGTCCCAAATCAGAAGAGCCCTCTGGTGTGGGACAGAGAAAAACCAATATTTTTATTTAAAACAGGTTGATTATAAATGTGATCTCTTTCTAAAAAAGAAAAGGGGATATGATATATAGGAGGATATGGAGATGATAAGATAAAAGGGTAGATTAATGAACCTACTTTTAAAGAATAACTTGTTTAAAATGTTTTACATTGGTATAGATTTTAGTTTATGTTTAAAATGTTTTACATTGGTATAAATTTTGGTTCATTGATACAAACTTGAAGTTAATTTTGTTATACTCTCTCTATATATGTATATATTTCTATTCTTGTTTGAGGTGTTGTGTTTATATAACTCATTTAAAATTGTAATGGATAATTAAAAAATAGATTAATAATTAGTCATCTATGATAATCATATCTGTAGCCATGTTAGTTAAGTCTTCTAGGTATACATAGATATATTTCAGATAGATAGGTAATCTTCAAACACTTCATAGACCTGGAGAATATGGCATTTAAATAACTTAGAATTCTGTTGATGTGAGACACAATTGCTCCTGGCTGCACCTATTTGATCCCGAGAGAATGTTGGGCTTCTAAGACATTTCCATTTGGAAGTTTGTCTTTTTGGCACAAAATGGCCTACTGGGCAAAGAACTGCCCTTGCCTTGATGGCTGACAGTACAAATGCAATGCTGTCCTTTCTGGACAAGCGGGACACAAGAAAAGCGACCACTGTACTCTGCCAAGACAGGGTAAGATGGTCTCTCAGAATTCCTGCTTCTAAAAATGGTCTGTCAGATACTCTAGGCCTGTAGCCAATTTGAATGCACCAACAATGCTAAAAAACATTAGGTGACTGTCCAGGCTGCCAGCTGTCTTGGTCTACTTTTGCAAGATTCCCGAAAGTTGCTTGCATCCATCTACCATTTCTCAGGTACCATTATGTTCCTTCTCAGGTCTTTGATGTGGTTGAAGACTAGATAGTCGTAATTTCCTCAGTTATGATAAAAGATAAGTTAGATATAAAACCTTAAACTCACAAATATAAGATAGATAGGACATCTTCTTTAATATTCTAACTATAATTCTTGCTCGGTAATTGTTTTGTTATATGTAATTTTACCATGTTAAAGTTAAAACCTTCCTTTTTAAAAAAAGAAGAAAGGGGAAGTGCTGTGGATATCACTCTATATAAATAAACACTGATGGCCAGTGACCAGGCAGGAAGTATAGGCGGGACAAAGAGAGAGGAGAATTGGGGAAACAGGAAGAAGGGAGAGAGACGGCAGCCACCGCCAGGAGAAGAGCATGTAGAGACGCCGGTAAGCCACCAGCCACGTGGTAAGCTATAGATTTATAAAAATGGGTTAATTTAAGATAAAAGAACAGTTAGCAAGAAGCCTGCCACGGCCATACAGTTTATAAGTGATATAAGCGTCTGAGTGATTATTTTATAAGTGGATTGTGGGACTGCGGGGCTTGGGGAACCTGGAGAGAAGCCCTCCAGCAACAAAGAGTGATGATCTCACTGGGTTGGTAACTCAGTCACATAATCTTTGACCTGTAGACTGTCCTGTCTGTGGGATGTGCTGGGCTAAGTGTGATGCAGGGATTGTGGGAGTGGCCAACTAAGGACTGGTCCAACCTGATATCCAGGCAATGAGAAAGAACCCAACCCTGACACTCCCTGGAGCTCCAGGATCCAGAGGCTGGATGGCTCAGCTACCTAGAATAGAACCAAACACAGCTAGAGAAGAAACATGGCAATGTAATGATGCTTAATGATATTCTGCTGTACTCATAGATTGATGCCTAGTCCAATAGTCATCAGAGGGACTTCATCCTGCAACTGATAGAAAGAGATAAAAAGACCCACAGCCACATTAGACAGAGCTCAGGGAATACTGTGGAAGAGAGGGAGGAAAGATTTTAGAAGCCAGAGGGGTCAAGAATATTACAAGAAAATCCACTTAGTCAACTGACCTGGGCTAATAGGGGCTCACAAAGTCTGAACCAACAACCAGGGAGCCTGCATAGGACTAACCTAGGCCCTCCACATATATGTTACAGTTTTGTACTTTGGTCTTCTTGTGGGACTCCTAACAATGTGAGCAGGGGCTATCTTCAACTCTTTTGCTGAATTTTGGGACCCTACTCCTCAGGCCTTGCCAAGTCTTCATATAAGGAGAAGTGCTTAATCTTACCACAACTTGGTATGTCTTGTTGTGTTGTTATCAATGGAAGGCCTGCCCTTTTCTGAACAGAAACAGAGGATGAGTGGATTGGGGGTTGGGCAAAGAGGTGATGAGGAGGCAGTGATTGAGAAGAGGAGGAAGGAGAAACTGCAGTTGGGATATAAAATACATATATTTAATTTTAATAATAAAAATGTGATGACCTGAGTTTAGTCTCAGGGACGAACATAGTGGAAGGAGAGAACCCACTTCTGCATATTGTCTTTTGATCTGCACAGATGTACCACAGATGGCATGTTGGTGCCATACAGCCCCACCATAAAAATAAATATGAATAAAGAAATAACCCCCATCAAATTCAAACCACCTCAGCTTGTGTGGATATGGTACTCTGGAAGGCACGAGTCAGGAACATACTTGAAGCTGTTGCCATCTGCTGGTTGACTGGGCATGGAAGATTTTTCTGTGGAATTCACTCCTCAGGCCATTCCCAGCAAGTCTTACCACTTCTCACAATTGCATCCACGTGGGTCTGCTTTTAAGTTTCACCCATTCTTTCTTGCTACTGAGAGTGACTGTGGCTCAGGAGAGAAGAATGTGGCAGCTTGATGTTTAGGACAACGTACTTTCTCTTTCTGGTGCACATCAAACCTTCATGTCCATTCAGATTCCAAGCTAGTTCATTTCTACCTGTCTAAAAGTTATTCCTTAACATGCTGTTCTGTTTTATAGTTAGAATTTGCTGATAAGAATATACTTCAGCTCTTCCAAGTCAGAGAAAAGCATTTCATCTTGTTTTTTGGTAGTAAAGAATTCAGAAATTCTCCATCTTCCCCAAAGCTGTTTAAAGCAAGAAATCTGCTGTGATGGTGGATTTTTTCAGCTACAGTAAACAGCATTATGTCATTTCCAACAAAGCAGCAACTGGAGACAAACATAAATTAAACTGGCCTCAGAAGGACAAATGCTGTATTTTCTCTACATCATTTTTAGACCTTAGGTATAGCTGCATAAAGTCACACATGTACATAGGGGATGAAAGAGGAAATGATGCTGTGTAGGGAAATGCATTTGGCTAACTGGAGTAGAAAGGGATGACAGGTAATCTGTGGATCTTACATGTTGAAATAGTATACAATATCACGTACAATAAATGTATACAATCTTTTTCATTTAAAAGGAAAAACTAAATTAAATAAAGAAATGCTTGGCTATCTTTGTTTTTGTATCTTCATACATATATTTTTCCTGAGACATATTTTAAGTCTTTCCTTGGATCACTGATTTAAATTATTTGATTTTGATGTGGGAATATTCAGACTTCTGAGCTCATGGTTTCTTCTCTTTAAACTTTTTACATTTATTTATTTACTTAGGTAGTTGTGCAGATGTCATGGTATGGATGTGGAGGTTAGCAGACAACACTGAGTGCAGAGTTGATTCTCTCCTTCTGCCATGTGGAACTTGGTGGCTGAACTCAAGCTGTCAGCCTTTTCAGCAGGAGCCTTTACCCACTGACCTACCTTGCTCACCCAGTTGTTGTTTTTGCTGTTGTTGTTACTTAGCTTTGTGAACACATTGAGTGCAATTCTAACACATTTTAAATATGTCACTGTCTGATAAATTTAACATCTGAGTCTACCATGTTGTTTCAACTGATTATTTTGTATCCTTATTATGAATAATGTGCACTCTTTTTCTTACCTGTTAATCTTTGATTTCTTCATTCCTTATAGCTTGAATTAGCAGTCTCACCTCATCAATGTATGAAATATCTTCTTTTTTCCTGTTTCTCAAAAGTGCCTAATTCAGCCGGGCGGTGGTGGCACACGCCTTTAATCCCAGCACTCGGGAGGCAGAGGCAGGCGAATCTCTGTGAGTTCGAGGCCAGTCTGGTCTACAGAGCGAGATCCAGGAAAGGCTCAAAGCTACACAGAGAAACCCTGTCTCGAAATACCAAAAAAAAGTGCCTAATTCAGATCATTCAATGAGACAATGCTGGTGGCAGATGGTACACTCTATGAAAAAAACATTGTTAGAACACATTAAATGCCAGCTAACTGTGGTTCAGTGACTACAACTGATCTTGTTTACCAGCAGTTAACATTTTTAAGTGGTTATTTTAGAGTATGAATTTCAGCGGTTTAGTTTCACTTCCTTAGCTCTTGATGGACAATGGGCATGAATCATCTCTAAAGACACAGCCATCAGCCCTGTCACACATTCTGTCCCAAACTAGATCTGTATGGCCTGCATGGTGGGTACCTTCTCTGGAAGAATATGAGGCAGAAAGGATGGAAGTGACTGCAGCTTCCTGTTGCAACTTCCACATTGAAGTCTGGGCTTATAATGCTAGAGAACAGTAACTGATGAGTAACTGTTAAATGAACCTCTCTTTCAGATCAGAATAAGAAAAGTGGTTTGATGATTGCACTGGACGAAAAGGTGTCTGGGCAATGAACTAGACTAGAGTATCTCAACATCACAAGGCAATAGGCTAAAAAGATGGGGCTTCTCCACCATTCTATTAGGCTGAATTTTTTAGGGTGTATTTCCTTGCATGTTATGCATACCATGAAAAAGAACAGAGTCCAAATTGTACAGTTCTGGTAGGTTATCATAAGCTACTGTATGTGAAATATCCAGTTATGTAATCCCTGCCTACGAATCAGAACCAGCCAAATTGGGATCATGCAAATCAAGGCAGTTATGGTCCAGAGGTCAGGTCGCAGGGTATCAGGCTACATATCTGTGATGCCAGGTTACCACATTCTGTGGCTACACATTTGGGATTCATGGTCCACCTTTGTGAGGGCTTCTGTCTATTTTCTGGTCTCTTATTAATGGTCTTCCCTTCATAGCACTTTTCTCCCACTGTAGGGAGGCCCTACTGGTCAGAGGTTGTAGTCTACTATAGATTAACAGCTCCCCCTGAGTTCAGCACAGCATGTAAGACTCCCTCCCTCATCATCAACAGCTTCCTACTCTCTACCTAGCCTTATCTGGAGAACGTCTTTAGACCTGGGCACCTGACTTATCTCAAGGATGATTCTTGACACAATTTCCTGCAAACTTTCTTCCCCTGCTGCCCACACTGTAATTAAGTAACACTCTCTAACAATTTTCAAAGGACCATACTGCCACTAATCTAGCTACTAATCTGATAGGATTGTGCTACCTAATGCAAATTAGGGTTTGCCCCTTCTATCACCCCAATCCTATGTATCCCCTATACTTTGAACTAAAGCTGAGCTGACTCACTGAAGTTGTCTCCTGGAAAGCTATTTCCACCACGTTCACAGGCTGTCCAAAGTTCTCTTCTGCCACTTGTGCCCCATTGTCCTTGTGGGCTGGTGGCCAATGGACCACAAGGAAAAAGGCGACTCCACATTCTATATTTGTCTCACTCACCAGGGATTTCCATCATGATTCCTGGTGACTGCATCTCCCTTCATTCTTTCATTCAAACTCCCTCCCTCTCAAGTGCTGTGGGATGAGGAGACTTCTGGACTGAAGCTCTGCTCACCACCACAGGTGAGATGCAGGTAACTCATCTTGATTGTCAGACTCAAAACTGTGATCCAGAAAGCATTACGTGAAGCTCTTTCATTAACCTGTTTTCTGGATTGTTACTTCCCCCACCTTCACAGATGATTCTGCTTATAGGTCACAGACACCACCCTTCAAATAGCCACAAATCAGCGGCAGACTGACAGGAGCATGGAATATAAACTACCCAGCAATCACATGGTATGGAGCTACCCCTTCCTCTAAAATGCATAGGGAGGAACTCTCACCTTGTCATTCAAGTCTGGAATTTCCTCAGAGACCTTGCCGTGCTGCTCTGTGTCTGCCCTTGACTTTACTAAATATCTTGCCCAACTAACTGAAGGGTTAGTGGTGTACAAGCTTAAGGTGGATTGAGAAGCTCTGGATGGGAAAGTTGACTTGACTGAGCACACCTGTGGAAGTTTCTGCTCAGGAGATCCACACACTGTATCTGGTGTCATCACCACTTCCTGACTGCAGGGGAACTGAAGAGCAGATGGATCTTTCAAGCTCCTAAGTTGCCCCTTTGACATCCTATAAAATCCCAATACTCATACCACATTCACAGAGTCTGACTTCTATGGAAAAACGGTGGCTCTCTGCTGTTCTGATTGAGGAACCGTTGTGCTTCTGGAGATGCCTGTTTGACTTCTTTTATTTTCACATTACCCCTATCAACCCCTCGATAATGTTAACAGTCTGCCTTGGTATCTCATTGAGCACCAAACCTGAAATGTTTCACAAACTTTGAGGGAAATAACTGGACACCATTGTTACTGCCCACTTCTATCACTCAAGGTGGGTTGGAAATACTTTATTGCTGAGCATCTTCAATGCCCACCAAATTCTCTCCCTTCAATCTTTTGTGTAGAAAATAGTATAAAGGCTGCTATGCTTTGTTTGTTTGTTTTTCTTGAATGACTATATTTGGCAAAAGCAATAGAAGGAACAGGGGTTTTCTCTCTGCTTCAAACCCATGGTTAAAATTTTGTTCCTTCAAGTTCCGTACATTCAGAATGAAATTAAGTTTGAGAATCATGGAAAATGCATGATGTATGTTCTGAATCCTTTAAATCAAACATTTAAAATCTGGACAATTTTTTCCCCTCAGAATCCCATCCATCTCACGCCCCACCTTTACTTTCTATCACCTTTTACTATCCTGTTTAACACAGGACTATTTTTCCAGTGGACTTCATACTTCTCTAGCTCCCTGTCCCCTTTTTATTAGTCACCCAGGAAAATTTATACAGTCTACTTACAGTGTAAAAAAGTAAATCCCTGAGGATGAACAAAATATGTTTCTTTTTGTCTAGACTAAATATAAAAACTTTAAATAGATGTGGAGAAGTTGTCAAGCATGGAAATTAATTTAATATAAAAGGGGAAACTTACAAATTTAATTTTTCCAAAGGCAATGGGCTGTCTGGGGAGATGAGATCTTCCTATAAGGATGTGAAGTCTTCAGGTAAAAAGGGTTAGGACATTCAGCCACCTCTTTATATCCAGGGAGGAACACATGATGATAGTCTCCACAGATCCAAGCAAGCCAGAAGATATAAACAGCCAAAGCCATCCTAAGTAGAAAGCATGAGGCTAAGGGTATTGCAATGCCTGGCTTGAGATTATAGCAAAACAAAACAAAACCGCATGGAACCAGCACAAATACAAATGCATAAAGTAAGGCAGAGCTAAGGATGCTTATAGCAACAATTGCCAAATACACACATTAAGGAAAAAGATATTCTATTCAACATTGGCTCTGGGAAAACTGGATTGCCACATACAGGAGAATGAAAATACATCATTTTTCTTACAAAATCTATTTAAAATGTTTTAAATTAATTGATGTAAGCCCATGTCCTTGAAATTACTAGAGGAAAAATTCTAAAAGACCTCAAAATATCTTACAAAGCTGGAATGTCTGAAAAGGATTCCAAAAGTTCAAAAAAAATAGCAAGAGTAGACAAATGGGGCTGCACAAAGTGAAAATCCTTCTTTACTGCAAACAAACTATTAAGAAGAATAAAGAGAAAGCCTGAGAACTAGAAACAATTTTATCAACTATATCTCATTGTGAGGGGTACAATAGACAGTATATATATATATATATATATATATATATATATATATATATATATATACAACAAAAAAAACCCAGAAAAATCAGGTCAATTAATGGGCAAGTCAGCAGACAGTAATAAATAATAAGTAGAAATAAAATATCAACAGAATTAATAATATCAAACATTCCTAACCATCTGGGAAATGGAAACAAACACTACATTAAGATTCCATATCACCGCAGAAGGAACACTTTTCATCAATAAGATCAATTCACAGGCAATGCTGAGGAGGATATGGAGACGGAATAAACACTGCTGAGGAAATGTAAACTAAAAAACCAGAGGAGTGCCATACAACCCAACTCCACCATTCTCGAGTACTTACCCAAAGAAATCTAAATGACTGTACCACGGGGACAGCTGACATCCCTGTGACTCACATTGTGGTACTATTCACAATAAACCAGATATTCAACCAGCCTAAGAGGCTGTCAATGCAGAGATAGGTACAATGTGGTTATGTGAGCAATTGCACTATGATTACCCCCCACCCTCCAAAAAGTGGAAATTCGCATCACTACAAAAAATTTAACAGAGATAAAGATCATTATGTTAAGTGAAATAAGCTGGATTCAGGAAGCCAAGCACTATGATGTGTCTGCAGTAAAAATGTCTATGAAGGGAGAAAGGCAGAGAGCACAGAGGATTATGGGGGAGACAAATACTGTATACTTCATCTCATATAAAAAATCTAGGTACACAGGTGCACTTGCACTTGGATTCCAATCATGAAGGAATCTTTGAGGGTAAGAAACCTGTAGGAGCAAAGCAAAACAGCACATGCTCAAAATGTTGCAATGAAATCCACTATTCTGCATGTTATTTAAAGTAATAAATAAAAAGAAAAATTTAACATTAAATACCAAACAGTTCATGATTATTGGAAAATACACAAAGCAAAGATAATACAAAGAATACTGAGAACTCCATGTTTCTCCATTTGGAAGCATTTCCTTAATATGTAGTCACAAATATCCTTGTGTCCACTGTCACATGCTTCCTCTATCAGGTTTTCACTGACCACTAGGTCAACCGGTCTATGATGGAGAACAATAAATATTTGTTTAATACAATTTTATGATAGATTTCTAAATCAGTCACAATTATTGGAAGAAAGGATAAGTGACTGAATAGTGTTGCATAATGTAGGTGTGCTCTCGTGTATTTTCAAGTAACTGACAAGAAATCCTAAACTTTGGGCATCTTTTACATACCACTTTCATGAGACATTAATGGAGAGTTGATTTTTTAAAGTAATTTTAGATAGTGGAAGCTTCCCCAGATAAAGTTTGGAGGTTTATAACAAAGCAAATCATTGCTGAAAGCAGGAGGCACATGAAGGCAGGGAATTTACAGATACGTATTACAAGAGTAATATTGTGTCTGAATTTTAGGCTTTACAGCCCTGAAAATTTGTGAAAACAAAAATTCAGTTCAAGAAAACATGAAAGGGTAGCAAACTGCAGAGGAAAAGAATATATATAGATACAAGTGGAGATCAAAGCCCTCCAGATAGCTGCAGATGTCATGCAAGGATTCTCTAAGCAGCATGCAGCAATCCCTGAGAGGAAAGAAGGCTCATTGTACACAAATCACTCAAAAGGGATTTCTGATGAAATGAAACCTCAAAGGGACGAGCAGGAAAAATCCTCCTAGGGGCATTGCTCTTGATTATCCTGTGATTATAGACTGACAGTTGCAAACCTCCAGGGCGTATTATGTGACTCAGGGGATGATATTTAAAGGAAAACAATCAATAATGACCAAGAAAAATGTGGGAAATATTTTATGTGGAAACTAGCAAAAAATAAATGCAGCCTGTGGACATGCATTACTATTATTTATGCTAAGTAAGCACCCATTTATGCTAAGTGGGCAAAGGTACTTGCCACCAAGCATGACATCCTGAGTTTGGTCTCTGGGAACTAACATGGTGGAAGGAGAGAAGTGACTCCTGGAAGTTGTCCTCTGATTTCCACACTTGTGGCACACACATGCTCTCTCTGTGTGTCTGTCTTTCTCTGTGTGTCTGTGTATCTGTCTGTCTGTCTCTCTCTTTCTGACTCTCTCTCTCTGTGTCCATTTATATCTTATTAAATAAACATGTAACTTAATGATAGTTTACAAATTCAAGAGGACTAACTTGAAGTTAAAATACAGATCATGTGTACAATAACAGGAAAGAGAAGCTTGAGTTAACCGAGACACAGAACAGTGGTTGTGCAAGCCAAGTGTTCAGCAGCTTTAGAAAGTCCAGAGAAGGTTGAAACTGTCCTATTGTCAAAATGGCCCTCATTAATGAGAGTGTGGTAAGGAAGGAAGGGATATGTGTGCCTTGCATGTTCCTGTCATTATGACTGGTCATCAATCATATCAACTTGTTCTAAAAGAAGGAAAATTGATGATTTATTCATTAATGCCTCAAGTATTATTTTTATAGAGAATATATATAATTATTTTGAGAAATATGAATATAGAGAATATGGGCACTCAGGAGAAGTATCTGACAAGAAAACCAGAACCACAGCAGTCTTCCTCTGAAGTTGTTAAATAAAGTGAAAATCTTGATAGTAATTTTTACCTGATTATTATTTAGAAGACACTGAACTGTAAAAAAAAAAAGTAAACTACCAAAAACTTAATGCCACAGTATTGCTTAAGATTCTGAATCACCAAATAGAAATCATTCCCAAATCAGGAAACAAACATTGGAATTCCATATAGGCACCATTGGCCTTTATAGAAAAGAAAGATAAATAATAGTGCTTGCCTTAAAAAGTAACATTAGGAATGCCCCACTTGGCACACATCCTCAGCCCTCAGACTTCAAGAGAAGATGTCTTGGGACTGGAGAGATGGCCCAGCAGTTGAGAGTACTTGCTGCACACTCATAAGGACTAGAGTTTGGAACTCAGCACCCACAAAGTAAGCTGGACATCACTTGTATACCTGTGACCCCAGCCCCAAGGGTGTGGTAAATGAACAATGGGCAGAGACAAAAGGATCAGTATGCCTTGCTGGCTTCCAGCCTAACTGAGAAAAGGGAAACTCGAGGTTCAAAAAGAAACCCTGCCATTGAAGGAGCAGGCAGGGAGTAATAAACAAGAATGCCTGATGCTGGTTTCTGGCCTCAGTGCCCCTACAGACACATGTACTCGCATGTGTATATACATATGGAAACATCCAGATGTAAATCAATAACTTTTCAAAAAACAAGGGGTTGTAAAGATGGCTCACTAGTTAAGAAAATCTTTGTCAGGAAGCTCATAGCCACAGGTAACTCCAGTTCCAGAGAATCCAGTACCTTCTTCTGGCCTCCAAGGCACCAGACGCACAGTTAGTGTATCTATGTGTATTCCAGAAAGTACCTGTAAACATAAACTGATAATAAATAATTGTTTAAGTTCCAAAAAAAGAAAGAAAAAAGAAAAGAAAAGAAGCTTCACCACAGATTCAAAGAAATAGTACTCTATACATTTTCAAATGTTAATTAAAAGGAAAAGAAAAAAACTTAAACTAGAAGCAAAAATATGCGCAGCTTGAGAAACCCTTCGCAGTTCCACAGCAGCCCTACACTGCTGATGCTGGCAGGCTGACTCACTGAAGGAGTTCATCTGTAGCATCCACACCTTCATGCATCCAGCTGAGTGCTTGCTAACACCCTGGGTGGACTATGGCTATGCTTATTCAAAAGTAGTCCCTAGACTTAAGAAAACCATGTGTCTGGTTTCTACAGTAATGTTTGATAGATCCACAACATGTTCCCAAGGTTGGGCTTGTCCGGTGGACCTAGACACTTCCACCTAGCCAGTTCCAGGTCAAAATAGCCATTTCTGGGTCAAGGCGTCTCCCGTGACCAGGACCCAGTGGCTTTGAATGGTTGCATAAAAGCGCTGCAATGCAACCATGTGATCTAAGTGCATGCGTGGAGTAGCCACATGGACCTGTGTATGCCTGCGCCACCCAGCCTTTATAAGCCGACGCCATATTCCTGGGTTTCTTCTTCTTCTTCTTCTTCTTCTTCTTCTTCTTCTTCTTCTTCTTCTTCTTCTTCTTCTTCTTCTTCTTCTTCTTCTTCTTCTTCTCCTTCTCCTTCTCCTTCTCCTTCTCCTTCTCCTTCTCCTTCTCCTTCTCCTTCTCCTTCTCCTTCTCCTTCTCCTTCTCCTTCTCCTTCTCCTTCTCCTTCTCCTTCTCCTCCTCCTCCTCCTCCTCCTCCTCCTCCTCCTCCTCCTCCTCCTCCTCCTCCTTCTCCACACACGTGTCTCTTCCACAGGCCTGAGCACTTGTCTGTCTCTCTTATCTTAATAAAACTCTTGTTAGTGGATTCTGTCATTTTTCCTGACATTTCCTCGCAGGGTAAGAGTGCTGCAAAATAACTAACAATGTTGACGGCCAAATTGAATCAGCCACCCAGCACACTGATCAATAGTACAAGGAGTGGCTATTTAATACATTGGAAACACCACTTCAGATGAAGAATAGTCACTTCACAGGCTGCCTCTGACTTCCAAGTTTATTTATATCGGCACAACCTTCAGACTGGGTATCTTGGAAGGATGGAATTGAAATTTGGAGAAAGTATAAAGCTTTCGTGTACACGAATGTTATAGAGACTAATCACCTTTCACAGATTTTAGATTCTTATTTATAAATTGTGACTTACTCTTTCTGCTGTGGCTTTGAACAGCACAGCAGACAACACAATGCCAGGGCAGCTGTGCTCAATGAATTGCTACAAGCTTCTCCCTTTTCATCAATCACTTGCATGGTACAATCCTATGTGGCCAATTATTTTAAGACTTACACTAGATAGATAGATAGATAGATAGATAGATAGATAGATAGATAGATAGATAGATAGATAGAGATAGAGATATATCAAAGTCTAGAACATACTATGAACAAATAAATGTTCATTAAAAAAACTGTTCTATGAATGACTGCATGAATGAATGAGTCACTAAGGATCCATATGAGTTTCTTGGAAGAAAGGGGGAATTAGTTATGCACATCTGGCTCTCCAGACTCTACTTTCCATGAGATGCAGCTAAGCTGAGCACTTGTGATGTTTAGCTTTTACAGTTAACTTGACACAATGTACAGTCATCTAGAAAGAGAACCACAATTGAGAAAATGTACAGATCAAATTGGCCTCTGGCCATGTCTCTGATTCATAGTTGATGTGGGAAGGGGAGGGCCCAGCCCACTGTGGACAGTACCATACCTGGACAGGTAAGCCTAGGCTATTTAAAAAAGCTAGATGAGGACAAGCCAATGAATGAGCCAGTATACAGCTTTCCTCCATGGGTTCTGCTTCAGTTCCTGCCTTGACTTTTCTTAATGATTGTGACCTAAAGTGTAAGCCAAATAAACTCTTCTTCTCCAAAGTTGCTTTTAGTCAGAGGGTTTTATTGTAGTACCAGAAAAGCAAACTAGAATAGCTACCAAATGAAAAGAGCCAACCAGAAAACAAAAAGGCAGCAATAATAAGTGTTTTCATTAAAATAATGATTACTAAATGCCAAACATTCGTTTATATTACTCAGTAATAATGACAATAAGAATAGACCTTAGGACACTTTGCCAAGAGTTACAGAAAGTACTTTATATAGCTGCTCTGTCAACATTTGTGAGAAGATGTGAATAAGATAGGGTACCAGTGACATAAAAAAGAAGCTATTTTAGCCAAGGAACCAATAAGTTTAGTAAGGGGGATTCACTGGAGCATGAATAAGGGATTGCCTACAAGCAAAAGAAATGCCTCTATACCCCTGGAAAAAAATATCTCTCTTCCACCCAGCAACCCTTAACTGTTAATTACTATCAGTTCCTGGGAGGGCTATAGCTCATAATCACTTCTCCTCAGCAACCATTAACTGCCTATGAAGCCCTTGCATCTCCTGAGGCCCTCTCTCTAGCATCCATTAGTTGTCCATAAATCCTTGCATATAGACATGGCATCATGAGCCCTTCCTCTCCTACATGATAGAAACTTAATGGTCCAATTTTGTATGGAACTCCTTTGAGAAATTGCAGTTGCTAAGAATTCAAGGAGGTAATGACCATGCCATGCCAGAGGCCAGCGTTCCACAACTATGTGCTATATTATATGATTTTCAGAGCATCTTACAAAATGTGTGCTATGTCTACCCACATGTATTCCATGAGATTTTTACCCTCAATCATCAATGACATTGGTCCTCTTCTCTGGGGATCAGTTTGGATGACACTTTCCTCAAGCTGTCCAATGTCCATGTGAGTGCTTTCCTTACCTTTAGAATGGAAGTATCTTTTCTTGAGGAAAGACAATGCACCACAGTCCTAAATTATTAAATTTATCCCAATTAAAGATTTTTCCCTGCATGTGGTAAAGTGTGGACTTCCTGTGTGTTTTGAAACTTGTTGCTTTCTGGGAAGTTCATTATAACAACATACAGCCTACACATTAAGAAGTTTCATTCTTTTTTGTCTTTGTCCAGCTCGATGGCCACCTACTCACCACCTGATTCCTTTCCTCTCTCTTCTATTTATAGAGACACCACTGTTATTCAAGGGTCGGGGTGAGCAATAAGCATGGAGAATCATTCCCATGTGTATTAGTTGATTTTCCTGTTGCTGAAATAAAATACCTCAACAAAAACATTTTTTAAAAGAAAATGTTTATTGTCACCTATAGTTTGAAGATACACAGTGTATCATTGCAGAGGAGAAGCCATGGTAGTAGTAGGAGGAAACAGCTGGTTACATTGCTTTATAAATGAGGAAAAGAGTGAATAGGAAATAGATCCAGGTTGATAAACCTCCAGCGTCCCCCACCACTCCCAATTACGTACTTCCTACGAAAACATTTTTCCTCTTAAAGACTCTATCATCTTCCATTGGGGTTAAATCAAAGCTTTCATTTTAAAGCGAAATGAATCACAATTTATTCTTGAGTCAATTTTGAGTGAACATCTCCTAGTAACACAAATTCAGATCTCTGGAAGTATAATGTGCCAATGTAGAAGCAGTTCCATGCAGTTTTTATATTAACAGAAAAAAGAACACTATAAATCAAGGCATTTTAAGAATATATTGTTGGAAATATTAAGTGGGCAGTTATAGAAGAGCAGAGGAATTTCACGTATAGGTCTTAGATGCTAACTGAAGACATTTTTAGCCCTTCCTTTTAGTGAACACCATTGCATTTATTAGAAAAGTTTTATTTGTTTATCATGGTATGCCTGATACAGAGGTGAGCAAGGAATGGCTCTTTGGAAGGTTAAATGCATCCAGTGAGAAATTGTAACAAGATCATAATCATTCCACACTCTGCATAATCAGTGAAGTTATCAACAGCCTATGCAGATTCATCCTTTAGCTCACATTTCCCAAACAGTTCTACAAGCTGGGAGCCAAGTGTTCTAACACAGAACATATGCGGATGCTTCACATGCAAACCTTGACATCTTACAGCCTATCAATGCAGGGATTTGAGAGCAACAAGACTTCACAGCCCAGTTGTGCATGACCCAAACACCTGAGATGTAGCACACTCCCAATCCTCAAAGAGTAAAAAGATGTAGAATTCTCAGCTCCTCCAAAACCATGTCTGCCTGTATTCCAGCATGCTTCTTGTCATGAGGGTAATGGACTAAACCTCTAAAATTGTAAGCCAGTTCCAGTGAAATGTTTTCCATTATAAGAGTTGCTGTGGTCATGGTGTCTCTTCACAGCAGTAGAAGTCCTAAGATAGTGAACATTGAAGACCTGCCCCCATTTATTATGTTTTTATATCTCATCTGGTCCTCTGCCCACTTCTCATCTGAAGACTTAGAAAAATAGGTCAAATTAACACAGCCACATGGCCACTTTGTAGTGACTTTACAACGCATCTCCATTTGGAAAGGAAAACTACATTATCTCAGCAAAAGGATAACTATTTCTCCTATCTCTTTAGCATGGCTTAAGGTGACTCTGCCTTTCTGCAGGGTGTCCCTTAGTCAAATGATTGATCAGCTTAATTGTCTTATCTCTTAAGGGAGATGAAAATGGATGTCTCCACAAAGAGGCAGGTTTCATTTCATCAGAGGGAAATACAGGTTTTCCTTAATGGGCCTGTAATGGTGTGGCATCAGTTTCCTAAAAGCATATTTTTTTGTGAGGAGTGTTGGGGATTTGATGGGAGTAGATTGTAAAGCCTTTGAATTTAGTTTCATAAATTCTATTTACCATGCAAATTTGAACAATGTTCAGGTTTTCTTTATTAATAAATTGTTTTCATTTACTAAGCTATGGAGAAAAGTGACCCTACAGAATCAAATCCTTAAAAATTGTCAACTAAAACAAACATCTGTCTTGTAAATATAACTTTGTATTTTATTAGATACTTAAAGCAGTTATTTCTTTTTCATTCTTATCAACTTCTGCTTTTATTGCCGAGCTAAGTTACTGACAAGGGAATAGACAATTCTGTTCTTTCCATAGTCTAATACCCCCCCATGCCATTAATCTACATTGCTATCAAGCATGTTTCAATTAGTTAAGGCCTATTAAAAAGCATATTTGCTTAATCCATGTTAAAGTCCTTCTGCAAGCACGTGTGTAACTATACTGACAGGAGAGAGGACATTTTAAAGAGAGATGCTTGTGATATCAGACTACTGAACAATGGGCCTGAAAGAACTGGAATTTCCCAGGAGTCCAGTGCTTATGGAAGAGAAAGTTTGATGCCTTGGTGACAGCTACAGAAGGAGCTGGCTCCTAAGAAGGGACTTATGCCATTCCTATAACTGTCAGGCCACTCTGAAGAAATGACTGGAGCCAGTGATGGGTAAGTGATGGGTTGGACTTCACTTGTCCTCTTATGGAGGTCACTATGTTTAGTCATAGATTGAAGTCCAGATTCTTGTGTCTGGAAATAACTGAACTAGAGACTCACAGTTAGTAATGGAAATAGACACAGTTCATTAAGAAAGAGAAGGCTACTCTTGTGTCTTAGTCAGTGTTCTATTGCTGTGAAGAGACATTATTACCATGGCAACTCTAATAAATAAAAGCATTTAATTTTGACTTACTTACAGTTTTAGAAGTTTAGTCCATTGTCATCATGACAAAGAACATGGCAGCATGTAGAGACATGGTACTGAAGATGTAGCTGAGATGTCTACACTCTTTTCGGCCAGCAGCAGGAAAAGAGGGCCACTGGGCCTGGCTTGGACTTATGAAATGTCTAAGTCTCCACTTAGTGACACACTTCCTCCAGCAAGGCCATACCTAGCCCAACAAGGCCATATCTAATCCCTGTCAAGTAGTACCACTCCCTAATGACCTAACATTCAAATAGATGAGCTCATGGAAGCCATTTCTGTTCAAACCACCACATCCATGAACGGGAGCAGGCCTCGAGCTGGGAAAAGCATAATCTGAAAGCTGGAGCCATCAATCTCATGACCCGTATAGGTCATCTACAGCATGTTTGTCATCTCCGGTGTTAGTGTATTAGGGTCTTGTCCAGAGTCTGTCTGCTAAGTGTAGCTCAGTTTGGAGAAGAGTTTCTGGTTTTTCTGTCAACTGGCTTCTCCCATGTTGTCTTGATGCTTCCTTGTCTTCCTGCCCCAGCTAGACATCTTTACTTCTTATTCTCCCTGGTGTGGAGACATTGACTGAGCCTCTTTCAGGTTTTTTTTTTTAAATCCTGGAACCACCAGCCATGTTGAGTTTGGAGAAATGTTGAAACTGTTCAGACATCTGTGTTGTCATTTTACAGTCAGGAATGGGAACAGAGTGATAGTTGTGAGTTAATTACAATGCCAGATTTTGGTCATTAAGTGCTATGAATATACATTCAAAAAGAAAAAAAAATCTCAGGAAGAATGAAACAGGATTCCAAAGAAGTTAGGATCTTTTCAAAACTCACTGCAACTGTCAGTGGTAAAGCTGATCTGCATAAAGCAAGCCCACATGCTTCCGGATTCCCAGGGCAGCCCTCCCCTGGAGTCATACTGCTTTTGTGCAGTGTACATGGCTCCTAAGACAGGCCTACTTCAGTGGTTACTGCTAGTTGTCAACAGAACCTGACACCACCAGAGAGACGGGTCTCTGAGCATGCCTGTGAGGATTAGCTACATTGTGCTGAGGAGTGAAGACCGGTCTACCTGGGTGATGCCATTCCCTGGCTGAGCATCAGTCTGCCTTGGTCACTCCCTGCTTTCTGACTGTGGATGCCACGTGACTTCCCCTCCATGATGGCTGCTCTTTGAACTGTGCGCCTTGGAATAAACCCTTCCTCCTTTACATTGATTTTGTCACAACAACAAGAATACAAACTAAGACTAAGATGTCCAAAGTGCTGTGAAACAGGAAGGTGCAGACCTAACGCCCACAAGCACCACTCCATTTCCATCATGTTGCTCAGCACTTGACTCACTTCACTTAGAAAAGTAATGGCTCATAGAGAGCAGAGAAACTGGTCCTTGTCTTCTGACCTCCACCACCTACTCTGCTCTACTCGTTAATGGAAAAATAAATAGAAGAATGGCACCCTCCATTCCAAACAGCTCAGCCCCCCATACTTCCCATCGATTTCTGTTTATCATGGTCCCAGCCCACAGCTCTGAATCCTGGCTTCCCTAACACCCCACCCACATTTTCTGATCTCAATCTGTCATGTTGCTTTTCTCTCCAGCTTCATCAATTTTTCTTCAAATCACATTCTTTGTATGTTTCTGTCACCTACATCTGCCTCCTAAAGGTCACTTCCAATATTTAGGAAACAAACAGCATGTTGCCTCTACCCCAAAACCACCTAACAACTCAGAGAAAGACACTGACTGAGAAAAATCATGCACTTACTGGAAAGAAATGTCCTTTGTAGTCAGCATCTCTGACTGCAGGCCTGGCTCCAGCCTACAAAGGCAAGATTTTTGTATTACTATCATCAAAAACCCATTACTTTAAGGAGGACCATACACATTTTTAAATGATGGTGCCAAGGTATTTGTGTGAATCTGCAGTTGGTAAATAGTGAGTGCTCTACACTGGACCAGTAATGCAAGAGGCATTGGAATATTTAAAATATGAGACAATTAGGCACTGAAGCTAATATTTACTCTTTGAATCACTTAGCTATAATTTGTCAGCTCCCTGGGTCTCCTGAATTTCCATGGACAGAGCATATATCACTAAAACCTCCAGTGCAGGCGAAGGTCATAACACCTGGTAAGTTCCATGGTGATGATGTTAGAATATAAAGATACATTCATTTTCTGAAATATTCCATTCCCTTATGAAGTGAGGACAGACCAATGGTTCATCCCAATCAAAATTAGACAAATCCTTTTCCTCTGCTCGTAAAGCCTGTCACAGCCTTCTGAGGTCATTTTGCATAATACTATTTTATTTGCCTCTTACCCCTTTCTCTCCCTATTATTTCTCATCTCACTCATATATTGATTAGGTATGATAAGTGACTTAAACATATATCATGAAAAATCATGACTATATTCATTTCTTAAAACCTTTGAGCATATATTTAGCAATATGTAACTCAGCTAAGAGGGAATGCTTTCCTGGCCTTATCACTCAAAGGGCAGAAGCAGACGTGAGGGTGTGCGAGCCAGTGGGTGTTCTCTGGAAAAGGCAGGTACAAGCAGACCAAGTTGAATTTAACTTTTGCCATTTTGTAACTGAGGGGTATTGGCAAACTATTAAATCCACCATATTGTCACTTGCCAGTCTGCATACTGGGGGGTTATTGAAATTGAAAAATAAATTCTGTAATGTAATGAAAATACCTAAAGTATGCAGTATTAACAAACGCACAAACCAACATATTAAGCTTGTTTCCCAGTACATAGTATATTTATAGAAAGCAGAGATTGCTATCATTAACTGTTTAAATGTTTCAGTGGATGCAAGTAATGAATGTCACTGAGATCAGAGTTAGGAAGTATGTTTGAACTTGAGACTTCAGTGAGCAACACATTGGCACTTTTTAATTAACTAGTTTATTTACTAACTTATATTTGTTTGTGACTATGTTGTATGCACATATGTGACTACAGGTGTGTACACCATGTTCATGTGTGCAGAGGCCAGAGGGGGACCTTATATATTCTGTTCTGTTACTCTCCACCTTATTCACTTGTGGCAGGGCCTTCTGCTGTACCTGGAGCTAGGCTGGTGATCAGCAAATCTTAGCGATCCTCCTGTGCTCCCCATACACAGCACTGAGGTTACAGGCACATAAAGCTATGCCTGGCTTGTTCTGTGGGTGCTGAGGATTTGAACTGAGGTTCACAGCCTTGTTCAGCAAGGTCTCTTATCCACTGAGTCATCTCTCTTGCATCTTAATGTATGTATTCATGGAAAATGGAGTTGATGGTACCTCAGTGACAGTTATAAGGTAGTGCGAAATGGAGCTTAGGTATGAATAAAGACACCCTGTGTCCAGCACATGGTGGAACTATGTTTTGTTTGTGTGGTGTAGTTTGGGTTTGTGTGCACGTGTGTATAGATGCTGCACATGTATACCTGTGTATATATGGGGAAACCAGAAACTGACAGCAGCTGCTTCCCTCATCTTATATTTTGAGAGAGGGTATCTCACTGAACCTGGAGTTTGACAATTTAGCTGTACTGGAGAGTTCCAGGATCTTCCTGTCTCTAATTCCTTCGTGCTGGAATTGGAGACATGCTGGAATTGGAGACACAACCTTTTCACGTGAGTGCAGGGACCTGAATTCAGGTCCTATTGCTTGTAATGAAGACAGTTTAATAATGGAGCTTGTTCCTTAGTTAGACTTGATTTTGTGATCTTTTTGTTGTTGTTGTTGTTGCTGTTGTTTTGGTTTTCCTGCTTGTTTGTTTATTTTCATTTTTGTTTTGTTGTTAAATTAAGTTTTTTTCTCAATTTCCTGGCTTTATAAATATGTATTACTATAAAAATAAAGGTAAGTAAAATATGTTTTTAGATGCAGACTGAAGGGAAAAAGAGCAAAGGGCAAGTTCTGTCTCTTTGACTAGAAACAATGAAAGCACACTATCAATATAATGATGACCTAGGCCCTCAGGAGGTTTGCATGGGTGCAGCTCCACAATATAATGACCATCTTGGCATTTGAAGTGTATGGTTCTGGGCCAGCAAGACACCTTAGTGGGTAAAGATGCTTGTTGCCAAGTGTGAAGACCTGAGTTCAATCCCTGGGTCACACATGAGAGAAAGAAAAACCACCTCCCACAAGTTTTCCTTTGAGGCACATAAGTGCACCACGGCATGCACAATCCCCCACACACAACAAAATAATAATAATAAATAAAAGTATTGAACTGTGTAATTGACAATGACTACAAATCAGAAGAATTTATCCCTTTCTGTTTTGGAGACAGTAGACTGATTACACATTAATTTTCTGTCTTTTTAAAAACGTATTCTCTTCTCATAGAATGCACCCAGCTGCAGTTTCCCTTCTCTCCACTCTTCCCAGCCTCTCCCATACCTGCAGATCCATTCCTTCTCCATGCCCCTTCTAAAAAGAGCAGGCTTCTGAGTGATGTCAACCAAAAACATCATAGCAAGATAAAATCAGACTAGGCACAACTCCTCAGATCAGGGCTAGATGAGATAACTTAGCAGGGCAACAAGGGTTGCAAAAGCACCCTGCCTGAAAATATGGCAAAAAATTAAATTCATTCAATTGGCTCGACATATGACCTAATAGAAAGTTATTATTGTTATTATTAGTAGTAGTAGTAATAGTAGTAGCAGCACTTTGAGATTGAGTCTCACTGTGTAGCCCAGGCTGGCCTGGTACTTAAACCAATCTGCCTGCCTCTACCACCTAAGTGCTGGGATTAAAGCCTCAACAGTTGTTTTAATTTTAATTTGAAAAACTCACGACTCATATCTGAGTCAAAACCATGCCATTTTAAATGTGCAGTAGACACCCTTTTCTCCTAGTACAAAAATGTATTTGAAGTATTAATATATATTATATGAAGGAAAATTTAGTCACTTTCCTGCAGAACTACAGTGCTTTGGATATAATGGGCTTAGAACTAGAGCTACGTGTTGGGACTGGAGGGTGAGTCAGTGAAGAGAACAATGGCTGGGCAAGCTTAAGGACCTGGGTCCAAATTCCCAGAATCCACATAAATTTGGATATGGTCACATATTCTTTCTGTAACCCTGGTGCTACTGTGGGGGGATCATGGAATCTCTAGTCTCTTGTGGCCTTTAGTCCAGCAATCAGTAAGGAAAACCTGTCTGAAGGGGCTGTGGGGTGTGGAGTGGGAATTCACGCTGGAGACTGTCCTCTTGACCTCCATGTGTGAGTTGTAGTGCACACACTTACACACACACACACACACACACACACACACACACACACACACACTTCATTGCAACATCATTCTAAAAGAAATAAACTAATGTTCTTGGGATTTAGCTCAATGATAGTGATTGGCTAGCACACCCAAAGCTCTGGGTTCCTTCTGCAGCAGACCCAGGCACCGGGGTAAGGGGAGAAGCAAAATCTTCTAAACCTGCAGATGAGCACGGTTCGTTATTGTCTTTCACAAAACTCTGCTACTTCTTGATTCCACCTCTGCTCTCCCCAGCCCCGCTGCTCTTCGTGGGCCAGGTTTCAGCACTCCACGCTTGGTTTCCTATCCGTGTGTTTGTATTTCCTGCACAAGGGTGATGGAATGGTGTGTCCTTGAGATGCTTCACTCTTCAGACACCGTTCAGTTCCCCACCCGCTGCTTTGTACCACGTCTCCTGCCTACTCTTTTTCTTTCCTTTTGTTCCCTTACTTTCTTCTTCCTTCTTTTTCTCTGTTCTTCTTCTTCCTCCCTCCCAATCCCCCCTTCGCCCTACCCTTTCATTCCCCTTTCCTCACTCTTTGTTTTGGTAGTACGTAGCAATGTTTGGTTTATACTTCATTTTTTAAAACATGTCTTATAGTTCAACCTGATGGACGAGTAGAACTTTTTGTCCCTGGCCTCCACTGCTGGATCCTCAGCTCCAAAAGAGTAACTTGTTACTTGGTATATTTGATAAATTAGTGTTGAACTAATATTTTTAGAAAATAAAAAAGAAAGTCATTAGTGGAGCATTCATATCAAAGAATTTCTAGTTTTAAAAAATGAAAGAATGATGCCCTTTATGTGGTGGCACAGGCCTGAATCTCCTCCCCGGGACGCTAAACAGGATTGTGACTCAAGAGCAGCTTGGGCTGCATGGCCAGATGTTGTCTCAATAGACAAGGTTGGGGAGAAAGCTTGGTGGGTAAGATAGCAAGGTTTGAAGCAGGCAGTGCTCAGAGAACACAGCCTCTGCTCCCTTGTTCACAATGTGGCTGCCTCTTATGGTTTTTGCCCAGTGACCAAATCACTTAGAAGAGAACCTTGGGAAGTTGTTCATTTAGCACAGGACTCAGGATTGTGTGTTTGTGTTTGGTTGTGATATTACAATACCTTGTGGTGTAGCTGGAAGTAGTGGGTAGAGCAGGTGCCAGGCTACCTCCACTTAAGCAGAAAATCATTAGGGAGCAGTTTGACAAAACAAAATAACTAACAATGCCAGTATTTTGATTTAATCGGCAGCGTAAAAGGAATTAAAGCCACTGGAGGGGAAAAGCCTAGATAATAGTTGAAGAATTCGTATCTTCAAGAGTTATAGAGAACCTAGCATAGGCTTTGCACATCATCAAATGATAGTATTCAGACTTGTACATGCCCCAAAATTATAATTTTGAAGTACATAAACTGTGGCTTATAATAGACATAAGTGATGCATGAGATTTCAAAGACTATTCAAAATAATTATTTTCTTGTATGTGATAGAGACATAATATAGTTCAGAAGGTAAAATTATATATATATATATATATATATATATATATATATATATATATATATATATATATGCCTATGTGGAAAAGCAACCCTGTCTCTCTGTAAGCAAATTTTATAGTTCATGTTCATAGTGCTGTGATTCTTGCTTCTCAGCTGGGTGGAGACTTAAAACACA
Organism: Peromyscus leucopus; assembly: GCF_004664715.2. Classification (NCBI taxonomy): domain Eukaryota; kingdom Metazoa; phylum Chordata; class Mammalia; order Rodentia; family Cricetidae; genus Peromyscus; species Peromyscus leucopus. The sequence continues at coordinate 71,074,543 of NC_051076.1, read as the reverse complement.
CTCTAGAGAAGAGATCCCTTTCCTTCTCATGTCTTCATGATAACCCTGTCTTTCTTTCCTATTTCATGATTTCGATATTGAAATGTCCACCACTTGAGGTCATCTGACTGAGAGACAGAGCCAAGGAGCATGCTTGAATTGACTTCTTCCAGAGGTGATGCCTTTCACTTCAGCAGGAGGCCAGTGCTTCTCTGCAGCCTCCTTAGGTTGGAGCAAAGCTTGGGAACGGACTTTCTCCATGTGCCATCCTCAGGACAGGTCTCCCAGGAACTCGAATCCCCTGTGTTGGCTGCCTTCACTTGTCATTGCATCTCTTCTTAGGTCATTGGTGCCCACAAACTTCGTGTGTTTTTCCGATGCGAAATCACAGAGAAAACTTCAAAGGCTTCAATTTAAAGTAGAAAATTAGGCCTTAAAATATACGAATGGTTTCTAAGCCAGGATCAATTGACCGTCCCCTCCCTCACCTTGTGTCTCTCACAACTCTTGTCGTTAAATACCACTAAAGACACTCAGTGCTCTTTAGGTGATCAGATGAATGAACAGATCATTAAAAAGTGATCAGCATCTGTGAAATCAGCAGACAATTGCACTTGATAGGGGACCCTGTGGAATAAGGCATTGGCTGACAATCTTGTCTGCTTTGCAGCTTAGGCTATGCACAAACTTCTCAAATTTCATAAAACAGTATATAAAAATAATAATTTACTCAAATTTTGGTTACCCAAATTCTGCAAATACAGCAAAGTCTTCCACTGTGAACAAGCAATGTGGTGCAGAAGCTGTGGGAAAATAAAGATCCAAAGAAATCTTCCAGTTCTTAAAAATATTCCAGAAGCCTAAGAGATGAACCCCTCCAGAGAGTTGGCTTCCAACTCCACAGTGATTTCTCTCTCTCCAAGCTATCATATATAATTATACCTCATCTTCTTCTAGGCCTGGAGGCTGCCAGTGGCCAAGGACAGCACTTGGAGAAATAAACATCATTTTTACAAGATCATTGTTATTAATCTAAATGTAATTGGAAATGTATTGCAAGTAGGAGTTGGCTATATTTCATGACAGTAACTAAGGCGCAGAGGATGTCTGACGCCTGTAGGACATTGGAGGCAGTAAATTACAATGTGATCCTACAGAGTAGGAAAGCAAAATGGTTGGGAGTATTCTGTGACCTTGAATACACCATCAATATCTCATTTGGGGGTTCTCTGGACACCTTTCTAACATAGCACAAAAATGTCTAGCACAGTGACTAGGCCATTAGTATTCCTAAGAGTCATATGTGAAGTTGATGTGGGGAAGCATTGGCATTAGTAAAGATGGGATAAAAGGAAAAAGCTGCCTCATTGGCATCCCAATGCCAAATACAGTTTTTATTGCTTCCTGGAGATATATTTAATCCAATTCCCTTGTCTCTGTCTAGTCTTATTTCACAATATCTTATATAGATAAATCTTTTGTTGACCTCCATTCTTAAGCAAATGCCCCACCAAAATCATTTTTCAGGCTGACATATTGTCCTTCTGCACACAGACTCTCTACTCTATCTCAGTTTTTATTTCTGCTCAAGGATACCTTCTCTAGAACAATTCTGGTGGATTCCCTCCCAAAAAAGAACATTCTAGATACTCAGTATTTAATGTACCATTTAATAAAATCAGCAAGATGATGAGGATTCTGAATAGAGAAGCCGCATCTCTCACTGCTTTCTAGAATATCACGTTTTAAAAGGAATGGGCATTTTACTTACCTTTTATTACAAAGTAAACATCCCATTTAGTTCCTAGGCTTTAACTCTGATTTGTTAATGTTTTCCTGTTTTAAAAAAATGGGAAGTTAAGTAAATATAAGAAGTTAAAATAGGAAATTTTTTCTCAGCCTTAAAATTTATACTTCTTTCTTCCTTGTTTTTAGCTTTCCATGTTAGCCTGACTATGACCATGTCACATGGGTCACATGTTATCCAAGTCTTACCCCTCAAGAAAACTGCCTGTGCTGATATGGGAAGCACTGTGTCCTTGGGAGGTACGGAGATTTTCCTGTCTCAGAGGTACATGGCTTGGAGAAAGGTGCTGCACAACTCAACAGCCACCACAGCCACCACAAGCTGGTGGCTTCTGTTTTTCATAGACTCTCAGAATGATTTTTGACTATAACATCAGGTGAGTTTAGACAGGAGGGCTTCATGGCATTGTATGTAAGTGGGAACTTCAGAGAGCAAGATGGCAGAAATCTTGTATAGCAAGAGTGGGTCTGGGAAATGGGGTTCCATTGACACTAGTCTAGAGACTGTTTCTAGGACGTATGGAAGAAACTTTGGTGATATTAGGGAGGTATCAGTCCAGTCCAGATGACTCCGATATATGGTGTCCAAGTGACCCTCGGTTTCAGTCACATGTAAGTTCTGGATGGGGTGCTCATCTGTATTTTATCAATATAATCAATATACCAAGAAGCCAGAGCTCCTTTCTGACATCCCTGTCCTCACACCTGAAAAGAAACAAGGATATATTGGGTTTTCTGGCCAGAAATAAGAATATTTATAGGCACCTGCACTAAACTGCCTGACCCGATTTTATCTCCTGTCCTTATGCACGTCAAGTAGCCTAAGCCACAAGTCACACATGCCCAGCTCTCCTACCTGGGTCATATAGCAGGTCACATATTAACTGGGGGTACTTCCTCAGAGCACAAGGTTTCTCCTTCCTCAGAATCCTTGCTTTATGTGGCAGGACTGAAACTTCTCACTTCACCCAGCACTCCTTGCTGCATGTTAATAAATCTGAGGAATGATCCAAGGCACTGCAGCCCTGTGTGGAACCTTACCTCCTCCATCACCACCAAATCCTAGCAATGTGGATGCTTGTTTTCACTTCTCTCTAGAACATGCATGAGTGCAGCTGTTAGGTTGATATGACAAAGGAATGCCATGTTTTCATAGAAATGGCTAAAGTATTTCTCAAAGGGACTGGACCACTGTGTGTTCAAGACCAAACACCAGCTGTTTTTCTCTCTACTCTGCATTGGTTATATGTATGCTGGCTGGTAGGTTGAGTTGTTAAATTGACATACAATTATATAACAAAATGGCTTTAACTTACATTAGTATAATGACTAATTTTGATAAAGAACTTTTGTAACTTCTTTTTTTTTTGTTTGTTTGTTTTTTGTTTTTTGTTTGTTTGTTTGTTTGTTTTTTTGAGACAGAGTTTCTCTGTGTAGCTTTGTGCCTTTCCTGGAATTCACTCTATAGCCCAGGTTGGCCTCAAACTCACAGAGATCCGCTTGCCTCTGCCTGCCGAGTGCTGTGACTAAAGGCGTGCGCCACCACTGCACGGCCAACAACTTCTGTATGTAATCCCTGGCATATAGTATTTCTTTCTGCAAAGCGTGTAAACATTTGGTGCTTTCAATTGATTTCTAGCTTTTTAAAAAAGTTTACAGAAAGTAAAATTAATTTTGCTTTTGGTAAACATTTCTTAGAATTTGCTTTTAGTAACACAGTTCTAGAACACCACTGTTACTATGGAACTGATTCTCAGATGTCTCTGTACTATGCAATCCCACCAGCAATGACCATGGATAGCTAAAATCTCTTTATTCCTGACCCTTTCCAAGAATTTTAAATCAGTGCAATTATGTAGTGTCTAATATATCTAGGGTCTCTTTTCTTCACTAGTGTACCACTTAGGAATTTTCTTAAGTTGCAGTGTGCCCAGTCTGTCATTCCTTTTGATGCTGAAGAAAATTTCATTTTAATTGCCAGACTTTGGGAGGGAGAAAGGAGAAGGCCCAAGAGATAGATCAAGATGGATAAACCTTTTACAATTACATATTTTGTAAAATTGGGGGTCTGGAAGCAGAAAGTTTCAGGACTGAGACACAACGTAAAGTTTCTTCATCATAACTTCCCTATGCCCATTTGTTTTCTGTTACTGTGATAAAACATTATGACCCAAAGTAACTTGGGGGTGGGGGGTGTTATTTGGCTTACAGAAACAAGGCAACCATCTAAGGAAGCCAAGGCAAGAACTCAAGGCAGGAATCTGATAGTAGAAACTAAAGGAGAGATCATAGAGGTTTATGGCCTACTGGCTTTCTGTTACACCTTTCTTACACAGCCTAGGTCATCTGCCTAAGGATGGTACCACCCACAGTGGGCTGAGCCCTTATGCATCAATTTCCAATTGAGAAAATGACCCACAGAATTGCCCAGGGGCCAATCTAATAGAGTTTTTTTTTATATTATACTATCATTGTATCATTTCACTATCCCCTTTCTACTCTCTAAAGCCTCCCATATACCTCTCTTTGCTCTCTTTTAAATTCATGGTCTCTTTCTTCATTGGTTATAGTAATATGTATGTATATACATATATATCTTCAAATATATAAATGCAACCTGCTCACTCTGTATAATGTTATTACATGAATGACTGCCTAAACATGAACTGAACAAGGACAACAACAACATTAGATATAGCAAAATAGACCAGGAAACTGAAAGGACCAAGCAGATGCCATAACAGGTGGCTCAGTCTTCTCTCAGAGATCAGGTCTCAATTTCAGTTTCCTGAGACTTAAGCAAGCAGTTTCTGGTAGGGTCATGAAGAAAAAACATAGTCTTTGCCCTAGCTCCCTTTCTGCATGTACTCTGACTGCTCAAAGTTCAGCCACTTGTTTACTGTCTGGGACCCCTCACCAACTTAGAGCTATGTGCATGAGTCAAGGACAGAGCCTGGACTACTGAGCCAGCCCCCACAGTCAGTATGTGCTAGGCCAGCCAGCCCCCATGGCATCTCAAGGACAGAGCCTGGGACTTGTCCCGGACAGCCCCCAAAATGATAATTGTAACACCCAACCAGTAAATTCAAAGGTTGCATACCCTCATACAATTAAAATAGAACAGAGACCTTCAAAAATAAAAATAAACCAATCCGAGTTGCACCCGTGCCAAACCCCCAATGCCCCTCCCCCAACTGCCCTGAAGGGCTTGCAGTTTTTGCCTTTAAAAAGCTATCCTCACAAAGAAAGAGCAACTCCTCCCTGCCTCACTGTACTGGGTGTAAGAATGAGTTCCCTGCCTAGACTTGTATCTGTAGAATAAACCTTGCTGTTGCATTCTGGACATCTTCAGTCTTCAGTGGTCTCTTTGGGGTCACCATCTGGGCATAACAGAAACCTCCTGAGACCTCAGCCCTACATAAAAAACTACAGGAAACTAAGGAATGCTGAGAGAGGAGAAATTGTCTCCCCTAGGTAAGAGGACACCAATTGGTTATTCAATACCAAATGGTAGTCATCCTTAAGACAGTTATTTAATTGATATTTCCTTTTTCCACACGTATCAAATTGACAACAAAACAAAACAAGACAGCCCCTTTAGTAGGAAATTAAAAAAAAAAAAACTAGAAAGTGCTGCATAACAAGGAAGCATGTTTAGTTACCATGTGTCCTGTGCTATGGGACATACTGCACTTATACTACATGGCAAAAGTCTGGCTGGATAAGACAGTTTATGTGTGACTACAGTCAAGCTACCTAGAACCCAGGATGTTGGAGGCACTGGTCCACGCTGCTTGCAGCAGCAGGTATCTGCATCCTGGCCACAGTCTTCTCTATCTAACATATGTGTCCTAGTTTCATTCTCGTTGATGTAGTAAAACACTATTAATAAAAGCAACTTAGAGGAGAAAGTCTATGTGGTTTATACATCTACCTTTACAGGGGAGTCAAGGCACTAACTTGAACCTACTGGACACATAACATCCATACTCAGTGGCAGAGAGAAACAAATGAGCACATGCTAAGTACTCATCTAGCTTTCTCTTGTCTTATATAGTCCAAAGTCCCAAAACAGAAAATGATGCCACCCACTTTCAGGCGAGTTATCTCCCATTACTTACAGTAATCAAGACAATCCCCCACAGATATGTCTACAGGTCAACTTGACCTATGCAATGTCTCATCAAGGCTCTCTTCACCAGTGATTCTAAGTTGAATTAAGTTGGCAATTAAAGATTACCAAGACAATAAGCATGTGCCAGTTTTCCATCCATCTTGATAAAGGACATTAAAAGATAATTTTAGTGACTATGAATACAGTACTTTAATATTTTTATGTAGTTTTAAAATTGTATTTATGTGCAGTTTGGGAGAGAGAGGATAGGTGGTGGTAAGAGTTGTCCATGTAGCAAGGATTCGTGTGTCCTTGAACTAAGATTTAGAGGCATTTGTGAAACACCAAGTGTGGGTGCTGGGATCTGAGCACCACTCTGATAGAGAAGTTCTCCTAACCACAGAGGGATCTCTCCAATATATGTGAGGGAGTAGTGAAACCATTGAACTAGACTACTTTCTGGATAGAAAGAAAGGTTTATTGGAGAATCAAACTGCTAGAGCTGTGTCTGGGCATGTGGGGGAAGAGTGGACAACAAAATTGTAGAAATAGCCTTCCCAGTTTTAAGGGGACAATTAAAGGTGGGGAGCATGGATGAGCCAGAACAGCCTGGGAATTAGAGCAGCAGGAAGTAGAGTTCAGGCCAGAACAGCTTTCTTGTGAGCATGGGGACTTCGATCTGTTACAAGCTTGTTTGAGTTAATTGGAATCTAGATACCCTTGCTGGAGGTAGTTGGCTGTAGACAGCAGATAAGGAAGGTAATGGCTTTTCTTCACAAACAGAAACCTGCTTTATAAGATTTCTGGGCAATATAGAGTTTAGGCAGCAATCCTCTTTACCCAATCTGAGTCCAGCCTGAACTTTGCCTAGACAGTTATTTAAGACACTGTCAGTCAGTAGTACTTACTACCTTTGTTTGAGCCCACTTTGGACCTAGGATCCAGCCCCACACATAGTTAGCTTATGTGAACATATGCTCCATTCCCTGGGTTAATGCCTTGGAGTCAAACTGCCTCCTCTTCCCCATGTTAACTGGGTGATGTTTTGTGATCATTGAATTGTTAATGTTCTTTACATATTACTCACAGAAGCTCCTCCAAACAAAGTGGAACATGACAAAGTAGATCCCCTCTCTGTGGCTGGACCAGGGAAAGTAGACCCTGTCTCACCAGAAACCTAGATATGAGGCATCTGGGTACAACGTCCCTATTCTTCCAGGCCCCAGATTTACCCTTCCTGTGAGACATCTGCTGCCCCTCCACCCACGAGCTGGATTTGTTCTCCAGAATCATCTCTTGCTCTATCATCCTCCTCCCCTTCCTTCCTTTAAAACTGTCTTCCCAGGCAACCCCTGAGGTGTGACACTTTCACAGTCTCTCTTTTGTTGGCATGGATTCTACTCTTTATTGTTCTGACTGTCCTTGTTCATCATCCCACATAGAAACACCTTCAGATATGCCATGTCATGGCTTTTATATTATTTATTTATTCAGTGTGTGTGTGTGTGTGTGTGTGTGTGTGTGTGTGTGTGTGTGTGAGAGAGAGAGAGAGAGAGAGACAGAGAGAGAGAGAGAGAGAGAGAGAGAGAGAGAGAGAGAGAGAGAGAGAGAGAGAAGATGCACGTGGCAGTCGGGAGACAACTTGTAGACATTGCTTCTCTCCATCAGGTGAGTCTCGGGGATTGAACCCAGCTCATCAGGCTTGACAGCAAGCCCTTTTATCTGCTGAGCCATCTTATTGTCCCCATATCTGCAACCTTTATTTTCAGGGTTTTTTTTATGATGAAACCTTTTTATTTGTATTTATTTATTTGTGCATGGGGAATACTCATGCTATGGTACAGGTTTGGAGGTCAGAGGTCAACTTATAACAGTCAGTTCTTTGCTTCTACTATGTGGTTCCTAGGTACCAAAATCAGATTCTCAGTCTCAGGTACAATTAACTTACCCACCCCAATCTGTCAATTTCTTGTTTCTTTTCTTCATTCTTCCATTTCTTTCTTTTTGAGATCTATTTTTATTTTGATTATGTGTATGCATGTGTGTTTGTGTTAGGATATGTTCATGGCCACAAAGGCAAGAAGATATCAAGTTTCCTACAGCTGGAATTCCCCTTTGCTCTGGAAATCAGTGTAGAGAACCCTTAACTTTCAAAAATAAATCTACCATATTACCCAACTACGCCACTCATTGGCATATACTTAAAGATTTGAAATGCTGCTCCATGACTACATGTTCATCCATGTTCATTACTGCCCCATTCATATAAGCCAAGAAGTGTAAACAACCCAGATATCCTTCAACTGAGAAATAGATGATGAAAATGTTATACATATATTATAGAATAGTATACAGATTTAAAGAAATATTAAATTATAAAATTTGCATGTAAAAAGATAAAATGAAAAATTATATTAAATGGGTAACCCAGACCATAAAGAAAAACATCATGGATTTTTTTCGTCACTTGTTCATAATATTGAATCTTCAAATGTGACTATACAACCTTGAGTATCCGCAGAAACTAGGAAAGAAGAAAAGGGAAAATATGGGGTGGGGGATAGAGAGGGGCATGTCAAGGTATGAGTGATTTGAAGAGAAAAATGGAAAGGAGCTTTGATTAGAGATGGAGGATCAATAAAAAACAGGTGGGAAGGAAAAACAGATGAAGGTAAAACAACAGAAAGGATGTCTGAAAATGTCAACAGGCATCATTTATTATTTAAGTACCTAAAATTACATATAATGAATCTAAGTCTGTATAGAAATATACATATGTTGTTTAAATAAAATGTACCTACCTGGGCTGAAAATGTTCACCTCAAAATCCTTAGATTATTTCACAACTACCACCACATAGGGCATGAGTGTCCAAAGGACTTCCATTAGCTATAGCTAATGCCTTTGCTTGCCTCTCAGAGATTGAAGGTCAATCCTTATTGCTGAAGACACCATGCACTTTGGGCACAGGATGTGGAGTACATGAACTGGACCTCACTTGGTAGTTAATTTTCATGGTACTGGAAGGCACAATGCAAGTTTCTAGGGCAGGGAACAATCAATAGTTTAACCCAAGTATGAGGCCTACGAACCCCAGCAATGACTGTCACAGCATAATAACCCTAAGCGTTTATGTTTTTTAAAATGTTAATTAAATGGGCAGGGCGGTGGTGGCGCACGCCTTTAATCCCAGCACTCGGGAGGCAGAGGCAGGCGGATCTCTGTGAGTTCGAGGACAGCCTGGGCTACAGAGTAAGTTCAGGACAGGAACCAAAACTACACAGAGAAACCCTGTCTCAAAAAAAACAAAAACAAAAAAAAATTCTAATTAAATGGATATTAGTAAAGTAATTTGTTCCTAAAGAATTAATGTCCGTGTATTTGAGATGTGGCTCAGTTTATAGAGTCCATGTTTGGCATACAAGAAAACCTGATCATCAAGTAAATCAGATGTGGGCCACACAACTGCAATGCTAGCATTCAAGAGACAGAGCAGGAGGAGAAGTTCCAGGTCATCGTCTTCCACAGCACAGAAGTATGAGGACCGCCTTGCTGCACGAGCCCCTGTCACACACATGTGCTGTGGCATGTATTTGTTTAATCACCATTTCCATTTCTTCTTATGCTTTTGTTTAAATTTTATCCTCAGCTTTAATACTTTAGCTTTTGAAATTTTAATTTGATTGGTGTGTGTGTGTGCAAGCACATGTGCGTGTGTAATATGTGTGTGTGTGTGTGTGTGTGATATGCTAAGAAATATCCCTGGAGCTGGAGTGATAGGTGATCCCTGACTTGGGAACAGCATCCAGTCCTTTGCGAGAGCAGAAGTGTTAACGTTCAGCCATCTCTCCAGGCTCAATTTTCAGCCTTTGTTCATCTGGATTTTATTAGCTTCTTCAGGTAGAAACATGAATAAACTCATTTGGGTAATTATTATTTTTTTTTATAAAAACTGTTTTATGTGTATGAACTATTTGCCCATATGTACATATGTAGGCACATATGTATGCATGTGTGGATGTATGTGTATGTATGTGTGTATGTATGTGTGTATATGTATGTATGTATGTATATATGTATGTATGTATATAATCACATATGTATGAGTGTGTATGTATGTGTGTATGTGTGTATGTATGTATGTATGTGTGTATGTATGTATGTATGTATGTATGTATGTATGTATACTTGTACCACATGCCCACCTGGTACCAAAGGAGATCCTATGAGAGCATCATCACATCTCCTGAAAGTGGAGTCATAGAGAGTTGAGAGCCAGTAGTTGTTCAGAACCAAATCTGTGTCCATCCTTAGCAAGAGCCACACATACTCTGAAGTGTGGAGCCATCTCTCTACTCCAAAATCAATATTTCTTTCTTAAACACATTTAATGCTATAAGTGCCTCCTTTATTCTATGCTAGCAATTTTGATGTATCTCATTTTTCTTTTTCATTCAAGTCAAAGTCTCTCTCTAATAACCTCGTGATTTCATCATGACATCATTTCTTTTTGTTTTAGGTATGCTGACAAATTTACATGTATTTGATTGAGTATTTTAAAATAAACTTGTTAATAATATCTGATTGAATTTTGTTAACCCAACATGCCTTTGCCCATTTCAAAGGTGGAGGCTTATTTTGTGACCTGATGTGTGACAATATGCTAACATTTCTAACAGACTTGATACAGTATACATTCATCTGGGCTGTCTATGTAGAATGTTCTATAGAGCGGTTGTGTCCCGGTGTCTGAGGTCATTATGACAGTCTTGTAGTGTTACAGACTTTCTGTCAGCTCGGTCTGATAATTACCAAGGAAAAAAGCATCCAGGTTTGCAACTACAGTAGCAGCTGTCTCTGCCCCTGGCTCCATCCTGTCAGCTTTACATCAGTTACCTCACACTTCTTCCCTGGGAGCCGAGCACTTTGTGGATGCTCCATGTTCGTGATGAACTGGTTCCTTCATTATAAGGAATCACATATTTCGTAACATTCATTGTTGTGAAAATTGTGCTTAGTAGGGTCTTGAAAATTTTCCTCCATTTTCCTGAATAATCATTATTTTTGTTCAAGCGTGTGTGAAACACACTTTTTCTGTCAGAAACCAGAAAGATTTTCTCTCCATCACATGCATTGAGAATTTGACGGTAATGTGCCTCAGTGTTTTTCTTTTTGTTTAATGCATCTGAGATTCACTGGGCTTCATTACTCTGTGTTTATAAGTTTGATTAAAAATGGCAAATGGAAAAATGGCTCAGTGGAAGAAGCCTGTGCTGTGACAGCCGGAGGACCAGAGCTTGGAGCTCAAGAATGAATATGAACACTGAGTCACTGTCCAGGGCCCTCTGTAGTTTCAATTCTTCAACGACAAGGGATTCTCTGGGATACCCGACTTGACTTGCTAGACTACCCTGTAATGGCAGAATGTAGGTTCACTTTAGAGACTCAATTAATAAAAGAAAGGCATGTACACATGTGTACCCTCACATATATGCCCACCCATGTGAACAGGCATATGCACATACACATATAAAATAAGTTTTTTAAGTGGTAAACTTTCACTATTATGTTCTGAAATGCATTTTCCACCCCTCTCCTCGTGCCTTTTCCCTCAGTGCTTTAGTGGCTCCCAGTTAATTATCTTGGTGTTACAGCAATGGCGACAGAGATGTCTTCTTAGTGTCAGGTTTCCTTTCCTTCTGTGTCTTACTTGGGTCATTTCCTCGTGGTGTATGATCAAATTCATGATTTCTTTCCAGTCTTCTTTTCTTTCTTTTTTTTTTTTGTTTGTTTTTTTGAGACAGGGTTTCTCTGTGTAGCCCTAGCTGTCCTGGAACTTGCTCTGTAGACCAGGTTGGCCTTGAACTCACAGAGATCTGCCTGGCTCTGCCTCCCGAGTGCTGGGATTAAAGGCGTGTGCCACCACCACCCAGCATCCTAGTCTGATTTTCTTTTGACATCTTCTGGTGAATTTTATTCCCTGGTATTGTTGTTTTATGCCTAGAAGCTCTGTTTTCCTCCTTTTCTGTCTGCTTTCTATACATCGTATTCCTGTTTTACTCCACATCTTTATCATGTGAAGCAAAATTAGAATGAAAGCTTCAATGTATTAAATAGTTTCATTCAATCTGTCTTTCCCGGATGTGTTTGCCAACTAATTATCAACCCAGTATGGGTCACATCTTTCTACATACGTTAGAAGAAAACTTTTTTTTTTAATTAGAAAAGTGTCATAGTTAGCTTAACTTGATAAATCCTGGAGGTTACCTGAGAAGGGAGCTGCAGTTGAGAAACTGTAGATCAGATTGATGGACATGTCTGCGGGGACTGACTTGGAGGGTAGTTGATGCAGCCCACTGTGGGTGGCATCATTGCCTGGGTGTAGCTAGAGTTTTCCTGCTTTGCCCACAGTCAGGACAAATCTCTGTGACCCGCCAGTCCCACAGCTGCTCAGACCCAACCAAGTAAACACAGAGACTTATATTGCATACAAACTGTATGGCCATGGCAGGCTTTTTGCTAACTGTTCTTTTATCTTAAATTAACCCATTTTTATAAATCTATACCTTGCCACATGGCTGGTGGCTTACCAGAGTCTTTACATGATGCTTGTCCTGGCGGTGGCTGCAGTGTCTCCCTCCTCAGCCTTCTGCTTCCCAGAATTCTCCTCTCTCCTTGTCCCACCTACTTCCTGCCTGGCAACCTACTTCTTGCCTGGTCACTGGCCATCAGTGTTTTATTTATATAGAGCAATATCCACAGCACCTGGGCTCGTTGTGTTGAGCTGCAGAAGACAGTTAGTCCTGGATCTGAGAGCCAGCTCGCAGCCAGCATTCTCCCCGGTTCTTGCTGGACTGCTTTATCTGTGAAATGAGACCGAGGGTTCAAGGAAATGTGTGGAATAACAAGCAGGCCTGCTTCTAAGTTCCTGCCCTGAGTTCTCTGACTGGTGGGTTGTGACGTGGAATTATAAGCACTTATAATTATAAACCCTTTCTTTGCCTGAATTTGTTTTGCTCGGAGTATTTTATCACAGCAACAAAGGTAAAACTAGAACAGGGAGTGAAATACAGCGTTTCCTGGCACATTTATATGAAAAAAAAAAAATCCCGGGGCTGGGAAGACAGCCCAGCTAATAAAGTGCTTTCTGTGAAAGTATGATGAGCTGAGTCTGATCTCCAGATCCCAGGCCAAGCTCAGTGGTACATGCTTATAATTCCAGCCCTGGGAGTCAGGGACAGGCAGATTCAAGCCAGCCTAGTCTAATCAGTGTGCCAAAGTCAGGGAGAAACTTTGCCTCAAAAAACCAAGGTAGATGGATCCTGTGGAACAACACCCAAGATTGACCTCTAGCCGCTACCTGCATGTGCACATAAATGCACAGACATATAAACTTACAGAGAGACGGGATGGGGGGGGACATTATTCTTGAATATTTATTAAATATTTTCATTTCTCAGTCTTAACTTTAAACATTTAAGGGGAGGTCTCAAAATAAATTATTTGTTTTGCACCCCATTAGTAGGTTCTCTTTTAACGTCTCTATTAGTTAGGGTTTTTATTGCTGAGCAGAGACACAAGGACAACAGCAACTCTTATAAAAGAAAACATTTAATTGGGGTGACGTGCAGTTTCAGAGGTTTAGTCCATTGTCATCATGGTGAGAAGCATGGCAGCATGCAGGCAGACATGGTGCTGGAGAAGGAGCTGAGAGTTCCACATCTTGATATGTAGGCAGCAAAAGGAGACTGTGTGTCTCACTGGGTGAGGTGTAGCTTTAGAGTATAAGACCTCAAAGACCACCCTCACAGTCACAATGCTACACCTATTCCAACATGGCCACATCTCCTAATAGTGCTACTCCCTATGGGCCAAGCATTCAAACACATGAGTCGGTGGGGGCCATACCTATTCAAACCACCACAACCCATTACTACTTTGAGATCAGAAAAGAAAGTCTCATGTACGTTATGAGATTTCTTGTTCCATGCCAGAAGGATAACAAGGGGCTTTGCATACCAAATCCATTGAGAACAGTGAGATTTCTTCATGTTTCCACTTCTTGGTAGTTTTAATCCTTGAAAAATCTAGTCTTGGGGCAGCAAAATGGCTCAGCAGGTTAAAGTACTCATCATTAAACCTGATGAGCTGAGTTTGATCCCCAGGCCACTCATAATGGAAAGAGAGGACCATGTTTTCTTCAGTTGTCCCATGACTTCCATGTGCATGCCACAAGAGACACATAAACACTCCATAAGTAAGCAAACTAGCATTAAATAAAAAAAATGAAAACGAGTATTGTTGAGTTACTCCACTTTCTGTGCTAATCTGCTCATGTAACTCTTAGTAGGCAGAGCTCTTAAATGTGTCTCAGGGATTTCTGAATTCTTTTCTTGTCTCCCTTCTATCCAGAACGTCGTGGTGAACAGTGTATGTCTCTTCTGGGCACTAGCACTGCCAGAGGGCATGTGCATTATTATTACTGCCATCCTCAATTCACCTATGTGGTGTTCACCCACATTCTGGGTTTGAGACTGCCACAGTATCATCCCATGCCTTCACCATCAGTAAGAGCAGTTCTGAAAGGGCACCTACAGATTTTAACAAAGCCTTCTGCACAGTTAACTAGAATTGGAGTAGGCAGAAACCAACAGGCTTAGAGGATTAGGAGAGCTCCAGGGAGTCACAATGCTGTCAACATATCAATACCCAGGTGGCAGGCAGTCTTGGATGCTGGGGCCAGGAAAGTGAAATCCACCCCAGGGACAGAGCTGTACTGCAGACCACAGGCAGTCATGGATTTAAGTTCACAATGTGTTATTTTGAAATTGTCATTTAATTATTGGTTTATTTGCTTGCATTTAATTATTCTTTTGATGTCTTCATGGTATACAATAAGTTTATTTCTGCATTTCTGTTTCCTGCTATGATCTTACTCACTGGAAGTAAGAGGAGACATGTAGCTCTTTTCTTTTATTCTTTAGGCTTCCTTAAGCCCTCTAATTTGTAATATCCAAGTAAGTTGAAGAGGAAGAGGAATTGATACTATCATTGTGAGAAGGGAATAAAGATTACTTTATTAACCATGCTACAGTGTGACTGTTTAGTTGTTTGTAGAACTACAATTTCCATGGAGGCAATGGAACATTCTAGAAAAGAGAACATACCCAAAAGCATGTACCATTTAGTAAATTGCAGACCCCTCAGATAGGCTTAAAGCCCACATAAAATATAACAAGAGACAACTTTGACCAAGTGGATAGTGGTGATGAACAGAAGCAAATATGGTCGAATGCTCATTCTAAAGATCTAAAGGTTGTAGATGAATTTCTAAATGATCTTATTAAATAAAAAACATGGAGCCAAATATAGGGGTGAAAGCCTTAGAAAGATCAGGGAAATAGGTAAAGCCACCAGCCAACCTTACCTCACCAACTCTACAGCTTCCAAATTCAAGTTAATTCCTGTCTACCCACAGTCTATATGCCTTGCTGTTCTGCCTTCTGATTTGCTCTCTCAGTTTAGCTACATTGTTTCCTCTTCCTACATAGCTCTGTCACTTCCTGTCTGTCTGTACAGACCTCCAGAACTCCATGGTTAACTAGTTTTGGAATTTAAGGCATGTGCCACCACACCTGGCTCTGTTTCCAGTGTGGCCTTGAACACACAGAGATCCTGCCTGCCTAGTTATAGGATTAAAGGCATGTGCTAACATTGCATGACTTCTGTGTTGTGGCTGGCCTTTTCCTCTGATCTCCAGGCAAGCTTTATTTATTACAGCACAAATAAAATATCACCACAGGTGGTGTCTTTGTGCACAGAAAAGTGGATCTGAGAGAACTAAAAGTAAGTCTGTAAACCACTCTGCAGTAGCACATTCTCAGGAGTGCAGAGAATGTGCTACTGCACATTTGAATACTTGAATGATGCTAATGTTATAAAGAAAGAGGAGAGATTCTGCACGGTTATAAATCATGGGCCAGGCTCTGATGATCAGACCCCTGTTGATGTATCACCCAGCCTCTCTGGCTTCCCTGGAGGGCATACTCATAATTAAGCTAAGAAACTCTGTGGGATTCTTCTCAACGGCTTTATAACATTGCCCAGTTCTCCCACTCTGAGAACCAGGTTCACAACATTAGAAGCTCCATGTATGAACCACATTAACCCTATGGCACAATGAATGGTGTGAAACAAAGCCACAACAATGAAGAGACTGGGAAGTCACCAACAAGATCATACTTACTAGGCAGAAGCAATACAATAGTGCTTACTCATCTCCAGAATGCTCCAATGCATTATCAGTCATTAAATCTGGGCGGGACCTTATCTGGAGAACTAAAGATTGAGTGGAAAGATAAAAGTTCCATTTCTAAAAATTAGATTTTAGAATCTTTAAAGAGTTGTATGTGCTGGACCCATGAAATGATGGCTCAGTAGATAAAGATACCTGCCACCAAGCCTAATGACTCAAATTCAGTGTCAAGGATCCTCCTGGTATAAGGAGAGAATCAGCTCCCACAGCTGTCCTTTGTCTTCCATATGCATATTTTTGCATGCATGCTCCTACCTACCTACATACATATACATATCAAGTAAATAAATGTAAAAGCTACATGTTCTTACCTATGTACATATGCACTTTATATACTAAGAATTATAGCTAGAGGTACAGCACAAGCTTGTGGAATGCTTGCCTAGCATGCACGAAGCCCAATATTGCTAATACTGCATGTAGTGGTTTGAACAGGAATGACTTCCATAGGCTCATATATTTGAATGCTTGATCCTTAGGGTGTGGTGCTACTTGATAGGGATTAGGAGATGTAGCCTTGTTGTAGGAAGTATGTCACTGGGGGGTGTGCTTTGGGGCTATCAAAAGCTCAAGCCAGGCCCAGTAACTCTCTCTTCCTGATGCTTTTGGGTCCAGATGTAGAACTCTCAGCTTGCCCATGTGCCACCATGCTCCCTGCCATGAGGATAATTAAGCAAATCTCTGAAAGTAAGCTCCAAGTAAATATTTTCTTTTATAAGAGTTACCATGGTCATGGTGTTTCTTAACAGAAATAGAAGACTGAGAAACTAGGCATGATACCACATGACACTAATTCCAACACTTGGGAAGTAGAGGCTGAAGAATCAGGAATTCAAAGTCATCCTTTGCTATGAAGAAAATACATAGCAAACTTGAGGCCAGTCTGAGGTACATGAGATCCTATCTCAAAAATAATAAAAATAGCCAGGCACTAGTGGCACACACCTCTAATCCCAGCACTCGGGAGGCAGAACCAGGCGGATCTTTGTGAGTTTGAGGCCAGCCTGGTCTACAGAGTGAGATCCAGGAAAGGCACAAAGCTACACAGAGAAACCCTGTCTTGAAAAAATAAATAAATAAATAAATAAATAAATAAATAAAATAATAATAATGATTACTATAATTATAACAGTATCTAATAAAATGATTATAATTATAACAATATCTTATTTCTATTAAGTAAAATAGAAATTTTCATCTGTAATAATTAATAATAGTTAAAGAATACTACTCTAATTTCTCACTTTTCACAAAATAGGGTGTAGTGAAATTAGATTTACAAATTATTATCCAAAACTGTATTTTCTCTTAAGAAAACAATGATTACTTCCTAAAACTGAGAAAAGAATGGTTGGAAGGCCCACACTTTACAAAAACAAAGTCTCATTATGGAAATCTCTTCTGTCGAATTCACAATTTCTCTTGCAACAGACACCAAACCACTTTTCTGTAGTTGTCTGAAACAAAATGCCAATTTACATACCTGTTCCTTTGTGAATTTGCTCATCTGTCCTAGGGAAGGGAGCGCCATTCTTTATTAAACCCAT
The DNA here is from genome assembly GCF_004664715.2 of Peromyscus leucopus. Classification (NCBI taxonomy): domain Eukaryota; kingdom Metazoa; phylum Chordata; class Mammalia; order Rodentia; family Cricetidae; genus Peromyscus; species Peromyscus leucopus. Next base: position 71,056,782 of record NC_051076.1, on the reverse strand, counting down.
GATGTGGGGTTCTTAGTGAAGAAGGAACAACCAGGAGAATCACTCAGCTCCTAATATGCTGAAGATGGAGTTTAGAAAGCAGCAGCATGTAATTACTCTGTGCTGTAATTTGTGTTTAAGGATGGACTCTTTCTGAATAAACATGGCAGAGCTCCCCTAAGCTGAAATATTGCTCACCTCTCTTTTCACACGGGTTATACTTTCATAAGACAAATCCTCCAATCAGCAAATTTGTATCCCCTTGACTTTACTGTTCTGATGTAATGAAGGATGAATTTTATGATAGTACAAGGGTAGTATTTACTGACAGTTTACTTAAGTATGTTTATTCCCTATTCTGTTTTGTTTTTCAACAGACTTTTCATGTCAAGTAGCTTCACATCGATGGAAAGACCATGACAATGATACTGAAAATTCCCATGGTTCTCATACACACCCTCTACACATACAGATCTTGTCTGAATGTGGAATATCTACTCCAATTTATTAACTAATATTATCCATTATTATTAGTTTTAAAATCTGTGGTTCTTTATACTGGGGCATATTAGAAACTAAGATCTAGGTAGCAGGTGTATTCATTACTCCAGTCTAGTATTCAAGAATATCAGGGTATAAATTATTAACCTATGCCCTATGGGAAATCACTTTATTAATTAAAGTTCATGGTTTACTGTGGCCTACTTTGCCTTTTCACTTACAAACCATATACATTTCCAAACTTGCTTAGGTCAGCACACTATTTTTCACAGACCAAGCAGTGAGGTAGTTGCACACATTCACTGTACACTTGCATTGATTTCTTACAGGCTCCATTTTATCAACCTACCTCTTCAATATTTTTTTAAAAAAAATAAATGTATAGATTATGTTAGATAAAAGTTGTGAATCTCAGGGAATGGAGAAATGCATCAGTTAGTAAAGTACTTGCTGTGAAAACATGAAGACTTGAATGTAATCCTCAGGACCTATGTGTAACAGCTAGATGTCACAGCAGGTGAGTCCAACTCTAACACTGGAGAGGCAGACAAGGCCTGATTCCTTGGGGCCCAGTTAGTGAGCTCCAGTTTCAGTGAGAGACACTGCCTCAAAACTTAAGTCTGCAAGCAGAGGAGAAAGATGCTTAAAGACAACCTCTGTCCTCCATGTGTACACCCACACAGATACATGCACAGACACACACATATGTGCCTGTGAACAACACACACAGAGAGATGTAACAGTTCTATAACTATAACTGAACAACAACACCATGTGTCCACTGTTAAATCATACCAAGTTTATCACTTGGAAGTATTTTTGTGGGGTGGAGTTTAGCACAGCTCTAGGGCATTTACCTGATAGCAGCAGGTCCCAGGACTGAAAACAGAATCCTGTGCTGTATTTCATCCCTCATCTCCCGGCAGATAGTATAATTTTGTTTTGCCAACTGTTACTCAGTTTTTCATTTTAAGAATATAGTAGTAGAATCAATCAGCATCTAATCACTATAATTGCCCTTTCAAATTACATGACCAAGACTGAGGATTTATCCAGTTCTTCTTATAGTTCCATGACTTGTTTTCTTTTGTTAATGAAATTATTCCGCTTCTCCACGCACGTGTCTCTCCCACAGGCCTGCACTTTCTGTCCTTTGTTTCTAATAAACTCTATAAGCGGATTCTGTCGTGTTTCGTGACGTTCCTTGCAGGGTAAGAACACAACGCAGACAGAAAACTAACATTTTGGTGCCGAAACCAAGCGGGCACTGCCGGCACTTTCCGCCGGCAGCCGGCGGACCGGGAAATCTGCTCCGTATGCGACAGACCGCTCTCCATTAGCCTGAATCGCATCCAAACTACATCCAACACCGAACCGGATTGGTGAGTGCCCCCCACTTTCGGCCGGCGTAAACGGTTTCCTGAACCGGTGGGAACGACCGTTGATTGTCCGGCGCCTCACACGTGTTCTTGAGACCAGGGGAACCCCCGACCACGGTCTTCATTGGCTACGGTCGGCCCCTATCGCTGGCCAACTGGCCTAATTTTTCTGGCCTCTCCCACGTCTGCAGCCTGAGGTGTTTCTTCAATTAGGGCCACCGCCGTTGGTGCGTCCTGACAGAGCCACGTGAGGGCGACACGTTCATCCCTTGACGGAGGGACAAACACTGTCTGGATTCCCAGGGGATCCTTTCCTCACCGTGGAGGGGGCCCCTGCTTCTTTGGCTGACGAGCCTAGGAGCAGCCTGTGCCTGAAATCCATCCGAGACCCTGGGGACGTCTGAGGTCTTGGCTCCGGATTACGTTTCTTTTTATTTTTTCTTTATTATTATTTTTTTTTTTTGCCTCTGCTGCAGACATGGGAAACAAGGCTTCCAACTCTGTTACTCCTTCCTCTCCATTGGGCTGTCTTGTTGAAGCTTTAAAACCTCTCAGTTTAATGCCTCACATAAAGATTCCTACACTAATTAGTTTATGTATGAAGAAATGGCCAAAGTATACTCTAGAAAATAACAAAAACTGGCCGCCTAGCGGCTCCTTGGATCCCGATATTTCACGGGAGCTATCCAATCACTGTCGGCGTTCAGGCAAATGGAAAGAGTTGTTTTCTTCTCTCTCAACGCTAAGCTGTCTCTTCTCGTTTCCTTCTCTCCTGCTCACATGCTCCTAGCTATACGTAAACCAGAGGATTCTCTGACTCCGGAATCTCTGACTCTAGATCTTGCTAAGGAACCAATAATTAAAATTCATGTTCCATCCACTCTCTCAGATAAAAAGTAAGCTGGATTCTTATACGTCTAATTCTGCTTCCTTCATTAAACAGTTTCAATATATAACTCAATCTTATAGTCTCACCTTTCATGACCTTCTGAGGAGCTCAGGCAGGTATGGGAAGCAGGCTAGGATTCACGCAGACGAAATTCATCAAACTAACCTTTCACACCCCCCAGGAGCCGAAGCGGTTCCTGACCGGGAGCCACACTGGGGCTACAACACCCAGAGTGGCTGTCTAGCCAGAGATAGGTTTATTACCTGTCTCCTGACAGGCCTCCGTAAGGCTGCCCTAAAACCAGTAAATAATTCAGGATAAGGACGAATCTGTCTCTTGTTCCCCAGACCTACCTGACTAAAACTTAAGCATCTGGAGAGTGAGGCTCCTGACCCCACAGGCAAAAGAGTCACTTGTGGCATTTAAGGTGTGCCAGGGAAGAGATAAAAGCCCGAAAACAAAATTGCCAAGTGCTGGCACTCGCTGACTTCCAAAAGCTGTTGGGTCCCTGTTTTAAATGAGGAAAAGGCCACGGGCTACCGAATGCTCTGCTAGGCCATCAACAGCCTTGTTAAAAGTGCCGCCTAGAAAGACAGAGTCAGCTGACTGCCCCCAGGCACCAAGATGCATGGGTACATCAAGCTAAGACCTCCAACAGACCTAGGCTTGGCTACAGACATGACAGGGAACCCAGAACGCAGCAGGGAAGCGATCCGTTTCTTTCCTTCTGGACACCAGAGCCATTGACTCAGTCCTGGGAGTCTTGGGATGCCACCTCTCCTTTATTGTCGGGTACAGGGACAGCCTTATCTACCTCAGCAGACACTGTCATTTAATTGTATTTTCAGAGGCATCCCTCTCACACATACATTCTTAGTGGTGCTAAGTTGCCCTGTACCTTTAATGGGGAGGGATCTCCTAGCTAAGGTAGGAGCATCCATTTCTTTTCACTCCACACATTTGCCTCCTCCCAGACACGCCAGCAGCTCTCTTACTTCTTCTCCTAGCCACTAACTCTACAGACTCCAAATATGCTTTTCATATCCTCCTGTCCCACTCTGCTATTTGGAGGGAGCGTGGACTTCTCACAGCAAAAGGAGGATCAGTGTCTCAGGCCATATAATGGCCATGCAGCAGGAAAAGTTAAATATCTCCTCAGACCAGTTCTAACACCAGGTCTTTTTTCCAAGCCTCCAGCTGTTCCAGACAGTCTGTTAACCCCTCTTTTATGTCATCTAAGGTCTATTCTATGGAGCTATGCGGACTGTTCACTGCCTCAGCCATGTGACAATCCTTGCCCAGCTCCAATACACATTGGAGATCAGGTTCTTCTTTCCCCTCCGGGTCAGTGTCCTTCACCCCTTTCCCCTAAGTGGCAGGGACCCTTCAAAGTAATTCTTGTAACCCCTACAGCTGCTAAACTAGAGGGCTTTCCTCACTGGGTCCACTTGTCTCACCTAAAACCTTTTATCTCACCTCCATCCCAGAAGAATCTCTCTTCATATACAGTGAAACAGACAGGGCCTCTCACTCTCAAGCTCCAGAGGACATCAGGATCCCCTGCTTTGCCGCCAATTCCAGAGGAATAAGGTACCACCCCTTCCTTTTCCAACCAGGGCCACACAGAGCCGGAGGCAAAAAAAGGACCATCAAAAATATCCAGGTGGTAAGGAATAATGTAATACAGTAATTTATCATTGTTCAATACTCAGCAACTGATCACCTGTGGTTCCCAAGTGTTAACCTAGTAAGGGAAACAGGTATCTTAAATAAACTACCTCCAGCAAGGCTTGCCTGAGGAAAACAGGTGCCTTACATGAATTACCTCTAATGAGGCTTGTCTCAGATAGAAATTAAGCAGAGTACTAAGACCAGATCTACCTCAGGTAAATGTCACATGCCTCTATCTGGGCAGGCCAAATCTACCTCAGACAAATGCCAACTCCAAAACAAAATAATGATTCTTTCTCTCTAAGCTCTCTCTATGTCAACAGTATCTTGTTAAATGGGAGGCCCCAGCACCAGTACGGATGGACAGCCGACAGCCGCGGAACCAGGAGAAGGCAGAACGTTGTTCCAGGACCCCCCATCATCATTCCCGGACTTCACAAGATACCCTTCACCCTCCCCCCAAGAGCCAACCGACGCCCACTATTCAGCTGGAAGCAGTCTTTAAGAGAAACGTCGCCCCCGCACCCAGTCAACCACAATTTTTTCCTTTTTAAAAGTAAAAGAGTCGGGAATGAAGGGTTCACAACGCGGTTCCATTTACTGGGCGGACACTTCCGTCTAGCCATTTCCGCATCAAAAGCGTCCCGTAGCTAGGATACCACAACACGGTTCCATTTACTGGGCAGACACTTCCGTCTAGCCATTTCCGCATCAAAAGCGTCCGGTAGCTAGGATACCCGGTGGGCCCGGATGTCTCCACCTATCAAGTTCCGGGCCAAGGGGTCTCGCGTGATCAGAGTCCCGTGACGTTGCATGGTGATGTAAGCGCGCAACATGACCATGTGCTTTACACACACACGTAGAGTAGTGACGTGACCTGGCCACGCCCCCAGCCGGTTTTAAAAGTCCGGCGCCATATTTCCCTTCCCTTCTCCACGCACGTGTCTCTCCCACAGGCCTGCACTTTCTGTCCTTTGTTTCTAATAAACTCTATAAGCGGGAAAAAAAAAAGAAATTATTCCATTGTACAGATGCACCACAATGTGTATGCCCATTTTCCTAGTAGAGGATATCTTGAGTGTTTTTGATATTTGACAATTATGAAGAAAGTTGCTGCCAACCTTATGCTCATATTTCTGCAAGAATATCCTTTCAGGTGCTCAGAATTTTAAATCAAATCTGCCTTGATCCTCCTCCTAACCTCCCTTCTCTTCAGCCCTCTGCAGAGGCTTCAGGTGGAGTCCACCCATGGTCTCCAACAACCTCTATAGACGGTCATTTTTGGATATTTGACTTATCATTTTCATTCACCACACAGCACTCATGTGCCTAGATCTAACTGTTCAACTCCTGTTCAGTGTTTAGTAAGCCACATTGAGTCCCTGCCAGATTTAGTTGTAAAATAATTCCTCTCATTGGTCTGCTTGTGTTAGGAAGAATGGTTTCCATGAAGACCTCTGATCCTCAATAGTCCTTGATTTCTAAGTGTCGCATGACTTTTCTCAAGGAGACATGAACAGGTTCCCAATGGCAAACCAAATGAACAATTCTATTCAAGACTAGCCATCTAAACCAGTTAACTTATTGGGATTACTTGTAGGAGGATGGATTAAAACAAGATACAAACAGCTACTTTGCAAAGAATTCTACCCAAGTTTGAATGATGACTTCTTATTTTTCAAGATTTTTATTATTTATTTATGTATATGAGTGTTTTTATCTGCATGTACAACTTTATGCCAGAAGAGGGCATCAGATCCCACTAGAGATGATCATGAGCCACCATATGGTTGCTGGGAGTTGAACTCAGGACCTCTGGAAGAACTGGCAGTGCTCTTAACCACCAAGCCATCTCTCCAGCTCCAAATGATGACTTCTTAAATGGTGTATAGGTAGTAGACTCTTTCCTCACAATTAACCTTTTTGCTTCTGAATATGCTGGCACCATCTGAGATTATGCAGATGCAGCAAGATATGTACAGCTTTTAGGGGGCAGGAGTGAATGAGTGACTGGGTCTCAAGTGAGCTTCTAAAGACCCTTGGTCAATTCCTATGAAGAAATGATAAAAGGATTACTCATATGAGATTCAGTTATGCCTAATTATAGCATCTCTGATTTAAAGATGATAAGATCTATGCCATTTCCAGAGGACAGTGCTCCATTACATCAAGTCCTCCTTGTCATCCTTGCTGGGTTAAACTTTTCTGGGGCAACACAAAAATCATTTGTTTAGCTGGAAGCATTGAGAAACCTCAAACAACAATTCAAATAAAGTTCAACTTAATGAACCAATGTGCATATTGGACATACAGATCATGAATGAGGAATGCTCACAGACATGGGAATGACCCCCCAAATACTGATTCATTACAAAACCCCACCATAATATTACCAAATTCCCCCCAAGCACCTGCCTTGAGGAGATTTCTATCAGGGTCCAGAACAGATGCTACAAGCAGCTAAGGATACTAATCTGAGGGATATTCAATGAATCTAAGCATACTGAGCTCTTTAGTCCATTCACTTCATTCTTCTAAGTCAATTCTACCTACACAGTTTCTTTGCTGTTCTTAATACTTAGTTTCTCTCCATTTCCCATGCTGTTCTCTCATGTTTATCTAGTTCTTTCTGTCTCTGTCCTCATCTTTGTTCTTCCAAATCCATTCTCCCTGTGCTGTGAGGGGACCAGTATATATACACAAACAGTAATTCTCTGGCGAATCAGTTGAGGCTTGAAGTTTTCAGGGTCACAGAGAGAGGTGATAAGGACCCACACATAAAGCAATAAATGTCAGCTTCCAATTGCAACCCAAAAGGGGAGTGACTAAAGGGGAGTTCTCTGGTAGGGTCAACTAAAGGCTAAGATCAGTTAGGGAATCTAGGAATAGCCCCTGGCTGAGGAGGAATTAAAACTTGATTTGCACAAGAAAGAAGCTTGACACCTATAGCCTATCTGGACTTGAAGGCAATCTCCTTGAATCAGTGGGAGGTAACTACCTTAATTCAGTAACTAGTAAGTGGCTAAAACATCATCCCATGAATAACCAGGGGTAAAGGTAAGGAGGTGAGGGTTTAATTGTTAGTGATTCTTTTCTCTTATCTAAGGGTGAGATGAGCTAATGTTTATCTATGTGCAGTTTTCTCCTTGGAACAAACTGGAATACTTTTGTGTGGAGAATGGCCCTGGCCAGATTTATGTTAATGAAAAATAAACACAGCTGGGGACAGTTATCCAATTACCCCAAATGTACAGGGAAAATTGTGCCCAAGATTGAGATGCAATCATGACATTACATGTACACACAACATGGAGATGCATGGTAAATGGGGAGAATCATAGCTGTTATTGCACAAGAAGTTTACAACAAGAGACAGCCAGTTCATTCAAAAGGCAGTAATTCCATAACACCTTGCGTGATGGTTTCCTCTAACAGAACCCTTAGTTCTGATAGGTTGACCTTCTGAACTCTAGTTGTCACTGCTGTATACTCCCATGGACTTTGCTACCAGTGGCTCTCAATATAATATGAATGACAGTCTCATGGAAACTGCATCAATAAGTCTCTCTACTTCTACTTTTACTATCTACTTCTATACACAATACACATCTCAAGATAATTTACTGCTGGGGAAGGGCAGTGAGGGGTAGTAGCTTTAATCTCAGGTGCAGAATTTACATTTCTCCTTTTGTGATAAAACATCATCCCTAAGCAAATTATCAAAGGAAGAATTTATTTTGGGCTAAAATTTCAGGGAGAGAAAGGGGAGGGGAACAAAAATTGCAAGTGAAGCACAGCTATGAACTTTCAAAGATCACCAGCAGTAACGTCCTTCTTCCAGCAATGCTCCACCTTCTAAAGGCTATCCAACCTCCCTAAACAGTTATCAAAACAGGGCCAACTGTCTGTGGACCATTTCTCATTCAAACCACCACACTCCATTCTCTGCCTACCGCTGACCCATTGCAATATCACAGTTTCAAATGCATTTAATTCCATTTCAATAGTTCCTATAACCTTTCATAGGCACAACACTATTCTAAAGTTCAGATTCTCTCCTGAGACTCTAGGCAATATTTTATGTGTAACCCTAGAAGAAAAAAAATCAAAAATGAAAATTTGTATTTCCACAGAATCTATATTATAATCCTAAAAGTGAAAGGATAGGGGTATAGTAGGAAAATACTGGGCCAAAGCAAACTCAAAAAGGGGAATGCAAACACTTTAGCTCCATGCCTACTATTAACTGTCTTAGCTCTCTACTCAAGATTTGCTGTCTACAGCATGCATCTTTCTGTTGGGTTTAGCTCTCCTTGACAGATGTCTCATAGATCTGTCATTTCCAACAACCAGAATCTGTACTGCAACACAAGCTTCACTTTCACAGCTTTGTTTCTCATAGTCTCCTGCCATGTTAGAGCCTTCATGTAGGGACTCCCTTGCCACACGTTTCCTCACTTTAGCAGATTTGAAACCTATAAAAGAAGAATCCATAACCCCTTCAATCTTGCATTTTTTCATTACACAAAAGACAGCACCATATGGAAGTGTAAGGAACATGTAAGAACTAGGGTGAACAACCCTGGTCAGGAGTGATATGATAGAATGATGTAAATAAACCACAAATGGAAATAATTATAAGCTATAAGCTATGTGTGGAAGTAGAGATAAGACTAGAAACCTAGCCAGAAAGGGGTATAAAAGATGAAGCCTTGGACACCACCAAGAGAGCTTGTCAGACCCTCATGTGAGATGACTGTCCTCCACCAGAGACGTAAGATCCTGTCCTCAGTGCAGACAAGGTTGACCACAGGAAGGCTGACCCAAGATCCAGAGGAACAAACATGGCGAGTTCAGACCTGTACACCTGGAGAGGTATTCCCACTTCCACTTGGAAGATAGGATAAGTATTGCTTGTAATCGTATTGCGTGAATAAATGAGTGTTATACCAAGTCTGAATTAAGAGTGATTATTCCTCCCCCGTAACCAGGGTATATGCTTAGCACATCTCAGTACATCTGTCTTCAAGGGTCTTGCTAGAATGGCTCATTAGACTTGACTTAACAGCACTCAACTAATTTTCTTAGCCAAGGTTCCAAAGTATTCCACACTCCTCCAAAAAACCAGCATGGTCCGATTCCTTATATCAATAGCCCACTTTCTTTTACTAACTTCTATATTAGTTACTTTTCTATTGCTGTGATAAAATACCATGACCAAAAGCAACTTCTGTAGGAAACAGTTTATTTGGTTTATGTTTCCCAAAGGAGAGTCCTTAGTGATAGGGGGAAGCATGGCAGCTGGCTTCAAGAGCGGGAAGCTGGGAGATCATGTCTTCAATCTGCAAAAAAGAAGAGAGAGAGAACTGGAAACTGGGTCATGTATTTCTTCCCTCAAGGCTCTACTTCCTAGAGTTCCGTAAGCTCCTATACAGTATCACTTACACGGACCAAGTGTTCAATTCAAATATGTGAGCCTATGAGTAACCATTGTCATTGAAACTGCTTCACTATGTGTGGTGATTAATCTTGATTGTCAATTTGATGATATTGAGAATCATCCAGGAGAGAACCTCTGCACATGTCTGTAAGGGATTCTCTTGATTTAATTGAAGTGGGAAGAGCTCTTTACTGTAAAAGGTGGCATTCTGTGGACTGGGGTTCTGGGCTATATACACCCAGAAAAGGAGTGGAGTAGGAGAGTTCATTCATTTCTCTCTGCTTCTGGACTAAAGAAACAATGTCAATTCTCTGTGTCAATTCCCTGCCTCCATGACTTTTTTTTTTTAATCACAATTGGACTGTAATCTTGAACTTGAGCCAAAGTAAGCCCTTATGTTACTTTTGTTGGAGTGTTTCATCACATCAACAGGCAAAGTAACTAGGACACTAAATGTGATACCTCAGTAAAACCCCCCACTCTATCCCCTACAAAGAGAAGCTTAAACCAGGATTCCTAAGTGTAGATAAGAACTTAGACCCCTTTTCCCCAGGTGGCTGTATCTGCTACAGGGACTTTGGAAAACACAGTCAGGATATTCGACCAAAAGACTAAAAAGGGAGGCGGGTTAAAATAAATTATATGGTCTGTGCCTTTAAGAACTAGCCTCACAAAGAGAGGGGACTGCTCCTTCCAACCTCCCTGCTGTGAGTGAGAGATTTGGAAGAGCCTCCCTGGAGGCTTGTAAACTTAGAATACACCTTACTTTTGCATTCTGTACCTAAAGTCTCCAGTGGCGGCTTTGCGGACATGATCTAGGCACAACAAGACCCTCACTCTATTGTCTCAAAAAGGGGGCCTTAGACAAAGATATCTCAATATAGATAGACCCAAGCCAGTTTCAAGTCCCCAGAAATGATGGTGCCAGCCCCAGGAACTCAAAAGAACAAAGTCAGGATGTCTGATGGTAACCAATTAACCACAAGATGCCCCTCTCCAGAGATAACATGACCAGACCCCGGAGAGGAGTTGTAAAACTCCTGACAGGGCAAACAGATAAGCTAGAATAAGATAAAGTCCAGGCCCGGGAAAAACTGGACCAATCAAGGATGGACCCGTACTAACCCCCTCCCCTCTAAGAAATTTTATGGGGTTTGCCTATAAAAACTAACTTCCCCAAGAAAGAGTAACTCTTCTCTGCCTCACTTGAGATAACTTGAGATGAGTTCCCTGTCATGACTTGTAACAGATAAACCTTGCTTTTGCATTCTGGTATGCTCGTCCTTGGTGGTCTCTCTGGGGGTTATGATCTGGGCACAATACTAAACAGAAGTTCTGAGGCCCTGTTCCACTTCCTTCTGCTAGGGAGTGACGATGGCTCCATTGCCATTATCATAGGCTGAGCTGCCTCTGTATTGTTCTGCTAACTAGTCCATGGAGACTGCTGGGTCAAGTCACCTCAAGATAGCAATCATGTGATGCACTACACTGTTCCTAGATGTTGTTTTCTTAATGTCTTCTACTCTTTTCTTTACTCCAATAAGTTCAATGACATTTTTCTTTTTTGGCATTAAGCTTCATCCAACCAGTTATTCTTGTGAGTGACCACCTTTTTGGACCTACTCTTCCTTCAATAGAACATATTTTAGGTACAACTCTAAAGGAAGAAAACAACCTCTAGCTTCTTGTCACCCATGTCACCTTTTCTTGCCCTGACAAAATGATTTTCCACACTTGTTAGTTTTCACATTAACAGACTTGATTCAAAGCTCCAGCAGTGCCTTTTAATAGCTGACTAGTCTCAGAAATATAGACGGCCTACCACAGCTTCATGTTTCTGTGTTTCCTGTGTAAAATGGAGTTATTATACATTTGGTAGGGTCCTGTGGGAGGCAATATGCAAATATTTTTTAAAATGCCACAGGAATCATTTTTATAAAATACTAATTCCTTTTCATCTATCCTTCCCTTGAGAACTTCATTTTCTCAATATTTTGTTTATTGAAATTTATTGGTTTATATTCTTAGTTATGTATATAGCAAATATGGTGAATGTGAGTATAGTATCTGGAGAGACCAGAAGAGGTTATCAGAAACCCTGGAAGTGGAGTTATAGGTATTTATGGCCCACCTAATATGGGTGCTAAGAACCAAACCTGGGGCCTCTGCAAGAGCAGGACATTTTCATGACAACTGAACCATTGCTCCAGAAGCATTTACACAATATTGCTATTAAACTCTATTTTAAAGCCATTCCTATAAGACTGTGACACTTAAAGAGAATGGTAGTGAATAGGCAGTAATAATTTGCAAGCACCTTTAGCTGTATTTCTGCGCTTAAAGAGAGATACTAAGGCTTTCGCTGCCTTCAAGGTTGGATCAGGTAGAAGGCTGAATCCCTGTTCTGCCACTTTAAGAAACTTATCACTGTAAGATGATCAAATTTGGCAGCCTAGAGAAACCATGCCATGTCTGCCTTCAGCTCTCTTTGCCAGAGTTCAGAAGTCCTTTCATAGCACCAGCAAGGTGACTCAATGAGTCAAGGTGTTTACCAGTAAGCATGAGTGTTAGGATTCTGCTACTTCTCCAGCTGCATGACCACACATGTGCAGTTTAGTGGCTAAGCAAGGGGTCTTACATCTGACACCATCTGTGTGCTGCGTGATCACACAATCTGTGCATGCAAGGTGTAGTTCCGTAAGCCCACAGGCACATGTGCAAGAAAATCCTTAAAAAGCTGGTCACAGACTCCTCCTCTCTCTTCTGCTCTCTCCTCCTCCCAGCTCTCTCCCTTCCCCTCACCTGTTTCTTCCACAGGCCTGGCCACGCTCTTTTCTGTCCCTGCTCCTCCTAATAAAGCTCTGATACTGGGTTTTGTCCTGCCTCGTGACCTTTCTCACATGGTAACAGTGCTGCTGCTTATTTAAAACCAACAATGAGGACTGGAGTTTGATCATCAAAGCCACAAGTTGTCTTCTTACCTCCACTTGTACACCACATCAAATACATTACACACACACACACACACACACACACACACACACACACAATCACACAAATAGAATTTGTAAACTTAAAGAGGAAGCTATGCTATTCTGACCTTTAAGTTCTTCCCTTCAAAAATACAATAGAGATTTATAGTCTGTGGCTCCACATGTGGAGTCATGAGTATATGACTAAGTCATCCACAGGGTGTGTTGGCTGGGTTTATACCAACTTGACACAAGCTAGAATCATTTGGAAGGATGGCCTCCCAATTAAGAAAATACCTCTATAAAACTGGCCTTCAGGCAAATCTATAGTACCTTTGCTAACTAGGTACTGGATGAGGGTCCAGACCATCATCATGAGTGCTGCTATCCCTGGGCTGGTGGCCATGGCTTCTATAAGAAAGCAGGCTGAGCAACCCATGAGAGAAATCAGTAAGCAGTGTTCCTTCATGGTCTATGCATCAGTTCCTTCCTCTGGTAGGTTCCTGTCTTGAATTCCTACCCTGACTTCCCTCAGAGATAAGAGTGTGACCTGAGAGCTGCAAGATTAAATAAACTCTTTCCCGGCCAAGTGGCTTTTGGTCTGACATTTATCACCGCAATAGAAAACCCTTGGACACTTGGAGTGGATTTTCCTGCCAGTCTCAGAAAATATAAAGTCAGATATCACCATTGTTCATGGAATTTCTCTGAGCCACCCCACCCCTGCTTTTCTCGTTGATGTTCCTCCACCATGACTTTCAAAGTGCTTTGTCTCATACTTCTTTACTTTAATCTCTCTCTTAATAATCGCATAATAAATCTCATCTCCAGTTTATAGAGGGAAGTCTCTCTTTCTCTTTAAGCTCCCATCATGCTGCCTCTGATATGATACTCTGCCCTTAATATCTTTCAACCTCAGGTTCCTAGGTTGGCCCCCAGCTGAAACAGACGGTATAGATTTTCCTGGAAGCCTCAGGAGCTATAAAAGGCAGGTATCCACATTGTTCATGGAATTTCTCTGAAGACTTTCCTTTCTCTCCCTTCTCCCCTTGATATCCCTCCACCAGGCCCTCTCTCCTAATAAGGTCCTTTCTGAAGTTTACCTGTGTTTCAGCTCCTTTCCTGAGCTGGCCACTGTTTGGCAACACAACTGTCTCACCATTAATATTGAAAGGATTCACATAGAGCTAGAGAGATGGTTAAGAGCACTGGTTGCTCTTCCAGAGAATCCAAGTTCAACTCTGAGCACCTATATGGTAACTCACTGTCTATCAGTCTGTCACTCCAATTTCAGGAAAGATGAGGCCCTCCTCTAGCCTCGGCCTGCAAACAGACAGACATGTAGGCACCTCCCCCCAATAAAATAAATTAATAAGTCTTAAAAAAGTAACATACTTATGAACTCAGTGCTAGGCACTTTTAAACATATTTGTGTGGGCTATAATGGAGCTCACTTGATAAAGTGTTTGCTAGCATGGATAAAACCCTAGGTTTGATGACTAGACCTGCATAAAGTGGGTGTGGTGGCACATTTCTGAATCCCAGCACTATGGAGGTAGAGGCAGGAAGATCAAAAGTTTAAGTCCTCCCTTGTTTCATAGCAAGTTCAGAGACAACCAGGGCTACAGGAAATTGTAACTCAAAATATGAGATTGTCTTTTCCCCAGAGATAGAGAAGTTGGAGAATGGGAAAGAGAGATTCAAGCAATGCTCACCTGTAGCATGGCAGGCTGCCTTTTGTGACTGTCCTGAGTCTGTGACAGTGTGGCAGGCTGCCTTTTGTGACTGTCTTGAGTCTGTGACCTTCACTTTCTCAAGAGTCCAGCAGAGTCCAAGAGAAACCAGACTTTAGAAAACTGACAAGCCTCCTACTGTGACCCTGCAATCACAAAGGACCAGATCTTTTCCTTCTCCTCCTCTGTCCTTTTGGGAAGTTGACACAGTTTGACTTCAAGCAGGTACTCTGGACTATTCACCAACTACAAGGCATGGTATCTTCCCAAATCATTCAGACTTATAAGAGGGTACCAGGACTTTCTCCAGTGAGGCAGAACTCTCCTCAGAGCATTCCTCATTCCATCTTTCCATGGTGTTAGGAACTCTCTCAATAGGGATAGCCAGAAGGTTAAGGTGTTTTCTGCTGAACCTGACAACCTAAGTTTGATCCCTTGGACCCACATTGTGGAGGGAAAGAATCAATTTCTACAACTAATCCTTAGACATCCACTCACATTCTGTGGCATGCACAGCCACATACATGCAACCCTATACATACAATAAACAAACAAATAAAGTGAATTAAATAATAATTAAAGAAATAAAAATTTAAAAAAGAACTCATGTAATAAAACATTTATCCAAAAGGGCAACCTGCCTCAGTGACCCACTTGAACACCCATTTGTAACACTAGCCCAACCTCGCTCCAGCCCCTTCTCTCCACATACATGCTTTGTTGATGATGGTGTCAGTAACATTTCTTATAGGTCAACTGAGCACTCACTCTATGGCTAGGACAATGAGATGCTATTCAGCACATAGTCTTATTTTGTATAATTGTTATAATCTTATGTACAGGCAAAACATATTTCTCAGTGTCACATACCATACTCATTATCTTGACTGTCCAATTAATATTTCTCAAGTCAAACACCCAAAGTATTAGAATTTGAAGTAAAATCCATCTATTTTATATCACCTCAATATATCCCTTCCCAAGGGCACTTTCTAAACGGACTATTGGAAGGGTAGCATTACACTCTCAGCATGCAGGGCTTATTTCACTTCCTACTATAGGTATGGAAGCAGCTGAGGATCCAGTGGGAATAAGGCTTCAGGAAACTCCTGACGACCTTCTCTGCTGGTCTTTCTCTGTGCTGGAGAAGATGAAGGGCTTCCTAAAAATTGCAGCACCTGTGAAGTCCGTGTGGGACCTTTGTTATTATGGACTATGGGGGTCCAACCACTCGATAGTCCCCTCCTAGGGTCCAGGAAGAATCTACAACCAGTTGATAATTTAATCTTTGAGGATAAGAAATGAATCTATGTACACAAAACTCTTTAGTCCATACACTTTATTCTTCTGAGTCAGTTTTTTCTCTACACTGCTTCTATTCTGCTCTCATGCCTACCTTCTTTCTTGCCTGATTTCTCTCTATATTTATCTACTGTCCTCTAAGTTCTATCTTAATTCTTTCATCTTAGTTCCACCCCATCTAGGTCCTCATCCATCTAATTCTTTCCCATCTTAACCCCTCTCTCATCTCCTTCTTTCTCATCTTGTCCTTCCTCATCTTGTTCTTCCCCATCTGGCTCTTTCTCATCTTCCATCTCATTCCTTTACTATTCTCTTTTAGCCCCTTCAATATAGTTCTTCCCCATCTCAGTACATTTCTCTCCAGTTCTTACCCATATAGTTTTTCCATTCTCTTTTCTCTTCTCCATCTCTCTTCTCTGAAAATAAAACTGCCTTTTTATCTCTTTGACCATTATCTTTCCAAACTATCTCTGCTCTCACTGCTCTGGTGAGTGTGCTCAGTCGCTAGGAAACTTGGCTAGGCAACTTCCATCACAGCTCAATGTACCTGTAAGTTGGAACCCTTTATTTCTGAATTAATTGTTAAGGGTGGATCTAAACTAGAGATAAGACTTTGGAAAGGAGAAAGTTAAGCTTAATTGTCACATCCATCGGGCCTTCTCAAACAGGTGTCTGGATGTTTAAGTCTGTTCTTAGAGAGTACAGCAGTATCTCTGATAAAGTACTTTCCTCTGTCTGGGGATGGACCTGGCTAGATGCTACCAATGACAATAATTATAGGGAGGCTTGAACTGGGGTTCTGGCTGTGCATAGCTGTCAGTGCAGAAGGTTATCTAAATATTCCATTAGTAGAGGGGAAATGATGCCCAAATAATGATGGAAAAGCTACACTAGCACACGAGAAATTCATAGCAGGAAATGGCTAATAATCAAAAGCCAATATCACCAAGACTCCTTGAGACTCAGCTTGACCTCTGGAAGGCCCTTGGCTTCTTTCAGGTATTAGCTTATCATAATCAGCTGAAATCCTACTTCATATACTTTTGGGGCTTGTAGCACTTTGTGGCCATCACACAGTCCTCTGACAATGTTTAGATGTGCCTTGAAAGCAAGGACCTCCTTGTGAATCTGTGAATGGGGTCTTTTTTATGCTGGAAACACTAGTCAGCAGCATTAACATGATGCACCCACAAGCTATGTCATTTACACCATTGACACCGCCCACCTCATTATCCAATACTGTTCCCAAAGCACTATGTTTCATGTCAGCACACACATGAGAAGAAAGGCACTAGAGTGGGACTGAGCTAGTGGGTGGGTGTGTAAGGTGCTTGCTGTACAAGTGTGAGGACTTGAGTTTGCTATCCAGAATCAATGTTAGAAAGCTGTTAGAGTCTTGTTATCCCAGGACTGGTATTATCAAACTCAGGATTCACAACCTGTACCCCAAGCCAGGGTCAAGAAGCCATCTTTAAGAAGCCAATTAAAAGAGTCAAATTAATAGTGTAAACAGAAGAACTGGATTTATTCAATGTGGCCAATTTGGGGAAAGAACAAAAAAAAATCCACAACTCCCCATCTGAAGTCCAACTTTGGGGTCCTGAAGTGTTATTACAATTTTAATAGAGGACGAGAGGGCCAAGGATATGCAAATCTAAGCAGTTCTGGCCAAGAAGCAGTCTAGCCCATCACTGATCCACCATTGTCTATGCCCCAATCTCACTCTGTATGGTGGTTAGAACGCTTAATTCTCTTCTCTTTCTAGGAGATGAGCTCCCTTTCTTCCTGGTTCCTCTTCTGTCTCCCAGAATATGAGTTTTGAGAAATTCCCATTTCTTTGGGGTCCATTGTTTCATTGTCTGGAAATCAGATGGACAGACATAAGTGTTTCTTTAGAATGACTTTATTTCTGCCAGGACAGTTACACTGAAAATGAGGAGAGAGATGGATTGGGTCTCTGGGACTGACTGGCCAGCCAGTCTAGCCTATGGGGTCAGCTTAGGACCAGTGAAAATTTCAGTCTCATAAAGCAAGATGAATGACACATGAGAAACAACATTTGAAGTTGTCCTCTGACCATTTGGTTATGTACACATAAGTGTGTGCTACACACTCACATACACAGAGGTGTGGGGGGGAGAGGGAGAGAGAGAAACAGAGAGTGAGACAAAGACATGAAAAGACAGAGATTTTAAAAAGGAAACTCAAGATTATAACACTGAACCAGTAATTATCTATCTTCACTTTCAAATTGATATTATTAGATACATTCAGA
The DNA here is from genome assembly GCF_004664715.2 of Peromyscus leucopus. Classification (NCBI taxonomy): domain Eukaryota; kingdom Metazoa; phylum Chordata; class Mammalia; order Rodentia; family Cricetidae; genus Peromyscus; species Peromyscus leucopus. The sequence continues at coordinate 71,038,641 of NC_051076.1, read as the reverse complement.
GTAAATGGAAGAACTGAAAGGAATTTGCCCTTCGTTTTGATACTTTACTAGAATTTAAAAGCTGAGCCTTTGCCCCACTGACAACACTTCCCCCCCCAGGGCTTTCCATTCTCTTCAGGGCAGGAGCTTTAATAGTCTCTTTCCTCTACAAAGATGCTGTAGTAGGGAGTGGACACGCACCACATTTTGTGCTCTTGCTGTCTCTCCCCATAAGCAAAGGCAACCTTACCACAAAGCATAGTTGGCTGCTTATTAACCACATGATGAAGGAGGTTCCCCTCTCTTGGAACATTGTTTGTCCTGGGATACTGACTTTTTTTTCACAAGTCTTGCCTTGTGGCCTGTAGTGTTAACATATCTGTTATTAATGTCTTACCCTGAAGAGAAATTTAGCTGAATACCTTTCTCTTGGAGCTCACCCATCTTTCCCAAAATTGTCTAATGAGAAGTGGGTATTCCTTTCAAAATAGGTCCATCCTACTTATGGGTCCATCCCTTCACACTGGTTATTTGGAGCCACTCATGAGAAAAACCACATCAGCATCAGCAAGAGGGCCCCGTGAAATGTCACCATCAGCAGAAAAGCCACCATGAATATGACTTCTTCCATGAATAATTCATGTATTTTTTTACTTTATTATTTGTGAAAGGCTGAAACACTTGAAGTTGTTTGGACATCAAAGACTCCAACATTCATACAGGCCTCTCATTAATTAGCCTTGAGTGAAATACTAAACCAGGTACTTGTGAATGCAGTCTTTTTTCCTGCTGCTAGCTTTTCATACAAATTTGTAATTTACATGTGAAAATTGCCTAACTTTTAATCAGAATGAAAAGTTTGAAATCATAAAGAAAGAGCCTGATTAATTTGACCAGGATAGAATGACACAGTGCTAACATTCAACAATTAATATTCTATAAAAGTCTGTAGTTTTCTCACTACTAACTCATTTACTAACCCACACGAATATGTTGTTTATCTTCTTAGTGCTATGTGAATTGTAATGTGTGTGTTGTGTGTATTGTACTGTGTGCATTATATGTGTGTATTGTCTGTGTGTGTTAAATGTAAAATACACATATACTTGTGTATGGGTATACTTGTACATGTGTGAATATGCATGTGGAGGCCAGAATCTCTCATTGAACCTGGAACTGAACTCCCCCCAGCAAAACTACCTTGTCAGCAAGGTCCAGGGATCCTCTTGGGTTTGCCCTCTTCCCACACCAGGGTTGGGGTCACAAGCACACACTGCCATACCTAGGTTCTAATGTGAGTGCTAGGGATTGGACACAAATTATCATACATGCAAGTCAAGTACTTTAACGACTGAACCATCTTCCAGGTATCCTATGTATACTCAGTTGAATTATTTTTCAATTTTATAGTCTTCAAATACGGAGATTCTTAAATGACATGTTTCTTTTGTAATGTTTTAGCTGTTCATTGGGAATGTTTTGCAATGTATTTTGACCATATTCAATCATCTACCATCTCCCTACAGACCCGCCCTCATCTCTCTACCCACCCAACTTTCTAACCTTTTTCTTCCTTTTTAAACTCATCTAGTCTGATTTGGTTTGCTTTTGGACATGGGGCCTTCTGCTGGAGCACAGTGGAGCAGCCAGGGACCACACCCTTAACAAAAGTGGACTCTTCTTCTCCCCACAGCTATTCATTGCCAATAACACTTCAGTGAGAGGTAAGACACTGTGCTCCTCTCCCCTTGTTGTTCAGAGATTTTATCTAGCTTGAAGTCTTGTTTGAATTCATATGTGCAACTGTCCTGCTATGTCTAAACAATTTTCCTTTAGTTTTATACTACCTGTGTCTCTTACAACCTTTCCATCCCCTTGTCTGGAATTATTCCTTAGCCTTGTGGGAAAGGAGTGAAATATAGATGTCCTGTTTAATCTCAAGCAGTATTGTCTGCACTTGGGCCAACTAAAGGTGTCTGTTACTCAACATTTACTGAAGAAAGAAGCGTCTTTGATCTATTAGAATAACAATAAATCATTGGGGATTGTTAAACGTTGTGGCTATTTAGCAAAATAACAGTAGTGGACTTCCTCCACAGGGCTTATGAACTCCCTATTCATGGGTTCTTGGTCTGAAAATGGTACCAGGTGTGTTGTTTCTCGTGGGGAGGGAAAGTTAAATACGTCCAGAAAGTAGTTGGTTACTTATGTGAGACTTGTACCACTGTTGCACCAGCAGGCATGTCTTTCCAGGCCAGTCGCTTCTGCAGCTCACAGAGTTCACAGCTGCGGAAGAGTGAGGACTACTTTTCTCTTCTTGCAGCATGCCTCAAAGCACTGTGAAAGCTAGCCAGTTCAGGACAAGAAAACTTACCTACTGATGGGTTAAACAACTTCCCCAAGTAACAGAGCTTTAATACACACCCAGAAGGTCTGGCATTGTCTACTATTTTCTATGGAACAAAAAATAATTCAGGACACAGAATATAAATCAAGAACATGTACTCACATCATAATGACTGAAACATGGCAAATTCTCTAACTTAAATAATATGTAATAAAAAGTCCACAATGTAAGATTAAAATTGTTCAAATATATAACTAAGTAAAATTTCAAAATGATTGCTAACAAGCATATGAAAAATGTTCAACACCAGCTGTCTATGGGGGAATTCACATGAGATTCAAGGGTCTGGGCGGTGTGATTAGATCCTGTGCCCCAGACAGCCCTGATGAACTACACTTGGTCACCCAGCTTCCATATGCCAATAAAAGAGCCACCTCTGTAGTACAAAGCGGGAAAGGGAGATTGTATTCCATGTGGGCACATTAGGAAGAGGGTAAGGAGATCCAATGTATCCCCAAGTCCACTTTCTGGATACTAGATGAGGTTTAGGTTAAGCAGAGGCCAGGAGATGTGTATAACCTAGCAGTCTTCAAGATGTGGGTCTGCCCATTATTGATCCATCATTGTGCATTCAACAAAATGGTCTGACAATCACCTCGTGGGTATTGCATGTAATTCTAATCTTTTCCCCTTTCCAGGAGACAAGGTCACCCTCTGGTTGGAGAAAAGAGGATGGGAGTGCTCAGTCTTTCCCCTCTCACAGGCTGGCTTTCCTGTGGGAAATTCCAGCTCCCTGGGTTGCTTTGTTTCGGCAACCTAATAGCCAAACGGAGGGGCACTGGTGTCCCTTTAGAATATTCTCATCGCTTTCAGGCATGCAGGCTACACTATCAGAAAAAAATAAAAATGAAAGTGCTTAATGATTCTCAGCACCAGCAAGTGTGGGAATCAGCAAGGCCTCTCATAAAAGTTGATGGGAATCTAAGCTGGTGTGAAATTTCTGGCGGGCAATTTGGCAATGCCTATTAAAAAGTGAATGCACACAAACTTTGACCCAGCAATCTTATTGCTAGGAATGCATTTTCCATTTCTCCTTGTGTGATATTGCCACTGTAATGTGCAAGAGATGCTCCTTACAGCACTGTGTGTAACAGCAAAAACTAGAAACTATTAAATTATAAATCAATAGACTCTAGGAATTATGGTATATAAATATGATGAAATACTAGTAATCTGCTCTGACAGCCAGCACACTAGGTCGCCTTCAATAAAGAAATAACTCTTATAAGCAGAGAACAATGTGTGTTGTTGGGTCCTTTTTGTATAATCTCCTCTATTTTAGTGAATTCATTTGAACAGTCTTGGGTTTGGGGCTCAGTGGAGACACTGAAGCAGATTGTTATTTTGGTTAGATATATATCTTTTTTTGTGATATATATTTTTTATTTTACAATACCATTCAGTTCTACATATCAGCCATGGGTTCCCCTATTCTCCCCCCTCCCACGCCCTCCCCTTACTCCCAGCCCACCCTCCATTCCCACCTCCTCCAGGACAAGTTCTCCCCCGAGGACTGTGATCAACTTGGTAGACTCAGTCCAGGGAGGTCCAGTCCCTTCCTCCCAGACTAAGCCAAGTGTCCCTGCATAAGTTCCAGGTTTCAAACAGCCAACTCATGCAATGAGCACAGGACTTGGTCCCACTGCCTAGGTGCCTCCCAAACTGATCAAGCCAATCAATGAAAGCATGAAATTTGCAGGCAAATGGATGGAACTAGAAAAAATCATCCTGAGTGAGGTAACCCAAACCCAGAAAGACAGTTATGGTATGTACTCACTCATTGGTGGATTCTAGACATAAAATAAAGAACAATCACACCACAACCCATAGAACCATAGAGGCTATATATATAGCATGGAGGTCCCTAGGACGACTGTGGCATATAATAAATTTCAGTTTTACTCAATTATTAAAAAAAAATAGCCAAATGAATGGAAACACATGAACTATGAACCAAAGGCTGAGGGGCTCCCAGCTGGATCAGGCCCTCTGAATAGATATATTTTTTTCAGGAGAGTTATTAAGATCACAGATAGACAAATAGACGCATGATAGGGGCTCTGAAGAGAGTTCAGGCCCATGTGGCAGAGTGATCGAAGTGGTGGTCACAGCCTATCCTTTCCTATAGGTTTCAGAACGGGGAGGGTCTATGCCACATGACTGACAAGTAGCCATAGCCTTTGCTTGCAGTCAGGCTATCTGAGTCAGGGTGGGAATAGCAAGAATCTGCATAGTAAACTGTTGACTACAGGCAAGGTGACTTTCCCCAGGGCTGGATCGCTTCTGTCTCACCATTGTCCCTCAAGGCAGGGAGAGGAATTGTGATTGGGAAGTCTCCACTCTGAGATGAGAGTCGGCATCCTGATCAGGGTGAAATATTGCTACTAATGGGGTTTTCATTAAAATGAACACATCCAGGAGGGAAAAGGGGCACTCTTGCAGAGTATGGCCCTGACATTCAAGGAGGTTTACTTTTAAAATGTAGGGCTATTGGCCTTCAATCTCTTGACCACAAATGAGACAGAGAAATTAATTGTAACTCATTTTCATAAACATATTTAATTAAATATCTAGATATAAGTACTTTATACTTAATTTTATGCAATTTTTTCTAATGGAATTGTTTAGACAAAGAGAGGTGAGACTAACTCATAGCCTGACCCATTCAAGACTGCTGGGAGATTTATGGAAAGGTAGCACTCCTGGGTGTGACTGGGATTCTGTAAGAATCCTCTCTTTACTAAATTCTGTGGGTTTGTTCTACTGAGGAAGGCTCTATTTACCCTCATTGAGTGTGAGCCTCCAGGGGCTTTTCCAGCCCTTTCAAATGCTTCCTTCTCTCCTAATAAAACAAGTTCTTCCACTGCCCTCAAGCCCCAAGTGTCTGGCTGTCACTTTCCTTGTCGCTGAACTTCCCCTTCCTCTCAATGAGGAAACCACCTACTAGTATTTTACTAATTGACAGATTGCAGGTTTGATGTTCAAGGGGGTCACTGAGGCAGATGTCCTCTTATGTAGGAAATTTAGTGGCAGTGTTGTTAATACTTTGGAGACTGAGAGAAGAATGGTAGAGGCACTCAGGACAGTTGGGGTACAATGTCCTAGATAACTTGGCAGGGGCTCTGTTAGGAGTTGAGCCCCACAAGACACAGTTGGATAGGTCCTCCTTGGAGATGTCAGACAAAGGGGAGTTTTGTATACTCAGGCTCTCTGATCTGCTCCTGAGTAGCAGGGGGAGAGGAGTGGAGTCTGCCATTGCCAGGAAAGAATGTATGGCTCCCTGGATTGGGGGAAAATGAGAAAGAGGGGCTTGTCTAGTTGAGCTGTACCCACTATACAGCTGGGAAAATGGTTTGCTGCCAGTAGCTCTCAGATGTCCCAGAATCTGGCAGTTTGGGGTCTGTAACCTTCCATGGGGTTGTAAGAAAGCACTTGCGTTCTGTTAGTGGGTTAGAGAGTCACAAAGAAGCCGTCAGTAGGCACCTGTCACTTCCTTCACAGAATCAACTTCTGTGGCCTGAGCTGCAGGCTGCTCTGTCTTCTGACACTACTATTATTTATTTATATAAATACAAGAAATGTTTTGCCTGAACTTCCTTTTAGATACTCCTTTTCAAATCTCATCATAATCTAAAGACAAAAGTGCAAATAAATGGTAATTTTCTATTACTTTTGCCAATACTGGAGAGGCCATCTGTGGTTCCCCTGCTGTTTCAATTCCCCACTGCTGAAGCAAACAGTCAGAAGAATTAAAAGAATGGTTAGTGGAACTCAGTATTAACTTTATGCCTTAAGGGTTTGGAAAGCAAGTACAGCATATATTTCTAATTCCAGTTACTGTTATAGATTAATGACCAGGACACTAGGAGTCATCATTACTCTACACCCTTTGCCTGAGATTTGCCAGACCCTAGCTCTAAATGACCTACTGAATAAGATGCAGTTTTTTCTACCTTTGTAGAAGAAAAGCAATGATGAACAAAAGGCTGGTTGATTTGAAGCAAATCATGAAATCTGACTGATAAATATCAGCAGTGAAACAATGTTAGTATATAAAATGTATGTTTCAATATTTAACACTAGCCACTGCCTGGCCATAAAATGAAATCTGAAAATGTGCTTCTTAGGCAGGGAAAACACCTTAGAAATCGAGCAAGCTTTTGTTGTTGTTTTGCAAAGATAATTGTGCTATTAATTTTTTGAAGAGATCTACAAGCTATTCAATCACAAACTTGGCATGCTCAAGCATATATGCCAGTAAGGAAATATTAGGAACTATGGTCATGATTACATCGTCTATGTTCAATTTCTGATGTGTTGAAACTTTTTTAGTGTGTGATTTTGATAGGGAGTGAAAATAATTTAAATGATAATGTGTTTTGTGAATGTGCCTCTTTACCACAGCTGTGTCAATGACAAATTCTTCATCCAAATAGTCCTACATGCTTAGCACTTACGAATACCCTCCCCTTCTGCTGGAAGTTGTTTTTGTTTGTTTGTTTGTTTGTTTGTTTTTAATAGCTGTGCTTACAGTATACTATCAGTAGATACTGAGGAAATTGCCTTATATATACATGATTATATATAATGTACTTTGAACATATTCTCCACAATTGTCCTCTTCCCCTCATTAAACCCTTTTCTCCTCTAAAAGTCCACCTCCTACATTCATGTCTTTTTTGATTATTTGTGGCCCACTGCATTTTACACTTATACAGTACCAACCTCCCAGGCAAGATGTGCTCATTGGTCCAGTAGTGGCACAACTGTTTGAGGGTAACTAAGTGTTTTCTGCTTAGAAGTAAAGCCTGCCACACTAGAGGAACTAACTCATCATGCTTGGTACTGTACATCTGGTCAGAAGCTCATGGGATGGGAGGCAATAGACCTTACTGTTCTTTTGCTAGAGGGGCATGGTATCAACTGCTATCAGAAGGTTGTATGATGATCATATTAGTGGGATTCTTGGATTGCTTTCCAAACTATTTTAAATGTATCATGTTCTCATGGTAAAGAATGATCTAGAACTAACATAAGCCTTTCATTTCCAGTTTGGAGAAGCTATGGCAGAGATTTTTAGTGAATCAGTGTAACACTGATACTTGAGGGCTAATAATATCCACTTATGTGGGATGTACCCCAGCTCTGACTAATACTCACATCATTGATGACATGTTACCTGTGACCTTGTGTTTTAGAAGGTGTGAAGTTAGCTATTTGATGATCCAGTCCTCTGACCTGTGTTTTTAGTAGGCAGAATCTGACATGTAGGGTGTGTTTTTAGAAGGGATATTTGATTTTAGTGATTATTCCCTCAGGTAGATAAAATTTTGGGAGTTGTGCATATGAACACTAAGTCTTACATAGGGAGGCAGTGGGAGAGGGGAGTGGAATTTAAATGACAAATTTAATGTGGAAGAAGTGATGGAGGAGAAGGATCAGAAAGTAAGAAATGTGCCATAAAATCCATCATTACCATAATATGCCCATGCCCAGGGCAAGCGGCACTCCACTTGAGTTAAATTTCAGTCTTGTTGTCGCTAACAGTTTTACTGTGCATGTGTGACCCCCTCCCACACACACACTTGAAGAGAAATGATTAAGAAAACATATTTCTTTTCACAGAAATATTCTAAGTATATACTTCAAGAATTCCATCTTGAACTGTCAAATCATTTTCTGGTTGATACGAAGATATGATTCATATCCTATTATACAAAATGTACCATATTATAAATAAATCAGAGCTTTCAATATGGGTTTGTGCACTCTAAGAGGAACAGAAGAAGCCTTTCCAATCGAATCTGAATTGTGTTTTCTGTAAGGAAGGGTGAAGAAAGCAATTTAATATTATGAAGGGAAACAGTAATCATATTTTACTATACATTATGAACTGGGAATTGAACAATAGAAACAGGCTCCCAGATGATAAATCAGTATCTTCCCAGAGAGTGTGGAAGATGAAGGAGGGAGAGAGGACCAGTGACTGCCGGTGCTATCATTTCCAGCTGGATGGCACACATTGCCTTCTGTAGCCAGGCACGATCTGTTATGAAAATGGACTAATAGTCTCTCCTATAAATGTCTTGTGATAATTTGGGAGAGTAATATGGCCAATGCAATGAATGTGAGTATTTGAAGATAAATGAGATTCTAAGGTACATCTGCTGTCTGTCTCTTGATAAAGTATTAGGAATAACCATTTTCCAAAATAGAGATTAAGACACTTGTGTGTATACAAAGAATAATGTTGTGACAGACTGAAGTACATGTCCAGCCACTGTCTGTGTCCACATTCTCCAGCTGTAGTTGATCCTTTGGAGGACACGCATGAGGCACTTGTGAGTGTCAGGATTCTTTAGTTTGGTCAACTTCAGCCACATTGCATATTGTTGACACCACATTTCCAACTTAAACCATATCTGGATTTAACTAGCCACCAGCATTCTTATCCTCTAGACTTGGAGCGCTTTTTTTTTTACTTAATTTCAACACATGTACCAGTGACCTAAAGATATCACAGATATTATTTTAATATGATTGCAAAATAATTGCATTGAATAAAGGCTATTTTATCAGATACCTCCTAATAACTATACAGATTAACATGAAAAGTGTTTCTGGTTTTAAAATAAACAATGGAATTTTATCATTAAAATGATAGCCAACCAGTAAATGACAAACAATAATAATACAAAATGTGTATGATATGTTAGTTGTAGCAAGAATCTTAACAGGTCTCTTTAATAAAAATCAAACCTGAAGCCAGGTAATGGGGTGAATGCTGGAAGATCAGAGAAGCAGAACAAGCCACAGCTACCTCACCTTGCCAATTCCTCTGCTGATCCTGTTTCCTCAGACTGGATGTTTCTGAGTCCTCATCCAAATGGATCTCAGCTGAACTGTGCTGTTCAAAGCCTAAAAGCTTAACCAGTCAAATGCTTTTAGTTTCTGGTCTTCACTCCTTATATACCTTTCTGCTTTCTGTCATCACTCCCTGGGATAAAAGGCTCACTTTCTGGGATTAAAGGCATGAGTCACCATGCTTGGCTGTATCCTTGAACACACAGAGATCCAGGCAGATCTCTGCCTCTGGAATGCTAGGATTAAAGGTGTGTGCTACCACTGCCTATCCTCTATGCTTAATATTATGGCTGTTCTGTTCTCTGACCCCAGATAAGTTTATTAGAGTGCACAATATTTTGGGGAATACAATACCACCTAAGTTAGTATCCTCAATTTCATCTTCTTCATAAACAATGTTGATGTAAACATTAAGTTCAGATAGTTATAAAAAAATTCTTATTTTTAAAATATCTTGAGGAAAAGATACTGCAGTTTTTTTTTATAATAACCTATTCCAGAAAGAGCATGGGAACAAATTAGCTCCAGCTTTTAGTGCCTACTCATTTACTTTTATATGAGCTAGGTTTCAAGCAAGCTTTTTGGTCAGAATTTTCACAGCAGTCCACATTGCATCAATTCAATATGCAGAGACAAAAACAAATGTCTAAGAAGCACAGGTGGGCATTTAAGGTAAACTAAATCAAGATTTCACCAAAGTTCAACTTGTTGAGAACTATCAATGTATTGGACTGATTTACATTAGAACAGGTGAGGTGTTACTTACTGGAGTGTGAGTGTCCACCAAAAAGCTTAATCATTGGAAAACCCCATCACATGGAGTCTCATTTTCAATTAATCAGTCTTTTTTCATTTTCTCTTCCTTCCTTCCTTCTTTCCTTCCTTTCTTCCTTCTTTCTTTCCTTCCTTCCTTTCTTTCTTTCTTTCGTCTCTCCCTTCCTTCCTTCTTTCTTTTCTTCTTTCACATTCTTTCACATTCTTTTTAAGTATATTGTATCATTTTCCAAGATCTTTTATAGCTGGGTAGGCAATAATAATTAGAATACTAGTAAAGGGTCTCAAGACCATCTTCCCCAGGGAGTTATCATAAGTCCCTTATTATTATCTTCGATATAGCTGCCATTTGTTAGTATACCCTCATTGCCATGACTAACAAGGCAAACACCAAGATGCATGAGATTATAACTTGGGATGAGGGAACACCATGCAACACTGAATCTCATAGAGTTTTACTAAGCTATTAGTATTAATTCATTGATTCATCCATCAATTTCTTATCATTTAACTGTATTGAATAATGTAGTTGAGCATTAGGGATGTGCTTCTAAGATACTAGCCCTGAGTTCCCTTGGAGAAGATGCAGAGGGGGTAGAACCAGACAGTCTGATTCTGATTAGTCCTCTGATTGGTACCATCTGTGACACAAAGTGCTGCTACTATTGTAGACATCATGAGAGGTTCTATACAAGAGCTAAAGAAAATGATGTTAGGACCCATGAAATCCTTGAACTCTTTTATTTATCAGTTTGAGCAACTGTAATGTGAGTAAATCCTAACGTTATGCATCTACAATAAGTGTAAGTCCATGATACACAGTAATATTGACTTGTCATAAGGAGCTAGAACTCATCTGATCTGAGGGCTGGTGTTGCTTCCAGAGAAAGCCAACATCTCAGCTGTGGAAGGAGCAGATCTATCCTCAGAAGAACTGTAGAAATGAATTCATACTAGGGATTTTTGTACAAAGACACATAGAACCCCAATTGAATAGTATATTGAAAAGATTCAGTTCTTCAACAAAATGGTGAGATCACACAGTGGTAGAGCTGACCAGAAAGAAGAAATAAACTTAGGGTCATAACATATGGATTTGTGCAAAGCAGATTTACAAAAAGCCCAGTTTAATACATTGAGTTGACTTGAAGAGTTGGGAGAGAGGTATTAGCTCTTGTTGCTATAATGAAATGACAGATACATAATTTTTGAAACTGAAGGTGTATTTGAATCTTTGTTTTGAGGTTTTCATTCCATGATCATGTGACCTCTCAGCATGGAACATTCATGAGTCAGCATCTTTTGGTGGGAACACTTGGCAGAGAAAATGACTAATGTCTTCAGACAGGGGAAAACTAGGGTCCCACAATCTACAAGACCCATCTTCAATGACTGAAAGGCTTCTCACTTAGTACTACTGTCTGTATTTCCTAGAAATCCCCACTAATACCTAAGACAGAATTTTGAAACACAGACCTTCAGGAACTTTTGACATGTAAGCTGGGGCAAAGATACTTTTCTTCATTTTATTGTAGATTTTTTTTGTGTATTCTTTGAAGATTTCAGGCTTATATACAATGTGTGTGTTTGCTGCAGGTGGCAGGAATATATCATAAGAATTCAGCTGGTTATGGCAAAGTGACTACCTGGAGGGATCAGGGAATTCCTCCAGAAGAAGTCAAATTCCAAGGAGTTTTTGGTGTTGTTCTGCCCAATTCTTGACCCCCAGAGAGACCACCAAAGACAAGCATGCCGGAATGCAAAAGCAAGGTTTAATTCTGGATATCCAAAAGCAATATAAGCCTAGGCAGGGACTTTGTCCAATATATACAATGCAGTGGAGGCTGGAGGAAGTGCCCACCTCTCTGCAAGCTCAGTTTTTAAAGGCAAAAACCACAAGTTTACATCATTTAGGGGTGCTAGTATGAGTACAATTCTGATTGGCTTGCTTCTAGGGACTTTCTAGAAATCATGGCTTAATCTTATTTCTAAGGGGGGTGGTTGCCTGCCACCATTTCTCATTGGCTGCCCTCAGGTGGGGACATTTTTATGGTCAGTTACCCTGGAAAACAGGGTTGGAACATTCTTTGGTAAAACAGTTACCTAGGGAACCAGGGAGAAGACATTCCATAGTCTGGCAGTCATCACCTTGTGACTACCTTGTGACTCTGTACTTTTAAACTTCCTGGTTTCTGGAATCTGGACTGACTCTTTTCAGTAAATCATGGCCTATGCCGAAAAGGAGAAATCTTAGGCCTTAGTTTTAGGGTGAAAGCATTTTGGTCTTATTTCTAAGATGGCTCATTTTGGTCTCACAGTGTTATTTGGCTTGTCATAGATCAGCTGTCTTCTGTTATTAAAATCATGTGTGCCTTCATAGCTTTCCCAATTGACTTTTCCCTAAGAAGGGCTAACAGTGTGGACTGATCACTCTCTGGACATACACATTCCAGGCATTTGGAGAACAACCTCAGGAAAGGCTTTCTCTGGAATCAGATATCTCCCTTAGCCACTTTCAAGAACTAACAGTGATAACAGCCCAAATGCAAGTCTCCTGATTTAATTCGACAAAAAGACACCACCTAGGTCAGGTGGACGGTAGTTAATAGCTTTACACAGTTTAGCTTTGACCCTCCTTTCTTATACAACCTTACTAACAGATTCCTAACTTCTTTCCTAACCACTTCTAAGAATGTAGTCTGAGCACATAGATCCCCTTTTTTATATGCTAATTGGTCATTAGCACTCAGTTGACCTCTTTTACCACTCCCATTTTGGATTGTAAAAGAAAGCCTGGTGGTCACTGCCTGAGGAAAAATTATTACCTGCCTTTATGACCCTGTAGAATTCAAGCTTGGTGACCTTGTTGACCAGGGGCTTGATATAACTGGATTCTGGGGAGACTTAGGTAGAACGTGGAGAATGGAGGACAGAGAAGAGAAAAGAGAATGGAAGAACTAGTGGATAAGAACTTGCGAGGAACAAACTGAAATGGAGAAGAACTAGATTAAAGGGCTAGAAGAGAGTACTAGAGGAATGAAATGGAAGATGAGGAAGAGCCAGATGGGGAAAAACAAGCTGAGGAAGAGCCAGATGAGAGAGAAGGAGATGGGAGAGGAGCTGATAGGGGAAAGAACTAGATGGATGAGAACCTAGAAGGGACAGAACTAGATGAAGGAATTAAGATAGAACCTGGAGGGGACAACAGATGTAAAGAAAAATTGGGCAAGAAAGGAGCTAAAAATGAGAGCAGAGTAGAATATAAGCTTGTAGAGAGAAAACTGACAGAATAATAAAATGTATTGACTAAGGAATTTTGTGTACATAGATTCATTTCTTTTCATCAAAGATTAATTTCCAGCTCATTGTAGATTCTTCCCAGACCCTGGAAGGGGACTATTAAGGGGCTGGACCCCCATAGTCCCCATTATCTGTTCCCTGTTGTTAGTTATTTAGCTGTGTTGTGTTCTTACCCTGCAAGGAAACGTCACGAAACACGACAGAATCCGCTTATAAGAGTTTACTAGAGTTAAAGGGACAGAGTGCGCAGGCCTGTGGGAGAGACACATGCGTGGAGAAGAAGAAGGACTGGGAAGCATGGCGCTCCACTTTAAAACTGGCTGGGGGCGTGGCCAGGTCACGTCACTACTCCACGCGTGTGCGTAGATCACATGGTCACGTTGCGCGCTTACGTAGCCATGTGGCATCACGGATTCTGGTCACGCGAGATGCCTTGGCTGGAACTTGCTAGGCAGAGGTGTTCGTCCTGACTGGAATTGGCTAGGCGGAAGTGTCCGCCTAGTAAATGAGACTGTGGGGGGCGTGTTGTAAATCCTTCACCTGTTCCACTCCCACAGGACAGCCCACAACAGGTCCCCCTCCCACCTTCACGTCTTTGTTTTGTTTGGTCTTGGTTTTTGTGACACACACACACTCCAGTTAGTGCTACATACTGGAAGATTGAGTCTGGTGTAAGAATTCCTGTGTGCAATGACCACATCTTGTCCAGAAGCCTTGGCTGTCTTCTGTCGCTTACAGTCTTTCTGCCTCCTCTCCAGCAATGTTCTCAGAACCTTGGAGGTAGCTAATATAGATCTATGTCACATTTAAGGCTGTACATGCAGTATTCCCTTGAGAGTTGTCACACACTGACCAGTTATGAGTTCCTTCACCCTCACCCACTGCAGAAAGCAGCTTCCCTGGCCAAGACAGAGAGCAGCACCAATTCACAGAATGAATTCCTGCTACAGCTGTGCTGAGTTGAAAGATTACACTCTCAGTGATTTCTCTTTTTCTTTTATTGCTTTTTAATGCATTTTTTTTTCTGAATTAATGACCTCCGACTCAGGCAACTGAAGCAACAACTTCCTGTGTTAAGTGTGAAAAGACCATTCTTCTCTCCTGGCTCTTCTTGGGACTTCTTCAGCCTCATTTGTACCTTTCCCAGCATCTGAATCCTCCTAAAGTTCTTATTCAAGAACCCTTCCTGCAGCAATGTATGCCAGCCTTGTCTAATTCCAACAGGACCTGTGTGACTATTCACCTAAATTCCAGGGCACTTTATTTTCGTGTGTGTGTGTGTGTGTGTGTGTGTGTGTGTGTGTGTGTGTGTGTGTACATGGTACACTTGTAAGGATATACATGTGTATGGGGATGTATGTACACATTTGTATATATGTATGTGAAGGCCAGAGGAAAACCTTAGCTTCTTGTGAAGCTATATACCTTTATTTTTTGAGCCAACATTTCTGACAGGCTGGCAACTCACCAAGAAGGCTAGAGTGGCTGGCAAGAGAGCCCCAGATTTATAGATCAATAAACAGAGGATTGATAAATAGATAAGTGGCCATTTTCTGGAGCTGTGAAGGTTAAATCTTAGTTGCATTGGAGATCTCAGAATGCAGGAGATGTGAGTACTGTTGGGACACCCACCATGGAGAGCTATACATTTAAGTAGGAGCTCATCTAAGCCCAATGCAGAAGCTACATGCTGCAAGTAGAAGAGCCGGAGGGGCGGGGCGATCCAAGGCTGTGAAGCCCGGGAGAAAAAAGCACCAGATGTCAAACATTGGCCTACGGGACTTTCGTTGTTGTTTTTTCCAGACAGGGTTTCTCTGTAGTTTTGGTGCCTGTCCTGGATCTCAATCTGTAGACCAGGGTGGCCTTGAGTTCACAAGGATCCCACTCGCTCTGCCTCCCCAGTACTGGGATTAAAGGCGTGTGCCACCGCCGCCCGGCTGGCCTACAGGATTTTATATTTACCTGCCGGATTTTAATTTTGTTTGATTTGATTGCTCCTCATGATGCCCCAGTTCTTCCCTTTGGGGAAATGAGAATGTTATGCTATGTCATCATATGTTAGAAGTATATAAATTGTTTTTAATTTTGTTGAAGACAGTCTTTAATAGACTGCAGTCATTAAAAGAGGCTTTGGGTTTTTAAGAACAATGCTTTATATTATGAAGAAAATGAGACTTTGGAAATGAGAAGTAGAAAGTTTTGGTTTAAAAGAGGTAAGTTTGTGTATCAAGTTTACAAGGGCTTGATGTGATTGTTTGCTTTGTCAAGTAGACACAACCTATAATCACTTGGGAAGTGAGTATCAGTGAGGTATTGTCTACACGGGAGTGACTGTGGGAATGTCTATGGGGATTTTCTTAATAAGCTAATTTGTACAGGAATGTACAGGCCAATGTTAGTGGCACCATCCCCTAGGCAGGGAGTCCTGAACTGTATAAAAGAGAAGAAAGTAAGCTGAGCATGAGTGAATGAGGAAGCAAGGAAGCATGCATTCATTTCTCCGCTCTGGACTGTGAATATGATGATGAGCTGTTTAAAGGTCCTTCCTAAATCCCCCAATGATGATAGAAGGTAAAATGGAATTGTAAGCTGAAGTAAACCACTTCATTTTCTAAGTTAGCTTTTGTCAGTTTTTTTTCTATTATAAAAACAACAGGAAGCCGGGCGGTGGTGGCGCACACCTTTAATCCCAGCACTCGGGAGGCAGAGGCGGGCGGATCTCGGTGAGTTCGAGGCCAGTCTGGGCTACCAAGTGAGTCCCAGGAAAGGTGCAAAGCTACACAGAGAAACCCTGTCTCAAAAAAAAAAAAACAGGAATGAAATTAAAACAGAAACAAAGGAAGAAAGAGAAAGAAAGAAGAAAAAGAGAGAGAGAGAGAAAAAGAAAGAAAGAAAGAAAGAAAGAAAGAAAGGAAGGAAGGAAGGAAGAAAGGAAGAAAGAAAGGAAGAAAGAAAGAAAGACAAATGATGGATAGCAATGAATGCACTGTGGACATAATCTAGGAATCTCTTTATGCCTATATGTTTACATATCCATAACTGTATCCTTATGTTATCTACCTATCATTTCTATCTATCTATCTATCTATCTATCTATCTATCTATCATCTATCATCTATCTATCTACATATAAATAGAACAGAAATAAAAGTAAGAAAAAATTTTCATGAGCTAGTCCAATGATGGGTATATGTACATTCAAAGAGACAAATGTTGGGTCCATTTCCATCATGACAAAATCAAAACACATCTCTTATACTACTTCATTAATATTCAGTTTATTTTATTTTGACTCTGTGTGCAAGTCATAAATTACTCTTTCCCTTTATGGATACCAAATTGCTACTGTCCTAGTTCATCTGGGAATGGGTCACAAGGAGGTCCTCAAAGGAGCCAATGGCATATCACCCTCACTTCTCTGTTTGAAACACATTACAAATGGTGGGTTTTTTTTTTCAGGAGGCCTTTCCTTACTTCACAGAGTCACTATTTATTCTATATGCAAAGATGTATTTGCCTTCTTGTGCTTCTCTCTGATTCTCTAAATTGGATTATAATGATTTGGAAGGTGGTGAAGTACCCATGACCCATTCATGCATTGAAATTCTACTGTTCCATATTTAAGCAAAGCTTAGTGAGATCTACATGTTCTTCAGAATTCTGATCTGAACAATGGAACATCTCCAAACTACTTAACACTGCTGTTTTGAGAATAAAGAAATAATCAATCAGGGCTGAAAAGATTGCCCAGTGGTTATATCACTTGTCCTGCATGTACTAACACCTGTGTTCAAATCCCCTGAACCCAGGTAAAGTCTAGTGCACTTATGTGACTAAACCCTAGTGGACCACTTCACATATCAGTCCTCACCTTTGCCCTTGTTTTAGAGAGAGTTCTTTGTCCCTTATAATCCCCACCATATATGCTGAGCCAGCTGGTCAGTCTTCACCCTACATAGACTGAGCAAGCTGTTCAAAAAGCCTTCACACTGTTTGTGTCTTCTCTCACCTCATCATTGAAGTGTCAGGATTTCACACATTACTAAACATGAGCCTTTGCATGGGACCTTGGGATCTGAATTCAGATTCACATGTTTGCAAGGCAAGAGTTTATCCAGCAAGCTATCTCCCTTGCTCCACAGTGACAAATATTTCAAAACTCCATTTCCTTCAGGTCTAAGACTTCAACTATGCTACGACAGTATAGTCACTGCTATCTTAAAAACATTTTCATCTCACACTAGAAGTCCATTGGAGAGCAATGTTTCAAACAGTAAAAACTTCACATTGAATTGAAATATAATAGTGGGTAACAGGAGAGAGACTAGAAAAGTCAGCATAGAAGTAAATACTCACTCTGGACTTACTGACTCCAAACAAGAACAAATGCACAGCATAATGGAATTGGAGCTGTCTCTGTGGAAAGCTGTTTATTCTCCCACATTCTTATTTAGGTTTTTACTGTTTTGAGCGGTCATGTGCACATTTGTATGTACACACATGCTACGCACCTATAGCATGTGGAGGAGAGACCAATGTGGAGATGGCTTTTTCATTATTCTCCAGGGAATGTTCTGATACAGCATTTTACTGATCCCAAAAGTCACCAATTGGCTAGGCTAGCTGGTCAATAATCCGCAGAGAGCCTTCTGTCTTGTGCTTTACCCCTCAGAGTTAGGGTCACAGATATGAACCACAATTTCTGGCTTTCTATGTGGGCACTGGGATCTTAAATCAGGTCCTTATGCTTACACAGCAATAATATGGATTAAGCCACGCCCATGGCCCTTGTAACTTACTTTTTAAGGTATAGAAAAACATATCTTCCCAGGCCCAAATTGAAGAAGGCAACATGCCTCCGCTGACTTTCTAGTGGATAACAGTCCACACCATCCATCACCTTGTGCCTTTCATCCTCAACCTTCATAAAAGATGACAATTGATACAAATTGGAATGATGAAGTTTGGGTAAAATGATTATGTAATTACGTCAATCTCCCCTTTCATTTTCTCCCTCAAAATGTCATTTTGGGCACAAGTTTGAAATTGTAGGAAGTAGTAGACATCACTGACTTATTTGTGATGTCAGTTAGGTTGTTCAAGTTTTTCTCTACATAGGAAGATGTTGCCATAGGCTTCTCCTATGAAGCTGTTTACTGCATTGAGAAATGTTCTCTCTAACCATACTCATTCTGGGACCTTTATCATGAAGCCATGATGGATTTTTACTAAAGGATTTTTCAATATTCAGTGAAATGGTCATGCAATTTTTGTCTTTAAATCTTTTTATGTGGTTTATTACATTCATTGGCTTGCATCTTTTGAATCATCTCTGCCTCTCCATGAGAAAGCCAGCTTACTTGTTGTAGATACTTTTTTTTTGAAGTATTTCTCTATTCTGCTTTCAAGTATTATATTGAGCATTTTGAAGTCTATTTTCATCTGGGATACTGGCCTGCAGTTTCTCCCTCTCTCCCTCTCCCGCTCCCCGTGTGTATGTCTATGTACATGTATAGCAGGTTTTGTTATTAGAGTGGTATGGACTTCATAGCAGGAGTTAGGAAGTGGTTATTTTGTTTCTATTTTTTGTTAAATTGTTTAAAAAGTGTTTGTTGTATATCTTTGAAAATATAGTAGTGAGCCATCTAGAGTTTCTAGGCCTGGTGGACCCCAGAAGACAAAAACAACTCTGCCCCAGGTCTCTTCAGGTAGGAAGAATTTCACTCATGAGACGAATCGTGTTTCAAGGCCTGGTGGATCTCAAGGACAAGTACAGCCCTGGCCCCATTCTCAAGACTTGGAGCAGGAAGAACTCTACCCACTGTCTCTGGTGCAGGGCAGTTGGGAACCATTATGATCCTTGGAAGCACCATGATGGATGGAGCAGGACTTGGAGACTCACGAGTGATACAGGGCAGATGGGCAGTATTCTGGTGAGCAAATGTATGGTGTGGTATGGGAGAGGGAGAGAAAGAATGGTTCATATCCTGTGGACAGAGGCATATATGAAGAGGTGAAAGTGGTGAGGAGCTGACTGGGGTAGGTGACTTGATTGCCACCCAGTGCCATGGTGATGTCTCAGCCCGGAAGGTGGCAGGGGCACATGTCTGGATTGTCCTGATGCAGCTGGAGTCTGTGTTGCTGTCTGTGGCTCCTCATATCACCGAAGGCCAAGAGGATAGGGCCGTAGAGAGTTGGACCTGCTTCCTCACTGGCCACACTGCTAAGGAGAACTGGTCTTTCCCCATCACCCGCTGAAGCTCAGAAGACAGGGTATCTATGTCTCACCTGGGCAGCACAATAGAGCTGACCCTGCCCACAGGGGCAAGGGCAAGCTGGCCTTGACTGTCTGAAAATGGGAGGGCAGGTCTTGCCTGCCATGTGGTGAGAGAAAGATGCCTCCCTTTGCCCCTTGACATCTCCAGCAGGTGGGGGGCTTTACTTAACCCCTCACCAGCTGCCGCACTCAGGAGAACAAGTCCTGCATTTCACCTGGGCATCACAGTGGAGTTTACCCTGTAAACTGAGACATGGATGAGGCAGCCCTGAGTGTGTGAGGGGCACAGCTGGTATTCCTTCCTTTGTCTGAGGTCTAGCAGTGGGAGCAAGGGAACGTTCCCCTCCCTCCTCTCCTGTAGCTGGTCTGGCCAGCGCAGCAGAGCTAATCCTGTTGACAAGGGCGGGGTGAGGGGAGCTGAGAACATAAGCATGGGAGATCTGGCCCTGCCCTCATCTACAATATGGTAGCATGGGCGGTGCAAGGGAGAGGTGCTCTACCCACCCCCAACCCTCTAAGTCTGAGGCAGGTGAGAGAGGTGGCCCTGCAGCACAGTAGAGCCGACCATGTTGTTGGAGTTGCGGGTGAGCCAGCCCTGAAGTTGTAAGAGTGAGAGAGCTGTCCCCACTACACATCTGTCTGTCATGCAGAGGCATGGGCAGAGGATAGTTGCCCCCGCATACCCCTCACACCTCCCTGAAGCCTGCAACAGATGAAGAAGCTGATCCTCCCCCTTATCCAGCACTCAGGAAAGCAGGTCTGCCCCTCGCCTGGGCAGCCCAGTAGAGCTGACTCTGTTGTTGGAGGGGCTGGTGAGTCTGCCCTGAGTGTGTGAGAATGGAATAGCTGACCAGCCTCTCCCCTTCACCTGCCGTGTGTAAGTAAGTAAGTAAGGGCAAGGGAAAGACGCCCTCTCCCCTTGTGCCTATATAACCTGTGGTGGGCAAGGGAGCTGACCCTGCCCCTTACCAGCTGCAGCACTCCGGAAGTAGACCCTGCACCTCACCTGGGCAGCACAGTAGGGCTGACCCTACTGACAGGGGTGCGGGTGAATGGGCCTGAGAATGCGAGCATGGGCGAGCTGGCCCCTCCCCTCCTGTATGGTGGTGTGGTGGGGGAGAGGTGCCCGCCACTCCTCTGCACCTTGCCACCTCTGGAAGGTGAGATAGCTGGCCCTGAGGTCATAAAAGTGGGAGTACTGTCCCTAACTCTCACCGATGCAGCACTTGGGAGAGAGTCCCCGGCATCTCTCCTGGACAGCACAGCAGAACTGGTCCTGATGGTGTAGGTGTGGGAGAGCCGTCCTGAGGGCAGGAAAGCAAGAGAGCCGGCACTGCTCGCCCCTTGCTTATTGTTGCAAGGAGTGAACTAGACAGGGCAATGCTGGAGAGCTCATCCTGATGGTGAGGACAGGGGAGAGCAGGCAGGCTGACCCAACCCTGCAACTACCCAAGCCCAGAGCCAGGGCTATGAGTTGGCTCACCCCAGTATCCACCCCATCTATGATCTACTGGAGCACATGAGCTGTGGAATCTCCAGGACACAGGGCAACAACAGACTATCCAAGATGATTCCCAGTGAGGACACAGCATCAATAGTGTAGCAGAAACCAGAGGCCTAGAACCAGACTAATGACTCTTTGCAATAAAACTTACAAGTAAAGATACATGGACAAAAGTGTTTACTGAGAGGGGCCTGGAGAGATGGCTTGGCAGTTAAGAGCATTGACTGCTCTTCCAGAGGTCCTGAGTTCAATTCCCAGCAACCACATGATGGCTCACAACCATCTGTAATGAGATCTGGTACCCTCTTCTGGCCTGCTGTCATACATGCTGTATACGAAATAAGTAAATAAATCTTAAGAAAAAACAAAAAAGAAAGAAAGGAGGGGGGAATATTTGTTTAAAAAAAGAAAAGTGTTTACTGAGAGACTCACTTTGTCACACTACAACTTCCTTGATGAGATTAATTTTCCTTTTTTTCATGACTATGAAGGGATGGGGAAATAAATGGGATCAAGATGCATGGTGTGAAAGACACAATAAATAATAAGAAACTTAAAAAAAAGAAAGTGTAGTAGAATTTTGCTGTGAATCTATTTGGGCTGGATTTTTTGCTATTGTTGGAAGGAGTTTTTTAAGCATTGTTTCAATCTTGATATTTGTCATGGGTCTATTTAGATTATTCATCTCCCCGTGGCTTAATTTTGCTAGTTTGACTGAATCTGAAAATTCACCCATGTATTTTAGGTTTCCAAATTAATGGAGTACAGGTTTTTAAATTATTCACTTGGAATATTCTGAATTCTTTCGGTGTCTGTTATAATGTTTCTCTGTTCATTTCTGACTGTTAATTTAGGTCCTCTCTTTCTTTCTTTTACTGAGTTAGGCCAAGGGTGTGACCATCTTGCTTATCTTCTCAGTGAACTCATTCATAGATCCCCGATTCTTTGTATTGTTGTTCTTGTGTCTATTTCATTAATTTTGGTTCTGATTGGGGATTTTGTTGGTTGTTTTTTACCAAATTTTCCAGTTGCATCATTAAATCATTTATTTGTGCTCTTTCTGAGTTTCAATGGAAGCACCTAGAGCTAATAGTTTCTCCCAGAGGACTGTTTTTAATGTGTTCTGGGAGTTTTACTGTGTTGACTTTTCATTTTCATTTAGTTCCAGGAATCTTTTATTTGTTTTTTTCATTTCTTCTTTGACCTATCCATCCTTCAGTAATGAATTGTTTATTCTCCATAAGTTTGTGTAGTTACTAAAAATTGTTTGTTGTTGAATTTAAGTTAAATGGCATTATAGTTAGATGTATTATACAAAGTTTTTTTTATTATCCTGAGTTTTTTAAGAAGTGTTTTGTGTTACAGGTGGTGGTTTATTTTAGAAAATCTTCCTGTTGAGTAGAATGTATATTCTTTGGTGTTTGGGTGGAGTATTTTATAGATAACTGCTAGTCTATTTGGTGTATGCTATCAATTAATTTTGATGTTTCTTTGCTTTTTTTTTTTTTTTTTTTTGCCTAGATGACCTGACTATTGTAGAAAGTAGAATATTGAAATCACCTGCTATTAATGGGCTTATGTTATTCTGTGTCTTTAAATCTAATAGTACATTTTTAAAAATGTAATTGGGTGACCCAAAATTTGGTACATATATATTTAGGATATCCATGTTTTCTTTGTTAATAGTTGTCTTGATTAAAATGAAATATCCATGTTTATGTCTTCTAATTGTTTAGTTTGGTCTATTTAGTTCGTATTAGGATAGAGATGCCTGCTTGCTTCCTGGTCTCATTTGATTGGGGTACTTATGTCAATTTTCTTCACTGAAAGATGCCTATCTTTGAAGATAACATGAGTTTCCTGTAGACAACAGATAGGTGGATTTGGTTTGTTGATCCATCCTTTTGTTCTATGTCTTTTTATTGGAGAACAGAGATCACAGACATTAAAGTTATTATTGAAAGGTGTATATTAATTGCCATCATTTTTGTGTTATTTGTAGTCTCACTGTTAGTTTGAGTTTCAGTAATTATAGCTTTATTTTTCTTCCTACAGTCTTTTGTCTATACTTATTCCAGGTGAATTTACTTTTGGTTTCAAGCAATATCAGTTTAAGTGGTGCCTGACAAAGTTTGTCTAGCACAAGTAAGTCTCTGAGAACTTCCAAGTGTCTTTTCAAATATAAATAACTGCAAGGGTCAGGTTAGAGACTGGATCCACTTTTACTGGTTGAAAAACCCACATGAAATATTTGTCCCATTTGTTTCCAATAAAACCACCTTCTTGGTCTGAGATGTAACTCATTGGGTTACATCTTGCCATACATGTATGAGATCCTGGATTCAATCTCCAGCACAGCCTAAAGAGGGAATGGTGGTTCTCCTCCTGATGATACCTACACTAGCGAATGGAAGATGGAGGCAGGAATATCAGAAGTCCAAGGACATACTCAGCTACAGGCTAAATTCAAGGCAGCATGAGCTACATGAGAAACCATGGAAAACAAAAGAAGTACAAGTCAACAAAACTAACTGTCTCCTAGGTTTGAAAATGTGTTTGTTTAAAGAAAATCAAGTCTTGAAATTTCAGACTTTGAAAAGAGAAATGATATACATGATGGAGGAGAGAATGCATACAAAGCGTGTTGTAGATTTGGGCTCTCGATTCTTCTCAGTTATTTGTGCACACATTATCTACTCACCCGTTTTTAGTGCTTTATTTAACTTTTCCCACTTTCACTTTGATTTTATAAGAAACATTTATAAAATTATGTTTATGGGTGTATGTCTGTATGTGGGTGTGTGCATGTGAGTGAGGATGCCTCAAAGAGGCTAGGTGCATCAGATACATCTGCAGCTGGAGATGCCTGACTTGGGTGCAGGGAATATGTGCTCTTTAACTGCTCAGCTGTCTTTCCAGCTACTAATTTTTTAAAATTACATTTATTTATTTACCTGTGTTGGGTATTCAAGTGGAAGTCAGAAGACATTTCAAGGAACTCAATTCTTTCCTGCTATCAAGTGAGTCCCTTGGATAAAATGTTGGAATCACTAAGCTTAGTGGCAAGTGCCTCTACCCCTTGATGCATCTAGGTGGCTATCCTGTTTATTTTAAAGTTCAAGTATTTAATATGTGAGTCCAGAGAGTATTTTTAAAAAAGAACTATTCCAGAATACTCCCATTTAAGAAGAGGTCCATCATAACCTGAAGAAGATAAATATATGAGGACAATAGTATCTCACCATGGTTTTGAGGTATTGTATTAGAAATAAAGAACAATATGCTAGAGAATCAAATACTGTCTATAAATACCTCATCTAAAATAAAGACTATGTGCTGCAGAGTGGGAGGTTAGGGAAGTGCAGAGATCACAGAGTAATGAACACCATACTGAAAATGGCACCAAGCTCAGAGGGTTATAACATACCCTGTGTGAGACAGATAGAATAAGACAGATCCAGAGAGAATGTCATGAGGAAGATACTGGGTGGAGCTTCCTCACCATACCACCAGCCAGTCAATGACGCATTTCCACCAGACCCATGGTAGTCATTCTTTGTCCCATGCTCAAGTTGCATGAGGAGTTGGTGGAATGCAGAGAGGCAGGGATGTAAGAAGTCCCTATCTGCTACTTCCTGAGACACAGGAGGTTGTGTAAAAGTTGGCAACACGTGGTCTCCATTTGGTGTTTGGGATAAAGAATGAGAGATGAAAGAAAGCCATGCCTGTGTTAAACACTCTACAAGGCTGATTGATTGATCATGGAAAACTGGAAATTCACAGAAGCCACAATGATATCGGGTTGTTTTCAGTTCCATTAACAGCTATTCATTTTCTTCCTCTCTCTGCCCTAGAATCCTTGTGGCTATTATGTAAACACCATGCCAATGCACAAACAGAGCCCTGGACTTCAACATCAAAGGGCTGAAAATTTCTTACCATCTGAATTCCATGTCAAAGCTTCTCCTGTTTTGCTGACACCAGCTGCCTGATGGTCCCACAGTGGCCCGATTTGCATCTGTTTTTGTTGTGTTACTATAAAAACTTTACAACTCTCTTACCATGTTACATGGCATTTTGGGTAACACAAGAATGTGTTTCTAGGATATGGCCACTCATATTTTCATTCAAAGTGAGATCCTTATTGTCTTTGATGTGAGAGCTGGATGTTTAGTGTTGGAAGCATTGTTGCCATGCTCACTTCTAAGATGATAAGTGGTGACATCATGAGCCAGTGTCTGTATGATGCACTATCTCTCCAGCCTTTAGTCCATAAATTGTTTTAAATAATAAAAATGCTTGGTAATCCATTTAGATTAAGGGTACTCACCCTGAAGGGCATTAGAAATCTCTCACTTCAGTGGGTTTTCCATGAATTTGATCCCATAATTAAAATATTTCATTCTGCGTATCTTTCCAGTTTTTGTGGGTGGCCAGTTTTGAAGTAGACTTTTCCATTCACTCAGCCTGAATGAAATCTGCGAATATAAAAAACAAGCTATTTTAAAGGTTATATGGTCCTATCTAAATACCATATCATAATGCTCTTTTTTAACTCATAAGAGTGGTGAAAGTATAGAGATTTAAAAGAAACTGGAGAAATAAAACACCATATGTGAATAGATATCAACAAAAGAAGTTGAATATCTGATAGGTCACTCAGTCCAAAAGCCCATTTTTAATATGTACTTTAGTATTTTATTGTTATTTTGTGTGTTCAGACATATGTGTGCAGATGTGCATGTAGTGTCTGTGTGTAGATCTGAGGACAACTTCATGGTGTCAATTCTTTCCTTCTACATTCATGTGAGTTTTATGAATGAGACTCAGGTTGACAGATTTGAATGCAGCAGGCATCCTTACCTGCTGAGCTGCCTTGTGAGCTACATCTTTAATGCTGTGAGGGGAAGTTTGTGCACAGTACTGCGTCAGATGAGAAAGGTGAAATGGCTGCCCACCTGTCATCGGAACAATTGATACAAGGACAGTATGTTCACTCAAGTGACCAACAGGCAAGTGCAACAAGCAATTACTAGACTTTCCTTTTGACCTATATCTTATTCATATATATAGTCTATCTTTTCTGATAATTAAATGGAAGGGAATATTTCTAATTGTCTACTAAATATCAAGTATAACCATGGTTAGCTTTGTATGGGTGCTTACCTGTTCTTCCATCCATGCCCCTCTGCTAAACATGTGCAGGGAAACCAATATGGCTTCAGATAAAAGATGACTTGAGAGGGATGATTCCAGGGAGATCATGGGAATCTCAAAAACATTTCTCCATGGATCCAAGGATCACAATCTTCCTTCATCTTCCCCCCTCCACCATATTTCAGTGTTCTCTAGTCTCTGATATGAGTCATTTATTGCTATAATCCTATGATTAAATATTTTATCTGCAGTCTGGTTGTTTTGGTCTGGATAGATTGGTTCAATATCTAAGAGCATTCACAATTCTTACAGGGGACCTGAGTTCAGTTACCAGTGCCTACATGCAGCAGTTCACAGCTCCTGTAGAACCATCCTTTTCTACACTATGAATACGTATCACTCTCATTGAGCAATAAAAAGGGACAGGCCAGTAGCTGGGCAGGCAGTTAGGTGGGAAAGCCAAGCTGGGAATGATGGGAAGAAGGAGAGTAGAGTCAGGAAATGCCAGCTAGCCACCAAACAAGCAGGACATGTTAAAAATGATGTAACAAGCCACATGGCAGAATTTAGGTTAATAAAGTTGGGTTAATTTAAATGTAAGAGCCAGTTAGTAATAAGCCTGAGCTATTGCCCAAGCATTTGTAAGTAATATAAGCCTCTGAGTGGTTATTTGGGATCATGCCTTCTGGACATGTAAACTCTGATTACATACAACTACCTGTAACTTCAGGTTGAGGGGATCCAACAGCCTCTACTGGATTCCACAGACACTGCAAGCATATGCACATACCCAGACATATAGACATAATTAAACATTAAAAACAAATCCTAAATGTGTTTAAGCCTAGTTGTCTATTTAACTTCACTTCTTCATTAGTTTACTTGTTTATTTTGACACAGGGCCTCATGGAACAGTCTGGCCTGGAACTCACTGTGCAGTGGAGAACAACTGGGACTCCTGACCCTGTGTTGCCGCCTGCAGTGCTTCGGGTGTGCAGGTCCACTGCAATGCACTGGGCCAAAATCTGCAGTGTAAAAGCAAACGTAAGGAATGAGCAGGAAGCTGAACTACAGCCTTTGTTTGCAGCGGTTCTCACCCTTCCTGTGATACTTTAATACAGTTCCTCATGTTGTGGTGACACCAAACAGTAAAATCATTTTTCTTTACTACATCATAACTATAATTTTGCTACTTTTATGAATTGTAAGGTAAATGTTTGTAGAGATAGAGGTTTGCCAAAGGGGTCAAGACCTTTAGGATAAGAACCACTGGTTTAAAGGAACACAGAATATGAAGACTGAAATCCCAAGTTTATTATTGCTTAGATGAGATTTCAGTAAAATGCTTGAATGTTGACCCTATTAGTTTGGTAACAGCTTTCATATTTTCTCAGGTTTTCTTGCACAATGTGGCTGGCTCCCTTCTGTGCAACTGATGAACTTTTCTCTTCATTTTCTCCAGGTTCTCCTCTTGTCTTTATCTTCAGAATTAACCCCTTGATGGGCAGGTGGCTTGTTGCCATGTCTTTTTTCAAATAGGTTATTAAAGGAACAAAATCCTATCAGCCACTTGTGCATTCAGTATAGTAAAACTTGCAACAACTAAACCATTTGTAAACATAATGCTGATTAAAGAAACATGGCTGCTCTGGGATGTCCTATATGTTGTGAATAAATAAAACTCTGACTGGCCAGTAGCCAGGCAGGAAGGATAGGGTAGGTGGGACAAGGAGGAGAAAAATTCGGGGAGGTGGAAGGCTGAGGCAGAGAGATGCTGCCAGCCGCCTCCATGACAAGCGAGATGTAAGGTACCGGTAAGCCACGAGCCACGTGACAACTTGTAGATTAATAGAAATGGGTTAATTTAAGATATAAGAACAGATAGCAAGAAGCCTGAGCCATTAGGCCAAACAGTTTAAATAATATAAGAGTCTGTGTGGTTATTTTGTAAGTGGGCTGCGGGACTGCCGAGGCTTGGTTGGAGCTGGAGAGAAGCTCTCCAGCTACACATGGCTAACTCATAAGTCCAAGCCAAGTGGAAAAGGGGACAACTGACATGTGCAGTAAAGATAATCACACTTCACTTGCTTTCCAGTGCTGTAAAAAATTTTACGGATACTGTTTAAGTGACTTAAAAACAGGAATTCAGTTAAAAACTATATGATGAGCCTTGGTGTTTTTGTACTCCACAGCTGTAACCCACTGTACAGATGAAGAGACTGAGTTCCAGGATGTCTCTGATATCACACAGCTATAAGCAAGGGACAGCAGATGGGAAGCAGCTGACTTCCCCTTCACAGGTTCTATGCAATCCTCTCTGCAGTGGCTACACTGACAGGGATGAGGCCATTCTAGAGAGACCCTGATAAGCAGTCCCCAGCTTAGCTATCAGACTATGCAGAAAATGGACACCAAGAAATTTCTCCAGGAATCCCATGCTGGGAGAAGAAAAATGCTGAAGGCTGGTGCTAGACAGAAGGTCAACCTGCTTTTCAGAAAAAGATTCACACATTTCTATAGCAAGAAGGATTTTTTTATACATTACTTACTAAATGATGTGAGAGTGGAGTTTACTGCTTACACTTGTCTTCCACAGAAGTTCATTTTGTTTAGACATATAATGCAACTTCAAAGAAACTCGCCTCTAATATATGACTCAAGGCCAATTTTAATGTAGGGTATCATTTTTTACAGACATTTCCTTATAGCATCTTTCAAAATAAAGAGCCTTGAAATTGAAATTTGGCCTTGTAAGGCCAAAATAGCTCATCACATAAGGTCCAGTGACAGATTACCTTCACTGATGCTACAGTCCCTTGTGTGTCTGTAATCATTAAGATAATGACATTGAAAATAGAAAGTTTTCATGGTAAAGTGTTTTTGTGCAAGCATGAGGACCTGGGTTCAGATACTGAGCACCTACCTGAGAAGCCAGGCATCTTATTGTGTGTCTATAATCTCAGCACTTGAAATGTATAGACAGAGGATCCTTGGAGCTTGCTGGTGAATTTACCTAACCATATCAGTGAGCTGTAGGTTGAGGAAGAGACCTGTCTTTAACAATGAGGTGGAAAGTGATTGGAGAAGATACCCAGCATCCATCTGGCCTCCACACACATTTACACAGATGAGCATGCACACCCATATGTGCTGCACACACACAAGCATGCATACATACCTGAAAAGATAATGACATGACGTATGAAGTTGACTGTTGGCCAATGATGCCCATTCTTATGCTTCCATTTGGTTTTGAATCATTCTAAAAGGTTACAGTTACAATTTCCCAAGAGATTCACAATTGATTTTCAGGAGGGCATTTTTCAGCACATCTGTCGTGTGCTAGAACAGGACATGCCCCTATTTTGTTGTCTTCTCCCTCTTGACAATTTTTCTGCCCTGAGGCTAGAGTATACATTCTTCATCTATTTTGATTCCTGATTATATCTTCAAATGAAAAAAAAGGAAAGAAAACAAATGACAAGGCTTCACATGACTTTGCCATTATGAGAAAATCACCAGCAAGGGATGACAAACAACTTCACTGAGGTATTTTCTCTTTATTACCTCAACTGAGTAATTAATTGCAGCAGACTTGAATCATGGAAACAGAGATCTCTATAGTTTTTATTGTATTTCTATTCAGCAGATGGTTTTCAGATTTGAGGGTTCTATGAAACCCACCATTTCAAAGATACAATAATAAACAAAAAGTGAGCAGAAACGAAGGGCACATACGATTATCTGTGAGTTTGTCTTTTAGAGCTTATATTAATCATTTCTGGATTGATAGGTGTTTAAAAATATTAGTCCAGATAAACACATCACCAATTCTGCCCTTCATTTTAAATGAATCCCATTTCTTCTGTTTGCATTTCAATCCACTTTAAGAAGTCACAAATAAAATATATTATATCATAAGAGCTATAAAATGCAGGTGTTGGACTGAAAGAGCATCTCAGCACCTGCATTTTATGGGGATATAAAAGAGATATATAACCCACTTGCAACTAAGTTTGCCTTGCCTTTGTTTCTGCTGAGAAGGATTTTAAACTTGTCTGGTCCACCCAGAAGGAAACATGAGCTAAACTGTGCCTTTCAAACGAGGGCAAAAGAAAAGGATGGAGCTTTGCTTCCAAGGAATAACACCAAGGCCTGCCAGCTCTGAGCACTAAGATGCTTTAATGAATGACAACAGACACACAACACAGGAGCACACTAAGAATGTACATGTCATAACTCTCATTTGTTACCACACATTGTTTCTCAAAGTGAGCTATATAAATAAAAGCATGTCACAAGCACCATCCTGCCTAGAATGAAGATTTTCTAAGAGATACCATGTATTTTCTTTTGGCTTTGAACTCTTGGCACAATGGACCCCAAGAAACAGGAATTCCCTCATGAATCCCAAGATGAGGAGAGGGAAAGACTGGCATCATCCAGAAGAGGAGCTTGTGTTCCACAAAGAGATTTCATATAATGCTGACAACTTTTCAGAGGACCTAGACCAGGCCACACCTTGACCAGGACCACAACTTGACCAGAACGGCTTAGTTACAAAAAACTCTTGCACTCTATTTAATCTTCACCCTCAAGTGAGAAGCTTGAAGTTGTGTGTGTGTGTGTGTGTGTGTGTGTAAGGATCCTGGTTTGTTAGGTTTCCAAGGGCCCAGGCTCTGTCCCTAACCGAGTAACATTGCGCTATTCATGCAAAACTTGTGCATTCATTTTAAGGATGCTTGAATTATAAATTTGTGTATTTATAAATTCCTCTAGAGAAAAACATGAATGAATCTTGGCCAGCTTTGTTGTCCTTTAAAACTCCAAACAAATACAGATTTGTGAGTTCGTGGCAGCAGCATTCAATCCATGTCTGGTACAGCCAGGTGTAGTTGGAGTTTTTTCTCTGGGTCCCACCAAACCTTGGCAGTCCCTTAGCCCACTTATAAAATAAACATACAGACGCTTATATTATTTAAACTCTTGGCCATTAGCTCAGGCCTATCATTGTCTAGCTCTTACTCTTATATTTAGCCCATTTCTATTAATCTATACTTTGCCACGTGGCTTGTGGCTTACTGGTACCTTACATCTTTCTTGTCCTGGTGGTGGCTGCAGGCAGTCTCCTCCTTGCCTTCCTGTTCCCTTAATTCTCCTCTCTGTTAGTCCTGCCTATACTTCCTGTCTGGCTACTGGCCAATCAGTATTTTATTTATTAACATATTTGCCATACAGAACATCCCACAGCAGCCAGGACACTATATAGAGTAATAAGAAGTCTCTAGTTTAGAGAAATCCACAGCACCGAACAGTTCCTGCTGTCCATAAAGGTCTGTGCAGCTGGGCTCCAGTAAATAGCCATGAGCTTACTTATTCCTTGATGTCAAATTGTTCTGAGGACTTCCTGTGAGAAACAAACTGATCTTCTTAGTTTTGTGGAATGTCTGGCTTCTTATCATTATTATCTCAAGTCTTCAAAGTTCCCCCTGAAAAGTACTTGGGAGAATTCATCTTTCAGGGAGATAGTACTTCCAATTTGACTACCCACATGGTCATAGAAGAGAGTGAGCTCTAACAAACTGTCCTGACTTTCTTACTCATTGTCATGGTCTACGCCCACACACGAGAGAGAGCACTCACACATTCTCTCTGTCTCTCTGTCTCTCTGTCTCTCTCTCTCTTGCGCACGCACGTGCGTGCGTGCACACATGTACTGTGAAGGAAAGTAGTTCTACTTTCCCCTGAACTGTCTGCAAGACTGATTAACTTCAATGCTGTGAAGAGACTGGAAACTTGCAGATTCAGAACCAAATTATAATTTGCTTTGAGTAATCCTTCTCCCCCCCCACCAGTAGTCACTCCTTGAATACATCCACATCTGACCTGAAACACCGTGACTAACAAAACTTTTTTTGACTTGTATTAACTTACCCAAACCCAATTTCTACCAACCCAAGCTAAGAGTGGCTCAGCATCTGAGGCCTATAACAGAGGTGCCTCCTCTTTGCAGTAAATACCTACTTTGTGTTTTTATCAATGAATTTAAAATCAATGCCTTATATACTGTGGAATAATGCAGACCGGGCAGGACACAGGAAAACTTCCAGCTACACTTATTTATAGTTTTCTTAGTTTCATTACTATAAAAAACCTCAAATGGGTACAGTGTTGGAATATGGAACTTGGAGTAATCTAAATCTGTGATCATAGGAATAGTCAATCACACTTGGTTTCAGAATAAACAATCTTTTGTACCCTTTGAGGGAAGGATTGTTTTTCTGTGTCCAAAAAAAATTAAAGTTTTTGAACATATTATAAATTGTATGGTAAAAAACTTCTCTGCTCAGCCCTTCACAGAACACCTATAGCAACTTCTCCAAGGTTCAGAAGACATTTTGTGGAACAGGGGGCAAAAAATTAAAAAATTCAGGCACTAGGAGAGTGGGAGCTCTTACAAGTTATGGAGCATTTCGTCTGATTTGAAATATCCCATCCTGGAAGGAAGCTCATTACCACTGATAAAGCTACAAAGGGAGGCTTCATTAGACTGGTGAACTGAAAGTTCTGAGTTTTAGGAAGTCCCTGAAACATGAGAAGAAATTTTACAAATGCTGCCTTCTGAAAATGCCATGATTGTTGCACTCCCCAGCTCAAAACACTGGTGGTTGTCTACACAAGATCTGCACAAAAACAGTTTCCCTAACATTCCTTCTTTCATGGAGGAGAAAGAGGCTCAGGAAACTATATGCCTTCCTGGGCTTGATAAGTAGTTAGGGGTTGCTGGAGGAGATGTGAGTTTTTCCTCTGCTATAGTGCCTCATAAGCTGTTCACGCTCTAGTAAATAACATGAAACCTGTGCTCATGCATGCAATGCTAATTAAACCCAATGGGTCACACGAAGCAGAGATGAGAGGAAGAGTGTGGCTTGCTGGGCAGAAGACAGGCTTACAGAAGAGAGAGTGTTAAGAAAGGGCAAAGGGGGGGTGGAAATGACAAAAATTCAGTGTGTGTGTGTGTGTACTGTCCAAGAATAAAGAGGAAAAGGTCTCTACAGCATAGCTGCTTTTCTTTCTATTAAAATCCTTTTCATTATATTTATGGAGTGTGTGCATGTGTGTGCTCATGCCAGAGGTGCATGTGCTGGAGTCTGTTATTTCCTTTCACAATGTGGGTTCCAGATATCAATACCACGTCATCAGGCTTGGCAACAAATCCCTTCATCCCGTGAACCATCTTGCCAGCCCCTACAGCTGCTTCGCTTAGAACTAATGAATACATTCAACAACAGTATTGCTGAGCTCTTTTACTAGGTCCAAATGTTTTCATTTCCCAAGAAGTCTGCATGAGTCCTGGTGCCACAGTGGGGAATGAGCAAGCAGTAGTGGTGGTCTGAATACTTTTTTAAAATGTAGGGAAAACAATAGTTTAAAATGAGCTGCCCCTGACTTCCCTTCTGGACCAGAGGTGAGTATACGGGCCCAACCCGGACCCCATCCCTGGGCACCAGCCACTCCGGGAAGACCTGTCTAACTTGGCCCCAGGTTCTGGACAACGGGCAGGTCCCCTTCTAGCCCCACTGGGAGGGATCCCTTTTCTAAGCCCCCCCCACAGCCCCTGCAATCTCCGCGCCCTGCCCCCAGGCCTACCTGCCTGAGACCCCAGCCACTTCCTGAGACTTAGAGACCGGCCCCCAGCTCCCACCCTGCCCCCGATTTCCATCTGGAACAGAGGTGAGTATCCGGGCCCAACCCGGACCCCATCCCTGGGCACCAGCCACTCCGGGAAGACCTGCCCAAATTGGCCCCAGGTTCTGGCCACCAGGCAGGTCCCCTTCTAGCCCCACCAGGAGGGATCCCCTTCTCCAAGCCCCCCAGCAGCCCCTGTAATCTCCATGCCCGACCCCCACGCCCATCTGCCCGAGACCACAGCCACCTCCTGAGACTTAGAGACCGGCCCCCAGCTCCCATCCTGCTCCCAACTTCCCTTCTGGACCAGAGACTTCTGGTCCAGATAAGAGCTTCCATCCTGCCCCGGAGTTCCCATTTGGACAAGAGAACTCCCTTTTGGACAAGAAAGAGAGACTTCCTGAATCTGTCAGCTCTTTCTGAAACAAGTACACTGATCAGACCAAGAAGGAACCACAAGGAGATGGGCAGATGTCAAGGCAGAAGTACATACAACAAAATGAAGAACAATACACCATCACTACAACCTAGACCACCTCCAACATATAGACCTGAACATCAAAAATTGGAAGAAGCAGAAGAAAGTAGCCTTATGAGTAACATCATGAAGAAGGTAGAGGCTTGTGTAGAGGAAAAGACAAGAAAATTGGAAGAACGCTATAAACAACTAGAGGAAAGGGCAAACAAATTAGAAGAAAACAATAAAGCCCTGCAAGAAAACAATAAAGTCCTGGAAGAAAACAATAAAGACCTGCAAGAAAACAATAAAGTACTGGAAGAAAACAATAAAGCACTGAAAGAAAATCATGAAAAAGCAATGAAACAAACAAAGGAAACAGTCCAAGAACTGAAAAGGGAAATTGAAAAAATAAAGAAGACACAAACAGAGGGAATGCTGGAAATAGAAAACCTGAGTAAAAGATCGGGAACTTCAGATGCAAGTATAACCAAGAGAATGCAAGAGATGGAAGAGAGGATTTCTGGCATTGAAGATACAGTAGAAGAAATAGTTTCATCAGTCGAAGGAAACACTAAAGCCAACAAAGTCATGAACCAAATGTCCAAGAAATTTGGGACACCATGAAAAGACCAAACCTACGAATTATAGGGATAGAAGAAGGTGAAGAATACCAACTCAAAGGCACAGAAAATATATTCAACAAAATTATAGAAGAAAACTTTCCCAACTTAAAGAAGGAAATGCCTATGAAGATACAAGAAGCCTATAGAACACCAAACAGACTAGACCCCAAAAAAAGTCCCCTCGACACATAATAATTAAACAACTAAATGTACAGAATAAAGAAAGAATATTAAGAGCAGCAAAGGAAAAAGGCCAAGTGGCCTATAAAGGTAAACCCATCAGAATAACACCCAATTTCTCAATGGAGACTTTGAAAGCCAGAAGGACCTGGACAGATGTAATGCAGACACTAAGAGACCATGGATGTCAGCCCAGACTAATATACCCAGAAAAACTTTCAATCATCATAGACGGAAGGAACAAGACATTCGAAGACAAATCCAGATTTAAACAATACCTATCCACAAACCCAGCCCTACAGAAAGCACTAGAAGGAAAATTCCAACCGAAGGAAGTCAGATACACACTCAAAACACAGGCAATAGATAAAGGCACAACAGTAAACCCCAAAGAAGAGAAGTACACACACACTATCACCAAAAATAACAGGGATGAAGAATCACTGGTCATTAATATCCCTTAATATCAACGGACTTAATTCACCTATAAAAAGACATAGACTTACAGAATGGATACGAAAGCAGGACCCATCTTCCTGCTACATACAAGAAACACATCTCAAATTCAAAGACAGACACTACCTAAGAATAAAAGGCTTGGAAAAGACTTTCCAATCAAATGGTCTTAAAAACAAGCAGGGGTAGCCATGCTGATATCCAACAAAATAGACTTCAAATTAAAATCAATCAAAAGAGATCAAGAAGGGCATTACATTCTCATCACAGGAATGATCCACCAAGATGAAGTTTCAATTCTGAACATTTATGCCCCAAACACAAGGGCACGCACATATGTAAAAGAAACATTACTAAAGCTTAAACCACATATAAAACCCCACCAAACATTAATAGTGGGAGATCTCAATACCCCACTTTCACCACTGGACAGATCTCCCAAATCGAAACTTAACAGAGAAATAAAGGACTTAACTGATGTCATGGCCCAATTGGACCTAATAGATATCTACAGAACATTCCATCCTAACAAGAAAGAATATACCTTCTTCTCAGCACCCCATGGAACTTTCTCTAAAATCGACCACATACTTGGCCACAAAGCAAATCTCAACAGATACAAAACAATTAGAATAACCTCCTGTGTTCTATCAGACCACCATGGTTTAAAGTTAGATTTCAACAACAACAAAAACCACAGAAAACATACAATCTCATGGAAACTGAATAATGCTCAACTGAATCACCAATGGGTTAAGGAAGAAAGAAAGAAAGAAAGAAAGAAAGAAAGAAAGAAAGAAAGAAAGAAAGAAAGAAAGAAAGAAAGAAAGAAAGAAATTAAAGACTTCCTAGAGAACAATGAAAATGAAGACACCACATACCCAAACTTATGGGACACTATGAAAGCAGTGTTAAGAGGGAAATTCATAGCACTAAATGCCCACATAAAGAAGTTGGAGAAATCCCACACTAGTGACTTAACAGCACACCTGAAAGCTCTAGAACAAGAAGAAGCAAAGTCTCCCAGGAAGAATAGATGCCAGGAAATTATCAAAGTGAGAGGTGAAATTAATAAATTAGAAACTAAGAGAATAATACAAAAAATTAATGAAACAAAGGGTTGGTTCTTTGAGAAAATCAACAAGATAGACAAGCCCTTATGCAAACTAACCAAAAGACAGAGAGAGAGAATCCAAATCAACAAAATCAGAAATGAAAAGGGGGACATAACAACAGACATTGAGGAAATCCAGAGAATTATAAGGTCATATTTCGAAAACCTCTACTCCACAAAACTGGAAAACCTAAAAGAAATGGACATTTTTCTGGATAGGTACCACATACCTAAGTTAAATCATGACCAGATAAACTATTTAAATAGTACAATAACCCCTAAGGAAATAGAAACAGTCATTAAAAGTCTCCCAACCAAAAAAATCCCAGGACCAGATGGTTTCAGCGCAGAATTCTACCAAATCTTCAAAGAAGAGTTAATAGCAATACTCTCTAAATTGTTCCACATAATAGAAACAGAAGGAACATTACCAAACTCCTTCTATGAGGCTACAATTACCTTGATTCCTAAACCAAACAAGGATGCAACAAAGAAAGAGAACTACAGACCAATCTCCCTCATGAACATTGATGCAAAAGTATTATATAAAATACTGGCAAACAGACTCCAAGTACACATCAGAACAATTATCCACCATGATCAAGTAGGCTTCATCCCAGGGATGCAAGGGTGGTTCAACATATGAAAGTACATCAATGTAATACACCACATAAACAAACTCAAAGAAAAAAAACCACATGATCATCTTACTAGATGTAGAAAAGGCATTTGACAAAATCCAACACCCCTTCATGATAAAAGTCTTGGAGCGATCAGGAATACAGGGAACATACCTAAACATAATAAAAGCAATATATAGCAAGCCAACAGCCAACATCAAATTAAATGGAGAGAAACTCAAAGCAATTCCACTAAAATCAGGAACGAGGCAAGGATGTCCACTCTCCCCATACTTATTCAATATAGTACTTGAAGTTCTAGCCAGAGCAATAAGACAACATAAGGAGATTAAGGGGATACAAATTGGAAAGGAAGAAGTCAAGCTTTCCCTATTTGCAGATGACATGATAGTATACTTGAGTGACCCCAAAGATTCCACCCAGGAATTGATAAAGCTTATAATCACCTTCAGCAACATAGCAGGATACAAGATCAACTCAAAAAAATCAGTAGCCCTCCTATATACAATGGACAAAGAAGCTGAGAAGGCAATTAGAGATACATCACCCTTTACAATAGCCACAAATGACATAAAATACCTTGGGATAACACTAACCAAGCAAGTGAAGGACCTATATGACAAAAACTTTAAGTCCCTGAAAAGAGAAATTGAAGATGTCAGAAAATAGAAAGATCTCCAATGCTCATGGATAGGCAGGGTTAACCTAGTAAAAATGGCAATCTTACCAAAAGCAATTTACACATTCAATGCAATCCCCATCAAAATACCAACACAATTCTTCACAGACCTGGAAAGAATAATACTCAACTTCATATGGAAAAACAAAAAACTCAGGATAGCTAAAAGAAACCTGTACAATAAAACAACTTCTGGAGGCATCACAATCCCTGACTTCAAGCTCTACTATAGAGCTACAGTAATAAAAACAGCTTGGTATTGGCATAAAAACCAACATGTGGACCAATGGAATCGAATTGAAGACCCTGACATTAACCCACACACCTAGGGACATATAATTTTTGACAAAGAAGCCAAAAGTGTACAATGGAAAAAAGAAAGCATCTTCAACAAATGGTGCTGGCATAACTGGATATCAACGTGTAGAAGGCTGCAAATAGATCCATATCTGTCACCGTGCACAAAACTTAAGTCCAAGTGGATCAAAGACCTCAACATAAATCCAGCTACTCTGAACCTGCTAGAAGAGAAAGTAGGAAGTAGTCTTGAACGCATTGACATAGGAGATCACTTCCTAAATATAACACCAGTAGCGCAGACACTGAGACAAACAATCAATCAATGGGACCTGTTGATCCTGAGAAGCTTTTGTAGAGCAAAGGATATGGTCAACAAGGCAAAGCGAAAGCCTACAGAATGGGAAAAGATCTTCACCAACCCCACATGTGACAGAGGACTGATATCCAGAATATATAAGGAACTCAAGAAATTAGACATCAAAATGACCAACAGTCCAATTGAGAAATGGGCTTTAGAACTAAATAGAGAATTCTCAACAGAGGAAACTCAAATGGCTGAAAGACATTTAAGAAATTGCTCAACATCCCTAATCATCAGGGAAATGCAAATCAAAACAACTCTGAGATACCACCTTATGCCTGTCAGAGTGGCTAAGATCAGAAACACTGAAGACACTTTATGCTGGAGAGGAACTATGCTAGGGGAACTCTCCTCCACTGCTGGTGGGAATGCAAGCTTGTACAACCACTTTGGAAATCAATATGGCGCTTTCTTAGAAAATTGGCAATCAATCTCCCCCAAGATCCAGCTATACCACTCCTGGGCATATACCCAAAAAATGCTCAATCATACCACAAGAGCACTTACTCAGCTATGTTCATATCAGCATTGTTTGTAATAGCCAAAACCTGGAAACAACCTAGATGCCCTTCAACTGAAGAATGGATAAATAAATTGTGGCACATATACACAATGGAATACTACTCAGCAGAGAAAAACAATGACATCATGAGGTTTGCAGGCAAATGGATGGATCTAGAAAAAATCATCCTGAATGAGGTAACCCAGACTCAGAAAGACAAATATGGTATGTACTCACTCATAGGAAGAATCTAGATGTGGAACAAGGATGACTGGACTGCTACTCACATCACCAGTGAGGCTACCTGGAAAACGGGACCCCAAAAAAGACACGGAGAAATGGATGAGATCTACATGAACAGCCTGGTCATGAGTGGGAGCAATGAAGGGCAACGGTCGAGGGAAAGAGAGTGGGAGATCCTAGCTGGATCAAGAAAAGAGAGGGAGAACAAGGAATAGGAGACCATGGTAAATGAAGACCACATGAGAAGGGGAGGAAGCAGAGAGCTAGGGAGGCCCATGGAGATCCAAAAAGATACCCCCACAAAAGACTGCTGGCAATGGTCGAGAGATAGTCGGGACTGACCTACTCTGGTGATGGGATGGCCAAACACCCTGATAGTTGTGCCATAAACCCCATCCAAGGACTGAGGAATCTGGATGCAGACATCCACGGCTGGGCCCCTGGTGGAGCACTGGGAGTCTAATTAGTGAGAAAGAGGAGGGTTTATATGAGCAAGAATTGTTGAAGCCAAGGTTGGATAAAGCACAGGGACAAATAACCAAATGAATGGAAGCACATGAACTATGAACCAAAGGCTGAGGGGCCCCCAACTGGATCAGGCCCTCTGAATGGGTGAGACAGTCATTTGGCTTGATCTGTTTGGGAGGCAGCTGTGCGGTGGTGCCAGGTCCTGGGCTCGTTGCATGAGTTGGCTGTTTGAATCCTGGGACTTATGCAGGGACGCTTGCCTCGGTCTGGGAGGAGGGAACGGACCTGCCTGGACTGAGTCTATCAGGTCGATCCCGGTCCTCGGGGGAGACCTTGATCTGGAGGAGGTGGGAATGGTGGCTGGGCTGGGGGGGGGGAGAGGGGGAGAAGAGGGGAATCTGTGGCTATTATGTGGAACTGAATGGTGTTGTAAAATAAAAAAAAAATAAATAATAAAATAAAATAAAATGAACACGAGCTATACTCTTCAGAATAGGTCACAAATAACACGAAAAGACGAATTATTCCATTGAAATTGACTCTCTTAAAAACTAGTACTAAGAGAATTAAGGGGCATGGAAAACCCAACGGATAAGTAATCAAAGAATTACACTGTTTATTTCTGCTTCTGCAATGTCCCTTTGCTTCCTGTCACCACCCTGCAAGGTGGTTCTGTTGAACTGTCCTCTCTCAGGAAGACCAACCTGATATGCAAGTTCTGAACAGGACTCAAAGGCTACCGCATCACTGAAATATTACTCATGATATTTCACGGGAGCTCTCTGCAGAACATGCAGTCAACATCACAAGTCAGACTCCCTCTGCTTAGAAGTCTTTACTGTTCATGCAACTTTGGGGAGGGTGTGGCCTGTGACTCTGATGTTTGAGGGACTCCATCTCAGGGTGGAATGTTTCAACTTAAGAAATTCTGCACATCCTGAAAGAGCTTGCATTCTCCTGAAAGCTATGTTAATGCTCATCAGGGAGTTTGCTCTCATGTAATTATCATACTAAACAGTTGAGGGCACTCCAAAATTCTCATTTTTGGTACTTGTCTATATTCATATTTGGTGTCACAGCTGGCTTCTTGTCATTTCTAATGTGTATAAATAAGAGGAAAATAAAATAAACACTATCATGTAGAAGTAATCCTCCATCTGCCAAATTACTTTGCTGTTATTTTAAATACAAAGGTCTCCGTTTTTGTTTGTTTGTTTGTTTTATTTTTCAGACACTGTTACTCTATGGAAAAGTCCTGGCTGTTCTGGAACTTGCTTTGTAGACCAGGCTGTCCTCAAACTCACAGACATCTGTCTGCCTCTGCCTCCCAAGTGCATCGTTTTATGTATTTGAATCCTTAAAACCTCTGTTGGGATTTTATACACATATACAGTGACATGGGTGATTTCCACTCCTGTGCCCCCTGTAACTCCCTGACATCTCCCTGCACGTGTCTACCTCTCAGCTTCATGTTCTCTCCTTTTTGTAATTAGCCCATTAATTCCGTTCAGTGTTTCCCACATGTGCATGAGTGTGGAACCACCCACTGAACATGGGCAC
This sequence comes from Peromyscus leucopus, assembly GCF_004664715.2. Classification (NCBI taxonomy): domain Eukaryota; kingdom Metazoa; phylum Chordata; class Mammalia; order Rodentia; family Cricetidae; genus Peromyscus; species Peromyscus leucopus. Next base: position 70,997,103 of record NC_051076.1, on the reverse strand, counting down.
CCTACCTGTGGCCACATCCTCAAAGAGTAGGTCTCCCTCCCCCAGCAGTCATCAGCTGTGCTGAGATCTTGAATTGGACACATATTGGATCGGCTAGTCCTACTGTGTGCATGTATACCAGTGAGCACCCAAGCTGGTGATAAGAAGGGCTGAGCATTTCATGACATCAGATTGCATATTGCATGCAACATCAGATTGCATATTGCATGCAAGTAAACATACACCGGCATGAGCAATTGTGCATGCATGCTTATAAGAGATATGCAGTTTGTGTGAGCCTTATTTAATCTACCTTCATTTTAATTTTCAAGTCATTTTATCCTTGCTATATGTGAAAAAACAAAACCAAGAATGATCATGTTTTTTAAACATATGTTAATGTAGCAGTAATAGATTAAAAGGTATCTCTTACTTTAAAATCCATAAGTCCAAAATTCATGACATTTACTATTACATTTCCTGGTTTTCTTTTTCTCTTTTTTTTTGCTTATCTTTCTTTCTCTCTCTTTCTTCCTTGCTTCCTTCCTTCCTTTCTTTTCTTTCATTCTATTTTTTTTTCTTGAGACATGGTCTCTACACAACACTGAATGCCCTAGAACTAACTATGTTGACCAGGCTTGCCTCTGAGTCCTGGAATTAAATGTGTGCATTACCACACCCAGCCTAAAAGTTTCAGTTTTAAAATAAACCAGGGTCAATGACTGACAGGCTTATCAGTTAAGAACACTTGCTGCCAAGCCTGAGGACATGAGTTCAGTTCCAGAGTATATGGTAGAATGAGGGGACCAACTTTCATGATTTATTTTCCAGCCTCTACACAGCGGTGGTTATGCAGTGGCCATGTGCTGTGCTCCTTCCCATAAAATAAACTACTAATAATTATCATAGCATAAACCTCAAAACAGGTTTTCTTGTTGTTGGTTGTTGGTTTGAATTTGTTTGTTTGTTTGTTTTTTGTAGTCGGGATCAAAATCAAGGCATTACACATATTACACAAACCTATATGCTGTGTTGTGCTTGGTCATTATAGAGTCTCATGCATTTTATCAGTACAACCACACCTTGAAAAAAATATGTTAATTCCTCAGCAAAGATCTTTGCCTGCTGTACATTTGATAAAGGGTTGATTAACATCTCCAATATAAAAATAAATAAAATCTTAAGTAAAATAAACAATGCATTGGAAAAATGAGCTGAGGGGATTTGAAGAGATGGCTCAACAGTTAAGAGCACTGGTTGTTCTTCTAGAAGATCAGATTTCAGTTTCAGGTACTCAAACACAGCTAGCATCCATCTGTAACTAAGTTCCAGGGAATTTAATGAACTCTTTTGGCATCTGAAGTCACCAAGCAAGTACACAGTGAGTGCACAGACAAGCCTACAGGCAAAGCACTCATACACATAAAATGAAATGAAATTAAAAAATTAAGGTCCAGTTTTAAAATAATTGTCTAAATATAGAGTACCCAAAAGTATATAGATGGCCAATAAACATCTGAAAACATGTTTAATATCCTTAGCTGCTGGAAAATGGATATTAAAAATATTGTGTGATTTCATCTAAACCCAGGCAGAATGACAAGTGTCAAGAAAACAAAGGACGCTTACCTAGCAGAGGAGATACTATGATCACAAAGGTGTTTTCCCAGGGTGAAGCTTATCCATTGCACTCTGGATTTGCTGCCCCCTTCAATTTCCCCAAGGAAGGGAAGCTTGACTGCATAATTTCTTTCAGAAGGGTACTGTGTTCTATACTCCCCAGCAAAAATAAATTTAAAAGGAAAAGAAAAAGAAAGAAAGTAAAAGAAAATGAGTTTAAATGCAGGTGGAAATTTGGGGAAAAGGGACAAACATCCACTGTTTGTGAAAATGAAAAGTGGTCTAGCCACTGAAGAAAATCAGTGTGGAGTTTCTCAAAATGATATCAGTATTACCATATGAATGAGCTGTACATAAGTTCACATCCGAAGGAAGGACTCTATCCATCACAAAGATACCTGCACATCGATGTTCATTACCAAAGAGATTGAATCAAGCTGGATGTCCACCAATGAATGAACTCTCCATGAAAATGTGGTAAGTGAATGCAGTGGAAGATTATTGAACCATAAAGAAAAGTGAGGTGATGGAATTCTGAGGAACACAGATGGAGCTGAAAAGTATTACGTCAAATGAGGTGACCCAGGTTCAGAGACATAAAAACTGTGTGCTTGATCTTATGTGCAGACTCTAGCTTCTAACTATCATACATTTGTGTTGATGTGGGAGGGAGTGTTTACATATAGGTCAGGAAATGAAAAAGAGACCCAAGTAGGAGAAAAAAAAGACCTTAAACGATGAGTTAAGAAGAGCAATAGATCACAGGTGATGCAGAAGGCAAACTATGCAGGGTGGAAATGGTAATCAGGAAACAGGACCAGGGAAATGGAGGAAAGGGGTATACAGGAGAGGATCAACCAACGCTAAATATGAGTAAAATTACCATTATGATGAAAGATCCCCACAGGAGATCTTCCTTCAGGAGAGACCCCAAACCCAAGGAACACGCCGAAACCACGGATCAGATGCAAACAGCAAGAGGGTTTATTCAGATACACAGGTACCTGGGGCAAAGTCTCTCGGAGGACTTGCACCCTCCTAGGGTAAGGGGGACTTTTTATAGGATCCCAGGGGCAGAGGTGCGGTTACAGAAGCGAGAAGCATAGTTACAGGGTTCCTATTGGTTGTTTCAAAGAAGGCCAGGGTGAACTTGGGGACGTATTTTTAGTTCTCGGAAATTTGATGTGTGTGGCTGACTTGGCCTTGCCAAGGGTACAGTGGGTGTTTTCCTAACCCAACTGTTTATTCCCCAAGGCCAGGTGGCCAACCACAGATAGCATGTTTTGACTCAACGGTTTCTTTCCCAAGGCCGGGTGGCTGACCACAGTTATTTCTCCCAAGGCCGGGTGGCCGACCACAGTTATGAACTCCTGTTTGGCCCAACGCCCCTTGTCCTCAATATGAACTTCCCTGTCCTATTCTCTGTCTCAAAGTACAAGCCTTACAAAATGGCGTTACTGCAGCTAAGCCTTCTTATTTAGGACGGGGTGGGGGTCTTTCATTGAAACCTGCTGGTTTGTAAATGAATTAAAGAACAAAATCATATGTTGAATTTCTTACTGTTCACAATCAAGGTACTGTTGTGTATTTCCCATCATACAAAGCACAGAGGGGTTAAATAAGCAAGGTCAAAGTGGTAGCACATGAAAGACTCATAAAGCCTTCACATCTTGATGTTGCTGACCTCATATCCAGACATTTACAGTCCCAACATGGACTGAAGACCAGAGACTCCCCAGAAATCTTCCAGGCCTTCAGCCTCAGACTAGGACTGTTGGGGCATCTAGCCTCATGGAATGAACAGTTTCAGAATTCTCAGGATGTGCCCAGCCCTTATCAGTTGCAAGTAATTGTATTCAATTATTTAATACACACAATAACTGGTATTGTTTCTTAACTGTTCTTTGGGGGACTGCTACCCAGCTCCCAAATAAATACACATGTGGAGACTTATTCTTCCTCATAAATGCTTGGCCTTAGATTGGCTTATTTCTAGCCCGCTTTTCTTAACTTAAATTATCACATATACCTTTTGCCTCTGGGGTTTTATCTTTCTCTATCCTCTAAACCTTTCTTTACTTCTTACTCTGTGGCTTGCTGTGTAGCTGAGTGGCTGGCCTGTGATGTCCTCCCTCCTCCTGTTTTCTCCCTGATCTTCTTTTCCCAGATTACACCTCCTATTTATTCTCTCTGCTAGCCCCATCTATCCTTTCTCTTGCATAGCTATTAACCATTCAGCTCTTTATGAGACCAATCAGTTGTTTTAGACAGGCACAGTAACACAGCTTCACAGAGTTGAACAAATGCAACATAAAAGAATGCAACTCATCATTACATCATTAAATAAATGTTCCACAGCACAAACAAACATGACACATCTTAAGCTAATATTCCGCAATACATAATACATACACATATAAGATTGTGGTGTATGGTCCTTCTGCATGTTTTGTTGGCAGTGCTCTGGTGTTCTATGCCATTGTGCACTGACTGTCGCTTAGAAGTGAGTCACTCAGTTACTGTCTACTGATAGAAAGGTTCATAACTAATGTGAGAAGTCCACAGGAGTCTGCTTAATGGGTAAAAGGAATTTATTAGGAAAGAAAACTCACTAAAACAGAATAGAAGAATCATCGCAGGGTTCTGGAATGCTGAGGTACTCTCCCATGCTGTTCTGCCACTTGAGTCAATCCCCACCATCCAAAGCCATGTGGGAGAGAAGAGCTATATAAGTGTGTGTCTCGGGTCTTAAGAGTTGCCTGAGGCCAGGCCTCAGGGGCAGATACTTCAAGGTTATAGGTAGAACAGCAATCCACAATGTATAACAGAAGTTTTATTGGAGTTTTACAATGCATCTGTGCCACCCTTGACTTTCGAGAGCTCCCTGTAACTAAGAGAACAGTATTTTCCAAGACAGAAATCTAACACTGTGAGTGGGAAGGATAGACAGGCTTGAAAGTTAGGAAAGGAGAGACCTTAAGTGAATGCTTTATCCCTGCCAAAAGCAAGAGAGCTGGACCTCTGTCTAGACACAGGCCATGCATGGTCACGTGATCAAATCGTTATTCTGATTAGACCTTCTCTTCCTTCTCTTCATGTGCTTTCAGGCAAAACATGCTACAACACTTGTGCAAAACCCCTGCTGTATCCGGACCATTGTGTGAGAGACAGAGATGCTGTACACTTGCCACCAAATTCTCTGCACAGTTCCATACTGGGCTGTGTGAGGACAACCATCACAATGGGGCCTCTTCCTTGCCTGGTTGCTTTGATTATTAGACTGATGTTGCAGATGCATACATTTGTTAATTACAACTCAGTATTTTGTAAATGTTTCAGTTCAGTATATTTCTCAGCTTCAGAGCTGACAAAGTTTATTCTGCTGAGTGTCACAGAAAGATAGACTAACAAGGATGGCCCTTTGGGCCTCAGAAGCTGGATGTCACATAGCCCTGGTATAGAAATCACTGTTTAGCAGAAGGTGGCCTTGCATTTCTGATCCTCCTACCTGTATCTCCTGACTGCTGGAACTGCAGGTGTGTACCAATGCTGTTTGCTAGCCTGTGGTTGTGGACTAAACCCAAGGTCTTCTGTTCTTTTTCTCACCTGCTGAGCTCTCCCTAGAATCAGTACCACATGGGGATCAGATAATGTAGCTCACTACTCTGGAAGATAAAACCACTTCTTGACCAAGGTAACGTCCAATGTTGAATATCAATGAGTCTCAAGAGCACTGAGCCTCAGGAATACTCATTAGAGGGTAAATAACTTCATGGGAAATATATTTTGCAACAAATCCCTCTTAAAACCCTGCAGCTCCCTCTCCCATTGTTCTCTCAGCCTGAACTCTAGAAATAAAATTAAACTGGACTCAGATTCCAATCCATTGCTAGTTTGGGTGGAATTGCTGTCATTGCAAATTATATTTTTTCATCAAACTATTCACCCATCAACCAGTCCATCTGATTCATGTATTCGTTGTGATGTCTTGGCCTACATTCAAAAATAAGAGAACCAGAATAAAATGGAGAAATCTAGCTTCATTGTTTTAAAAATTAAAACTTAATAACCATGAAATATTGAGTTTGATACATAATCGTATCTTAGGAAGATAAAGTCTCATAATTTGAAGGTATGATGTGGGATCATAATGCATATGTTGGGTTAAATGTGAAGAAGTTTGCAATTATGTGTTTATGCTGCTTTTATGATCAGTCATGTCTAATGCTTTTCTTACCATGTATTACATGTCCCACTAAAGAGACAGCACTTACCATTCATTTGTATTTGATATGAATGATTGAGTGAGTGAATAAATGAAAAATCTAGTAGTCACACTGTGAATTCCTACTGCATATGAAACATGCTACACATGTCATTTCTGGTGGTGGTGGTGGTGGTGGCGATGGCGGCGGCTCGTGCCTTTAATTCCAGCACTTGGGAGGCAGAGTCAGGCAGATCTCTATGAGTTCGAGGCCAGCCTGGTCTATAGAACAAGATTCAGGACAGGCCATTTGGAAGTGGTCTGCAGTGCACTTCCTGTTTGCTCAGGTAGTATTATATCCTTCTGGGATCTTTGATGGGGTTGAAGATTAGGTAGTTATAGCTTCAGTTTTCTTTAGTTATGCAAAGAAATTTAGTTATTTCTTTAGTTTTCTTTAGGTGCAAAGTTTTGGACTCATTAAGATAAAATAAAAAATGGAGTATTTTTTCTGAATATGCCAAATACAAATGGGCTGGACAATGTAAACACAATTTTTACCTGATAATTGTTCTTATTGTTTATAGTTTTAATATGTTAGAGTTAAAAACTTTCCTTTTTATTTAAACAAATATGAAATATTCCTTTACATTGCATGAAGATGTGTCACTGTGATTGGTTTAATAAAAGGCTAAATGGCCAATAGCTAGGCAGGAGGTATAGGCTGGACTGCTAGACAGAGAGAGTGCTGGGAGGAGGAAGAAAGGGGGAGTCCCCAGCCAGACACTGAGGAAGCAGATGAGCAGTACAGAGTAAAGGTAACTGAGCCAAGTAAAAGAACATAGATTAAAAGATACGGATTAATTTAAGTTATAAGAGCTAATGGGACAAGCCTAAGCTAAGGCCAAGATTTCATAATTAACAGTAAGTTTCAGCATCATTTCTTTTTGTGAGCTGGCAGCCCAAAGAAAAATCCATCTACAGAGGAGCCCAACAGCTGAGCCTGGAACATCCAACCCAAAGTTATTGCGTTGCTTCTAAGCTTCATGATCGAAATGAATGTGTGCTGCCAGCTTTGACCTCACTCTGGACCTCTCACTCCTTGCTTCTGTCTCCTCTCTCTCTCTTTCGGGAAATGCTCTCATGCCTGTTCCACCATTATATCTTGTAATGTATAGAGTTTTGTTATGCATGAGCCACATGATACCCTGTTAAAGTATCTAGGAACGAGGAAGAACAGATGTAAAATAAATGACTATGACCAAGGAACCACAGCATAGTGTGCTGCAGCATCCTTCTAGTTTCCAATATTTGTCTATGGCGGTTCACTTTAGTACATTTGTCAGAAATGCCCCCTTAGTTTAGGGTGACTTTCCTTTGCCCCATAGAACATTGTAAACTCCAAAACCTGCCCTTCTTCCCAGGACTCTTGGGAGGGGATAGTCTAGGACTATGATGACTTAGCATTGTGGTAAATTCATAGATTTTTCTCTATCCATAGAGACAGCATCACCGGAGGCTGTTTGGCTGTCTGTCTGGGGCTCTGCTTCAGCTAGACTTGGCTTATCCTCATGTTGACTTGTGCCCTGAAGTCTCTGATACTGTCTTCTCCTGTGGGAGCCTGGAGACTCAACCCTCTTAGAGCATCGTATGTTCCAGCTTCTTGCCATTTAACTCGTGATACTTATAACAAGGGACTGCCATTTTTCATGGCTTGAGAGAGAATGTCACTTCCTTTAATTCTTGTGTAGTGAAGGTACCTCTTCATAAAATGAGACTAAATAAACTGCTTTAATATTAAAAAAAAAAAAAAAAAAAAAAAAGATTCAGGACAGGCACCAAAACCACACAGAGAAACCCTGTCTCGAAAAACTCAAAAAGAAAAGAAAACCACTTTGAACAAATAAACTTTTGGCTTGTGTTCCCCTAGCATTCTATGTGCAATCCCATGCCATCTTGGAAATACTTCCCTATCATCAAAAATGATGGGTGACTTCTGAAGAAAGAAAATTGTAAATAGAGTCAGCAACCCAAGGTTTTGGAGTCTTGATGGACCAAGGATACTGTTAGAACCCTCTGCATGTCTGTGAGTCTTTGTTAATAACATTCATTTAAAGAATATGTTAGTAATAGAAGATGAGGTTAATACAATTAACTCAACAAATGCTTGTTGGATTCCCAATGAGCTCAGAAAACTAACAGTGACATTCGTGCTTTTAATTCTGATAATTATGGAAAGATAAGGGCAGGAGAGACTGCTCAGTGAGTAAAATATTGGACGTACAAGCAAGGAGATAAGAATTCAATTCTTAAAACCCACATAGAAGCCGGGTGGTGGTGGTGCACACCTTTATCCCAGCACTCGGGAGGCAGAGCCAGGCAAATCTCTGTGAGTTTGAGGCCAGCCTGGGCTACAGAGTGAGATCCAGGACAGGCACCAAAACCACACAGAGAAACCCTGTCTCAAAAAACAAAAACAAAAACAAAAAACCAAACAAACAAACAAAAAAACCCACATAGAAATACTGAGTATGAGTTTCCATGCTTGTACTTCCAGAAATTGGGAGGCAGAGATGGGCAACTCATGGGGCTCCCTAGCCAGCCATTCTAGCAGATTCAGCAAGTGACAGATAAATGAGAGTCCCTATTTCAAAAAAGGTGAATGGTTCCTACTACACAACACTTGAGGTTCACCTCTGGTCTCTACACACTTGATGAGTATACTCCCAATGCATGACATGTGCACACACACACACACACACACACACACACACACACACACACACACACATTAAAAAATATGATAAGTAAATCAAGATATTATGAAGGAACATTTGAGTAATAAGACCCAAAGTGTAAAATGTGTAATTTTAGAATTTTAGATATACTACTCAAAGAAACAAAAATGGTAACATGACCTTTAAGTGGAGACATAAGTGACCCCCTGTGTATGAGATACTATGATTATACTATGGTCCTTTGAGACAAGCTTAGAAGCCCTGGGTGTTAACCTGTAGTCTGTTACTGGAACAGTGATTGAATGACAAGATTCCAGGGATACTCACAAGGGCCTAAAGCCTGCAGTTCTGCCTTTGAACTCTATTCTAAGTTTGATGGGAAATGCTGTGTGTGCATTGAAGCTGGAGTGGAAGGATCTGACTCACAGCTCTCTGGATGCTGCAAGAAGGAAATCTCTGGGTCAAAGAAGCAAAGTGCTGCAGTAACATTAGCTAAGAAGCTATGGCATTTTGGCTCCATGAGAAATGATAGCTTCTGAGAGACTAGAACAAGCTGCCTGTGCATAGTGTGGAAGCAATGAAATGGGACAAGAAAAAAAGAGATTATCTAGAAAATTTGAATATTCCTTTTAAAATATTTTTTAATTTTATCACATACTTTAGTACTTTAATTTTTTGTATAATATATTTGGATCATATTCTTTCATCTACCCTTTCAATGTTGTTAAAATGTGTGTACGGTTGCACACATGACGGACAGAGAAGGATGTCAGGTGTCCTTCTCTCTCATTCTCCATATTACTCCTCTAGCCAGAGTTTCTCATGTCAACATGGAGCTAGGCTGGCAGCTAGCAAGCCAAAGAAATGCTGTTTTCACTTGGCTGTAGCAGCAGCTTACAGGGAAGTGTGCAACCACACCTGGCTTCTCATGTAAGTGCTGCAAATAAGAACTCCGCCCCTCGAGACAACACAGTAGACATTCTTATTCACTGACCCATCTCCTCAGGCCTGGGAAGTAAGATTCTCAGGCCAGTTAGGCTTACATGAGGAGAGAGAAGAGTTGTTGCTTGTAACAGGCTCTTGTGATCTAGAAGACCATAAAAAAAAGTTGGGGAAATGAGAGAGAGAGAGAGAGAGAGAGAGAGAGAGAGAGAGAGAGAGAGAGAGATGCATTCCATGCACTGAAGAGCAGTCCATCAGTTCACGAATACACATTAGTAAAAAGAGCCACATGTAGACAAGAGTGAGGGGGCAAATGAGCACCAGCAGTGTTAAGTGTGGCACATAGCATATGAAACACTATACACTTACTCAGTCATTAATGAATGAGATGGAAGCTATGAAATGATGAGTAAACTTAATGATAATATATTTGTGTGACTGTACGTCTGCCTATTGTATGTGTGCATTCATGTGTGCATGTGTATGTCTAAGCTTGTATCTGAGTGTGTGGGTCTGTGAGGATGTATTCATGAGAGTATTCATATAAGTATTCTGCAAATATGTCTGCAATGCAGGTGTGCATGTGTGCATGTGAGTGTGTGCATATGAATGTGTAAGTGTGTGTATGAGAGGGAGTGTATATTTGTGTACATTCATGTATGTATATGTCTATGTGTTTGTGTGAGTGTGTGAATATGCATGTATGTATGCATGTGTGTACACGTGTGTTTGATTATGTGTGTATGTACATGTGTACTCATATGTGCTTGCACACAAAGTGTATCTCTTTGTACTGCATAGTTGATTCTGCATACATTCTACAAGGTACCAGATGCTAAGATATCTGGAGCTCCAGGTTATGTAACATATATAATGGATACACAAATAACTAAAGGGACTACTCCTCCTGGTTCCCCTTCCTCCACACCTTCATGGTCACACATCCTTTCCTCTCAGTAAAGATCTGTTCCTTCCTTAAGAACCAAAGAGCCAGAAGGGGGATTGTGGCATACACCTCTAGTCCCAGCACTTGGGAGCAGAGTCAGGTGGATCTCTGTGAGTTCAAGTTGAGTCTGGTCTACAGCGCTTTTTCCAGGACTGCCAAGGTTGTTACACAGTTAATTCCTATTTAAAAAACTAAAAAAGAAAAAGAAATAAAGGGGGGAAGAAAAGAAAGAAAGAACCTGGCCACTAGCAAGAATTATGTGTTGTTCATCAACAACAGGGCATATAGCCTTTGTATATGAGCTTGGAGCCCCTACAAAGCTGTATGTCCATATTACTAATTACTCCTCTAATGAATATCTTACCTGAAGGGATAATCTGTCCTAGTATTCCCTTTGAGACCCAAAGGAACACCCTTCATAGGGGTATTGTGGATAAAAGATCTGGCATAGTGGCAGAAAACAAGAAAATGTTTTTAGATAGGATGAGCTTCCTCTTGGGGACTGTAACTGGGCATAGGAAGTAGGGAGACAAAGTTGCACTGAAGAATGGAAATACAGATTATCAATGAATGTTACAGAAGTAGTACTGGAGAAGAAAGGGTCTACCACACTGAAGCAAGATTCTCAGTCTGAGATGGACCTTTGAAAAAGTGCCTCCTGGGAGCTTGGGAGACGTCTTTATTGACGAAGCCCTTTGTCTACAAGCATGAGGACCTGAGTTTGCATGCCCAGTACCTTAGGAAAACAGGAACAGTGGTGCGGTCTGTATCCCCAGCCCTGGAAACCAGTCTAATAGATTCATCCATTTGCAAGTTCAGAGAGTCTGTCCATGCCCCCCAAAGCATAATGTGGAAAGTGAGCACAGTGGTCTGACTCCACTAGCAAGCAAATAGATGGGTATGCACACATATGTATATATATACACACACAGAAACACAAACACATGTACATAGAAATACACATTCACACACACACACACACACACACACACACACACATATATACATGCACACATGCATACACACACAGAGACATACATGCATACAAGAATCCCACAAAATCCCTGATGCAGATGGAGAAAAAGTGATTCAACTTGTTCTTTATTTTAGCTAGGATACTGAAGTTTTTTTTGGCCCTGCCCTTTGGCAAGGAGTATTTGCCAGACATTGAGAAGGCAGGAGAACCAGAGAATGGCTTTTCTTCACATTCAGCTTTTATTGAAGTAAGAGTAACATGCAAAAAACATCCACTTTGGAAGTCTTATCAAGTTTCCATCAGCGCATTAATATTCTTTTAATCTTCCACTTTCAACAGTTTAATTTAGTTGATGCTTTTAATTTACATAGAGACAACATCTTTAATGGATTTAATCCAAGCTTCTGTCATTCTAGCAATGCTACTGCTATTTATTGATTTTCATTAATATATGCAGACCTCAGATACTAGCTTTGCCAGCCCAAATGTTCCTTTTAGGGACTCTTTCATTTCGTCCTAGGGTTTAACAATTATCTCCCTCTGCCTGCTACTAGCAGCCCTACCCATATTCATTAATGTATTGATTCATATATTAGATATTCTTATTGAGAGTTTATTGTATCCCCAGCAATGTACAGGTGGGTTTGCTGTGATAAGTTGATAATATACAAACACTGGCAAGGGAGAGAGCACCTCCTCCTGCTGTGCAGTTCAGGAAGGTGGTTCTGTACTGCTGAAATGCCAGTCAACAGAACCTGAGGGGAAGAGCAGTACTCTAGGAAGACATTTCCACAGGGCAGGAGCAGCCTAGAAACCATCTGCTGTCAGGCTGAGCACATAGCTCCATTTGTAGAGTGCTTGACTCGTACCCACAAGCCTGGGTAGTTCAGTTACCAGCACCTGGTAAGCGAAGAATGGTGGAATATGCTTGTTATCTCAGCATTCTCAAGATGGAGGCAGGAGGATCTGGAGTTCAAAGACATCCTTTGCTACATAGAGAGTTGGAGGCCAGCCTGAGCTACACAAAACGCAATCAATCAAAATCTCCTCCTGTTAAAGCTGTTTGTATGGCGTTTGGTGAGCCATGAAGAGGGGGCAGTACAGAGCAGCCTATGCTCAAAGACCATTAGATTATGATGAGGGTGTGGATATTACTCAGTGTTTAAGAGGGATCAATAGAGAAGTTTCTGACTGTAAAACTAACAGTTCCTATATGATTGAAGATACTCAGAATGATAGGGTTTTTTTGTTGTTGTTGTTGAACATATATGGTCACATGTACTTAGGACACAAACCTTAGAGCCCTAGTTCCACCTGCTTAGTACAATGTGTTGAAATGGTTTAATTTTAGGATGCATCAACTTATCATTACAACAGAGTATGTATCATGGAAATCTGTTTTCCTTTTTCTTCAAGAGTCAGAAGTCAGGGCAGACTTGTATCAAACAGTCTGTTGTATATAGTAAGAACAGTAGACTCAAAAACTCATAGCAGCTCTGGTTGCCAGCAGAAGACAAGGTACAGCCAGTCAATACTCCTACACATATGTGCCAATGTATCTTGAGGCCCTGTTCCCAGCTGAAGAGCTACTAGCAGTTTAAAGTTTCTTAAAAAGTATGTTTTCTTAAAGGATGTGTTTTCTGGTATGATGACCATGCTTCAGTGGATGTCCCTACACTTACATGCACATGGTCAGAGCTAATTAAACCCAGTGGGTGATAGAAAGAGAGGGAGGAGAAAACAGGAGGAAAGAAGGATATGACCTTATAATAGGGACATTGACATGGGGGCCAAGGAGGAATTGGTAGGTGGAAATGAAAGACTAGCATGGTCAAAATACATTGTATACATATATGAAATTGGCAAAGAATAAATAAAAATATATATAGGGGCTGGCGAGATGGTTCAGTGATTAAAAACAGATAGTATTCTTGAAAAAGACTTGAGTTCCATTCCCAGAACCTGTGGGGGTAACTGCAGGTGTCATACAGGGAAGCAAATGCCTACAAGGGATGAGAATAAAAACCCAGTACAGATTGACTTCATCAACCTGTATCAGACTTCTGGAAGTCTAATGCCAGGAGGTTCATTGTCAATATATTTAAAACATAGTACAATTTGGGGAAAGGTCTTGAGGCAACAATCAGTCCAATCAGTCCAATACCAGATGTACAATAAAAGCTTAAGGTGGGACTACATAGAGACGCTTTTACAAAGTACATGTGACCATGAGAGTGGGTTCTATAGCTTAAAAATTTAGAATCTAGTGTGGTCTCTGACAGATAGCATAGAGGTCAGCAGGCCATAATGTATTTGTGAAGCTTACCCTAAAGATGGGTAATGGTAGAAGAATGGAAGAGTCTGGGATAATCATTCTGGGAACTTAGGGTGAGGTCTGTCCATTCAGAGAGCAAATAGGTCACCAGGTTATTAAGGACCTCTGCTTTCAGCTTTCTGGATGGAATGAAGGTATTTTATTTGTATCTCCTCATTTGAGGAGACATCCCTGTGTGATTAACATTTTTGGTATTCTTAGTGCTTCTCTATGAGCACAAGGACCTCTATGTCCCCAATAAGAACCCATTTTTTATGGAACACTAGTGCCTGTAACTCCAGCTATAGGGGCACCTGATCTCTCTAGCCTCCATGGGCACTTCCACTCACATGCACATGACCATGCAGAGATGTGCAGACACATAATTAAAAATAGTAAAATAAACATTTTAAAACATACTAATGTCTAATTTCCTTCCCTTAGCATAACACTGTGAGCATGAATTCTCTATCAACAGTTCATTTTTACACTACTGAAAATATTACATTGCATCAATCCATCACAATTCCACTTACAGGAAAGGAACATTTAACTTACTTCCCACCTTAATAGTTTCTTGAATTCCATTTGGCTCTTTTAAATAAAGGAGTAATCATATCTATAAATACATCTCTATAGAAATAGGTGTTTTAACTGCAACTTGGTAATACCTTAAAATGGCATTGCTCATTCTTTTAAAAATATTTTTATTACATTTCATTTATTTTGTACGTGTATCTGCTTATGTGTGTAAGTACACATGTGCCACACTGGACATGTGGAAGTCAGATGACAACCAATGTGAGTGGGTTTTCTCTTTCCACCATGTGGGCCCCAGTATTGAAGTAAGGTCAGCAGCAAGCCTGAAAAACAAACACCTTCATCTTCTGCATCATCTCACTGGCCCAGTAGGATTGCAAATTCTTAACATGGCCACTATTTAAGTTTATGACATCACTAGCACTGGAAAACAGGCTATGTTTGTAGCACCAGGTATGGTTCCCATCCTAAGTGGATCTTAAGTCCAATTAGGCAGCTTTTAGTTGCCACTAACATGTGATTACACTTTATACACATCTTTCCATGCTGGTAATGTTCATGGTTCATAGGTGTTGCAGATGCACCAGACTATGAACCATGAAAATTACCAGCATAATATTTTCTGAAACCATGGAAACTAGACCACAGGAAATAGACAAAGGCAAAATATTACAAAATAGAGTACATTTGTCTCTTCTCTATGGGAGCTCTGCAGCTTTGCCCCTGAGCACAATCCCAGGTATCTCTTTCATATGTTAATCTTCTTTTTATTCCTATGGAATCATATATATGGACACTTTGCAAAGACCAGTATTGAGAAGCTCTTTCCTTGAATTTTCTTACAATAATTTTACAGCACAAGGTCTCAGGTATAAGTCCTCAATTGCGTTTGCATTGGGTTTTATATATGAGGTGAAGTAAAAGTCCAATTTCAAACTTTTGCCTCTGGATATTCATTTTTCCAAACACCATCTATTGAAGAAATGTTTCTTCCTCCTTGTTTGCTCTTGGAAGCTTTGTCAAATATCAGTTGAGTGTGGGTGGACTTACTTCTGAGTTTGTCCTGTTCACCAGCTTGTGGACTTTGGACTAATGCCATGGTATTTGACTACCAATAACCAGATACACCCGGCTTCGTATTTTTACTCAAGACTTTTTGCCAACTAAGTTTTATTTTTGTTTTTTTGTGATTATAATATTATTATTTAATTCCACAAATTATAAATTTGGAGTTTTGCAATGAGTGTAAAGAATTGGTAAGTTGCTCATATCATTGTGGATAATTCATCATCAGCTGTTCTTATCCACAATTACTGCTGCCTGACTTTTTATTCCTCAGTTCCTCAGCATTGTTTCATAGTTTGTTTTCAGACTGAGATTTCATTTCCTTACACTTATTCTTAAACTTTGTATCATTGTATCATGTGGCCCTATTTTAAAGGAACATTTTCTTCTTTCTTTCAGTAGTTCTTTGTATATATATATATATATATATATATATATATATATATATATATATGTACATTATAGATTTTATATGTAAAAAGTGAATGAAAATAGTAAATGTTTCTCCTTATTTAAAAAAAACATTGGCATACTTTTACTTAGATTCAGAAGAAAAGGTAGAAGAGTCAAATGTGTAATTATAAATAAAAGAAGGAACTGATATGGAAGAACTAAGAGAGACCTTGATAGTGCAATGAATACAAGTTGAATGCTCTAGAAGAAATTGGTGAATTCCTACATAGAATATTCAAGATTCAGTCAAGGATGGGCTAATTAAAAGCACCTTGTCTCAAAACACACACAAATAGATAAAAGTTCTATACTGCCTTAACAGGAAAAAAAAAAGAGTCACATGGTCAGCTCCATTGACCCAGAAAAAAAAAAACATGTGCCAAATTCCAGCACCCTTTCATAGCTGAAGCTTTTCATCATGGTAGTCATGTGAAATACTCGACATTGACAAGTCAAACGTGGAGAGTGCATAGCTGGTTGTGCACTGGGGAAAGCACCAACATTGTTTCCAAAGCTGAGAGAGAGGCAAGGGTGCCCTATTTGGGGAACAAAACAAGGATTACCATTAAATACTCTAAATGGAAAATTTTGTAAGACAAAGAAACAAACTACATTTAAATAGGGAAGAAAATAACAATTGTTTCTCTTTGCAAATAACATTTTATGCATAGAAAACCCAAAAAACCTCCAGCAAATGTCTAGTTAATCTAATAAACCACCAATGAACTTGTAGAGTACAATATCATTACTCAATCTCTTTTTATTGAGCTTCTTAGCAAATCACTAAAACTCCATTATATAATTTTAAAAATGATTAACTAAGAATATTATAAATATAATTAAAGTAGTAAGCAGTACAGAAGGGTTAGCAGACTCCAGTATATAAAAAATGATTAACTACTACAATGATTATATTTCTTTCCAATAATACATTACATTGGAGTATGAGTTCAGATGGTGTTAGTTAAAAACATAACTATATGAATATTTTAAGTCATGTGCACGAATGGCCCAGGATACAATATTCTAATGACATTTGAGGGAGAACATAAAAACAGGGAAATTTTATGGGGACTTGGAAAGAAGTCTTGTAGTCTGGTTCAAGTTCATTGCCAGGCAAGAATGAAGAAGTTTATATTGGTGAAATTATTAAGGCCACTTCACGTAGTTAAAAGGAAGATTTATTTAGTGGGTAAATTACAAATGAAGGGATAGGTAGGTCGCGAGGTCTAGGGAAGGTGTATTGCATGCAGTCCAGCAGTGTTCTCTGAAGTTCTGCTCAGTCAATCTCCACCGTCTAGGGTCCAGGCACCAAGAGCGCTGGCCCATCCAGATCTCGGGTCTCTCGGCGCCTCCCTTGGCCCCGCCTTGTAGGCGTGACAGTTGCTGAAGCCTCAATGGGAACTGGAACTTCCAGATCAAAGCTGGAATGGCTACCCATTACAAGTTTAGAACCATTAACATCTGCTTGAAATCTTTCCCCATTCCCAGCTGCAAACCTTATTTTCTAGGAGTCTCATTAAAATAAACCCTTGTGCAAACCTAGTGGTTCTTTCTATACTTTGTCAGATTATAATCCCACCAAAAATACCTTCAAAATCCACCCTGTAATCTCACTTATCAAGAACAAAGAGAAAAAGAAAAAAAAAAACAGTTTATTATTAACCCATTGAAATGTATCTTGAAAGCCACCCATATGATATATATGTGTATAGCCAACACACATAATTAGAATTCTTTCTTGAGGACCGCATTTAGATATGACTTACTTTTCCCAAGGATCTCTCTCTTTAGTCTTGTTCTATGTTTAAACTGTCTTCTAGTAGCCATGATTCAACTTTAGAAGCCTACATCTATGCTCTTGAGTCTTACAAAGAGGAAGTAGCTTAGACACTGACACTTTTACATAGGCAATTTAAACTTTAGGGAGTGGTAAAGCTGGTGTTTACTTCCCTAGAGGGGTGGGGTCCAAAGACTGGATGACCTCTTAACCTCTTGACCTCTGTCCCTCACCATAGACACAGCTCACTCTATAGTGTGACTTTTCTCAGAGTAAATAGCTGTGGGTATTTGCACACCTGGGCTTGAATGGCAGTGTTATTAACAGAGCTTTGTGTCCCTCTCTTTCTTCTGGCCACACTTAGCTGTTAAGTTCCACTAATGATCACTGATGGCTTCAACATGCAAACAGAACCTGTGGCTTAAATCCTAACCACAAGTTTTGAGGGGCAAGTTGTTTACATCATCTTTTATTCTTGTTATCATCCTAAGAGCACTTTTCATGCTTCCCTTGGGTAAACTAGGTAAGTTTGTGGTTTAACTTGCTTCCTGTCAAAAATCACCATTTTCTTTTATAGTGCCTTGGGCCTGAAATGCCTCTCATTATGGTTTCAATAAGGTTGGCTCCTTAAGGAAGAACATTTTTGCTCTTTCTTTACACTCTGTTTTTCTCTCAGAAAATATCCCAGCAACAGTTCTTCACCTCAGGCTCTAGGGGGACAGTGGTGTGCTTCTTTCTTGATTTATTCTCCTACTTGAGAGGAGCAGTAGCCTCTGACCTTTGCTAGGACAAAATAGCCTTCCCTTAATGAGCCTCGGAAAAGTCCTGCTGTGGCTAGAGAAGAGACACCAAATTAACATATTTAAAAAGAAAGAAAATGTGGTTGAGAAGAACTAGGAACATTATTCCTTCAGCTATGTGCCAGGGACAGAGCACACAGATTACCCATAGACAGTCTAAAGATGGGTGTTTCTAGACTTTGCAACCTCAACCCATCCCAGCTTTCAGCCCACTGCCATTCTGTGTAGTGCCTTTTCTTTTTCAATGTTTTTCTGTTTCTATCACTATCAATGTATACCCAGTCCAATTAATTTTTTCTGGAATCAAGAACATGGAATTCTCAATAGCTGCCCTCTAGACTATGATCAACACCTGTAACACTGCCAGCTCCATTCTTTTTCCTTTTGTCTGATAATGTGGCTGAGCGAGATCCCAGGATGTGGTTTCTGCCTCCAAAAACTCTGTGCTCTGGATACTTGGTGCTTCACTTAGGACCAGAATACCTGAACATAGTCCCAGAAGGGTGGAATAAATACTGTCAGTCTATAAACACTGAACAGTCATCTCTCGGGCTCCCCATAATGATATCTAGCTATCCTTTCATGTGTTCAACTAAATCCTGGGCTGAGGGTGAGAAAGGGGTGGGGGTGTTAATTATGTCACCCCTCCCTCATTTAATATGGTATTTCAAATTCTCAGGAGGCAGCTGTGGTGATTTCCCTTTTCAGGAACAGGAGGTGGAATGCAAAAGTACCTGTGAGGGAGAGTCTCATTCTCAATTGCTTTACATACCAACTTCTCCAGCTCTTAACTACCTAACAGCAACACAGGGAAGCACTAAGGGCATTGGGTGTTGTCAGTGTCAAAGCCAGCCTGGATTACTTAAGGGGATCCTGTCGCAAATACATGCATATTAATATACTCATGAATAAATTGTAGAAATGCCAAGGGTCAACTGAGCAGCAAAGAAGAATTTTATTCTCAAACAACAAATAGAAATAGGAGAAAAATTAAAACCAGGCTTTTCACTTATTAAGGGTTGGGAGATTATAATAGAGTAGAATAAATAAATAAAGGGTGGGATAGGGTCATAAAAGTGGGAACTTTTATGTCTTTACTAGAAATAGGCACAGGTTTCAGGAACTCAGCCTCCTTTATGGTACTTTCAGTTCCCATCATGGCAACTCTTGCTTGTCACAGCACTGGGGGCCATCATTTAGCATGCAAATGAGATTATACTGAAGTCATGCTGACAACCATCTTGGGATTGTTTCTTGAAGCCTTCTGTATTTTATTATCATGGGCTTTTCAGAAGTTAAGAGCAATTTATCTTCTGAAAAGTAGCACATTCAGTCTCACAAAAGTGATTTTAGCATTAGATCTGCAAAGGAATACAGCTCAGATCCACTGTCCATTAGCTGAGTGGGCCCCTCCCTCCTTAGGGGAATCACCCTATAGCTCAGGATAATTGATCTTGAACTCAATGAACTGTTTGACAGATTAAATGAGTTGAGAACATCTTCAACAAATGAAAACCACTAGTAAAATATAATTTTTTTATATTTATGTTGCTAATGTTTTATTTCTTGATTTATGAAATCATGGGATTTCTTAAAATATGTTCTAGATAATTCCAAACATACACATATTTTTAAATCTCCCCAGTTTATCTTTACTCCTAAAATTAACCAGCTACAGCAAGGCTAGAGCTTAAATCCTTGGTTGAGTAGAAATCTCCACTACCATTTAGGAGAATCCATTACCTCTTTAGGTGGCCTCCCTAGAATATCAGGGATCGGTGGACAAATGCCTCTGTTCTTGGCCAGATTGAACCACATTCTCCACATACTATTGACCTGGCCTATATTTTCAATTTCTCTCATCTCAAAAAGAATAGGAGATGTTTATTCTCAAGTTAAATATGAGTAATCATAACATAGGAACACAGATTTAGGTTAGATCAAAGACCGTGTTTCCATGAGATAACAGCTGTATAAAGTTTTTATAGTAACAGAACAAGAAGTCATAAAGAAAACTGGTTTTTAAAAAACATTGGTGGGAACATCAGGTTAGAGCAAAGTGTAGAAGGCGCTGCTACATGCTGCAGTTGCTCTCTGATGACTTCCTCAACCTCTGCATTGGCAGAAGGTGGGGTTCTGTACATTCCATAAGGACTTTTCTAACAGTATTGAGACTAGATGTTAGGTCACATGTGGTATGTGTGTGTGTGTGTGTGTGTGAGAGAGAGAGAGAGAGAGAGAGAGAGAGAGAGAGAGAGAGAGAGAGAGAGAGAGAGAGAGAGCATTTGTATTCATTGTGGTGCTGAGTGAATGACAATTGAAAGGGCTAATGATAGTCCAAGACAGTATGACTCCCAATCCTTAGTGTCTCAGCTCCCACTATTGCAGAGGTTTTCGTCATTCAGTCTTGTGAAATCTTTGCACAGGAATCTTCTTTATGGATCTTCAATTCGCACTTTCTGGGTTTCTTAACTACTTTCTGCTCCATGATGGCCCCACCAGCAGTATCACCTGTTGAGCTCAGTTCAGAGAAGTTTAGAATTTCTCTAGTCTGCAGGTGCAAGTGTCTCCTAAACTTTTCTTGAAAACTAATCAAAATTATCTGTCCACATTTTTTAAATGCATCCATAAGCAACTCACCAACCTTAGATGGTAGTTTGTCTAATGCTAGCTTTCCACCACTACAAAAAAAAACTCAAGATATTTAACTAACAGAATAAAGAGGTTTATGTTTGCAATGTTTATCCACTGCAGTTTATGTATTATTCTTATTGTGACTTTCATAAAACATATGACAAAAGCAACTTAAGGAAGAAAGTATTTATTTTGGCTCATAGTGCAAAGGTATACTGCCTCAGGCAGAGAAGGCATGGATGGCTACCATGATGTGAGGCCCCTGGTCACATTAGTCCATGGTCAGGAATTGGAGAGATACCAAAGCTGCTGCTCAGCTTGCTTTATCCTTTGTACTCAGTCTAAGACCTCAGCACAGGAAATGGCATTGTCCACCTCAGTTGACCCAATATAGAGATTCCCTCGCAGACATAGCCAGATATGATTCTAGACCTGGTCACACTGACTGCATTAATGCCATACTCTGTATCCTCTAATTTTCTTTTCCTTTCTTCTTCCTTTTTTGTTTTTACTATTGTCCATGCTTTTGCTCTTCTGCCCATGCTCTTTGGAATGTTATTTTACCTATGCATAATTGAAATCTGCTATCCAGGGTGGCCATGTGCCCACCTTCTCTCCTTATAAATCTATCAATTCCCCCTGTTAGGCCTCACCATTTCTTCACCTGTCTTCTGGACCTATTCCATCTGGAATCCATCAGCCATCAGTCTGCATACTTTCACACTGTTCAATGTACTCCTCATCTATTATTCATGAACTTGCCTTTCATCTGCATTTGCTTATTATGTTTATGGTGTGCGAGCACTGCTTTGTAGAACTCATGTTTGATCTCTTCACTGAGGACTTGTCCATCAAATGTGCTGCCTGTCACCACCCATTAGGCCCCTGTGTTTATGCCAAGCAACATCCATATAGAACATAAAAGTGAGCTGCAAAGTTGTACCAGACAAACTAATTGTAAGTGGACTAAGGCCACACACACACACACACACACACACACACACACACATATATTAAAGAAGAAAAGTGACCTTCAGGCTTTCTGTTAGTGGCAATAGAAGCTGTACAACTTTCAGGATTTTCTCTTATCCTCTATGAAGAATGGTCATGTATTATCTATAACTCCTTCAAATTAATAGGAAAGTTCTTTGGTATATGTGTACATATGTGTACATATATGTATGCAAGTCTGCATGCATATGTGTATGCATTCATGTGAGGAACATGGGGCAACTTCAGGTATCATTCCTTAAGAAGCCATCTACAATGATTTATGAGATGGTCTCTTACTGTCCTGGAATTTGATAACCTGGTTAGGCTGGCTGACCAGCAAGCCCCAAAGATCCTCCTGTGTCTGCCTGTCTACAAGTAGGATTACAAGCTCTTGTCACCATGCCTGACTATTTTGGTTTGGTTTGTTTGTTTGCTTGCTTGTTTTGTATAGAGTGTGTGGATTGTATATACGTCCCTACAATTGCACGACAAGAACTTTACCCACTAAGCATCTCCCAGGCCCCAAGAAGTTTTCTTCATCTGTTGCTGTCATGAAACTTTATTGTCAGAATGTGATCAAAACATCACACAACAATTCCTCCTTTTGTCTAAATAAAAAAGAAGGTTTTAATTCTAAGATAGTAAAGCTATATACAATAAGAACAATTATCAGGTAAGAATTACATTCGCAATGTCCAATACATTTGCATTTTGGTAAATTCAGAGAAAATACTCCATTATCCATCCTATATTGGTGAGTCCAAAATTTTGTACCTAATTCACTTTCTATCCTAAATTGTTTTACCAACTCAAAACTGTCCTTTTATGTCTCAACCTTATACACTACTTTCCACCTCTTTGGTGAGTTTCTTTTCTGAATTTGGTTACCAGAAAAAGCTATTATTATAACTTTCCCATATTAAACTCCATCAGACACCTGAGAAGTATATAATATTACCTGAGTAAACAGGAAGTGCAGAGCAAACAACTTCCAAAACTATAAAAATGACAGTAATAGCTGGCTGCCTGGCTAGTCGCCCAAGGTTCTTCTATAATATAATGACATCCATATTCAGCCTACATGCCTAGAATACCTGACAGACTTTTCTGTGAAGTGGGAATTTTGAAGGAATGTCCAGCCTTGTCTGAGAAAGTTTTGGCAGTTGCTTTTTTTTGTATCCTCTTGTCCAATTTGGACATCATACTGTCAGCAGTCGAGGCAAGGGCAGTTTCTTGCCAAGAGGCTAAGTTTTGCCACAAAAAAAAGCAAATTATCTGATACCCATCATGTTCTTTGAAGTAGATAGATGCTGCCAGGAGGAAATGTATCTCATTGTTACGAAAAGCCTTATGTTATTAAAACATCTTAAATGTCATATTCTGTAGATCTCTGAAGTGTTTGAAGACCACTATCTGTCCATCTAAAATATATCTCTTTTTGGCCTTGAAAACATACCTAACATGATTACAAGTTTGTAGTAGGTGGCTAACTACTAACCTGTACTTCTTTATTATTCTAAATAGTTTGCAATAATAATGTTCAAGGACTAGAAATTTATAATACATTGTTAAATGAGCTGCATAGGTACAATAACTTAAACAAGAGTAGAAGGATATGCACAGTATGATATAACAAAAATAACCTTAAATTTGAATCAATACACAGAAATACTTAAAAGAAGAGTAGAGACATATATATGTATATACATATATAGTATAACAAAAGTAACCTCAAGTTTGTATCAATATAGAAAACTCCATACCAATGTAAAATGTTTAAGACTGGTACTTGCTTTCTTGTTTAAAACTAGAGCCAAGAAATGGTGTGCAGAGATAGGGGGATCATTTCCTGCTTCCCCTCCACTTAGTGCTGGGTTTATAGACATTTACAGCTTTACATTGGTCCTGAGGAGCTGAATTCAGGTGGCTCCTTATTCTTACAGAATGTGGTGGTTGAATAATAATGGCCTTGTAGGCTCATATATTGAGTGTTCAGCTACCAGAGAATGGAACTCTGATAGGATTAGAAGAATTAGGAGGTGTGCTCTTGTTGGAAGAGGTGTGTCACTGGTGGTAGGTTTTGAGGTTTCAAAAGCTCAAACCTGATCCAGACTTTCTTCCTACTTTCTGGGGTCAGAATGTAGAATTCTCACCTACTTCTCTAGGACCATGCCTGTCTGCATGCCATCTTCGCCATGATGATAATGGGTTAGCCTCTGAAACTGTAAGCATGTCTTCGATTAAATGTTTTCTTTTGTAAGAAAAAAAAGTTAAGTCAGTAATCTATTCTTTTATCCCATCATTTCTATATCCCCCCTTTTTCTTTTCAGAATGAGATATCTAAATCTAATCTCCATTGTTCAGCTTTTTTCCTGACCATTACCAATAATAACTTTCAACCAACCCCCCAAAATGAAGACAAATATCCACAACTCATTGAATGACCAAAAAAGAAAAAAAAAAAACCCAAGCTACCCCTTGAGAATATGGGCATTATGCTCTATTGATTCCTTCCTGTTGTCTGGGGATTGACATTTATCCCCAGAGGATCCTGAGAAAATTGAGATAATGGTCAAGTCCTGGGAGAGACAACTGTAGCATTTGTTGCCAGTTTCTGTGTAATCGGAGAGTTGTAGAGCTTATCTGAAATCCTGGCTGTAGTAGAGCATGAAGATGGACAGTCTCATCTAGTCAGCTTGAAGTTGTCCTGAGCAGTTTGTAGTCCAAAGCTGATCTATGAGTAGTGTTTGTCACCCTAGTGACATTACCACACTCTAAGTGGAATCATTGTTGTTGGACCGTATCATCCTTTTGCAAATATCAGAGGTTACTGTTGGGAATGGGAATGGTTCAGTGCAGAAAATTTAGACATTTTAAATGTCATATGCACCAGATATTGGAGAGGTTAATGGACCACAATTTGTTAAGTACATCTGGAGTACATAAACTTAATTCCTAGTTAACTGATTCAGACTCAACCTCCAAACCATGTATAGAAAGCTACATTAAACATTTTCCTCAAATTAGTACTCTACATCATCATTAATATCATGACAGAAAGATTAAATATATATAGATATTAATCTTATAAATTTTGAGATAATATGTATACTTTAAGACAATATTTAAAGCATCAAAATAAAACTAAAGATTATGAGATTAGTGGAAATACAATAGTCCATTAATTTTGGTTTTTCTTCTGTCATACCAGGTGACTCTCCTGACATGAGACAGAGATTTTTGGATTTTTCTTTAACAAGCATGCTTGGGTTTAGAGAAGGAGAAAACCACACTCCAACTCCAAAGCCAGCTTTAATTCTTAATTGAACTGGGACTACAAAAAGACCATTTGCCTTATATATCTGTAGCAAATAGCAGAAACAAAAATTTGATATTTATGAAATTTTATCCTGTTGGAAATGTGATATATCAAAAGGCCAATTTACTCTTTTTCTTGGGACATTTTATCTGGTTGATTCCTTCTTTTTTCTTCTTCAGATGTCTCATTTGTCTAGTGGTCTTCAGATTCCTTAGTTGGATACCTTCATTCTCCTGGAAAACAAAACAAAACAAAAATCAAAAACAAAAATAAAATTAAAAAAAAACTCTGCCCCAACTATAACTTTGGGGAGTTTCCATTCTGCCAGGTTATATCTGATCAAATGAAAAGCATTGGTTAGTCTTATAAGTTAGTTTAGATTGAATAGCCACACTGATTGATGAACTATCTTCTCTTTTAATCAAGAGGTCTCTACTGTTTGAATCTAATCTTTATCAGTTTTGATGGTATCCATAGCTTTTCTTATCCTGTGGAAACAAAAGCAAAACCTCTTCCCCAACGTAACACATATTCTCATTTCCATTCTGACGTCAACACATCTTTACAGTATACAGGATGATTTAATTCAGCAGTTTTTTTTCTGTTATCCAATGTCTCTCCACAGCTGTCACTCCTTTCTCATTAGCATTTAAAAAATTAAACTTAATAAAAATTGTGCAATCAATTTCTGGGGGTCTTTATTACCCCTTTCTGTTTATTAAGCATATCTTTTGAGGTAAGATTAGATTTTTTAACTACTTGCCTTGTAGGTTTTGTGGTATACCTATAATATGCTTTATGTTGTAATATGCAAAAAATGTTCCATTTTACTAGAGACATATGCTGGAGCATTGTCAGTCTTAATTTGTACAAGTATTCCCATGATGGCCCTAACTTCTCATACACATGTAATTATAGATCAGCCTTTTCAGAACTCAGAGCAGTTGCTCATTAAAGTCCTACGTATGTATCTATGGTATGGTGTACATATTTTAATTTCTCAAACTCTGCAAAATGAAACACATACATTTGCCAGATTTCATTTGTTGAGTACCCTTTGGGTTAGTTACTGTAGGTAGTAGAGTTTGATAATATAAAGAACAAGTAGGACATTTCCTTATTATTTCCTTGGCTTGTTACCAAGTGATAGAAAAATCTTTTTTCAAACCCTTGCTATTTACATGGTGTTTTTTATGAAATTCTGAGGCTCCTAGCACATTTACTACTAAGAGTTTATTAATTTCATTATTACCTTGAGCTAGAGGACCTGGTAAGCCCATATATGGTCTGATATGTATTATATACAAGGAATGATTTCTATTTCTCATCATTTCTTGTAATCAAATAAATAACAAAGTTGATTCTGAATCACCTGGAATAAGTTCAGCAAATTCAAAATGTAAAACAACTCTTTCTGCATATAGAGAACCAGTAACTATATTAAGAGTTTCCAGAAAATTTAATAATATCATGATAATAACATATAACTCTGACTTTTGAACAGAACCATAAAGGATTTGGGCCACTTTACTTAAATTTCCTGACTTATAACCTGCCTTTCCTGATTTGTTTGCATCAGTATAGAATGTAGGGGCTCCAGAAATTGGTGTTATCCATACAATGTGAGAATAATCCAAACAGTTCTCTTTATAAACTGAAGTCTCTTGCTTTTGGGATAATTGTTGCTAATCTCTCCCAAAAGATCTCTGCAAGCTTTTTGACAATGTTCATTTTTTGTCCATAATGAGGAAATTTCATCATTAGTAAATGGCACCATCAACCCAGAAACCTATTCTATATAAGTCTTTAATGTTTTACTCCAGTTGTATGGTAAAAATATCCATTCTAAGATAGTATCCTTTCTCTTCATTATAATTCCTGTAGGAGAATGTATAGAAGGTAAAATAACCAGAATACATTCAAACTATGGATCCAAATGATCCACGTGTGCATCCAGTAACTTCTTTTCTACCAAAGCCAATTCTCTCTCAGCCTCAGCTGAAAATTTTCTTGACTATTTAAGTCCTTACCACCTTGTAATATTTGAAATGAATTATGTAGTTCTTGAGTAGTCAATATAAGTGTGGGACATAGTCAGTTAATATGTCCTAGCAATATTTGGAAATTATTAAGAATTCATAATTGATCTCTCCTGTTCTTGTAAAGGTATAGTAAAAAAAAGCAGTTTTTTAAATCAATCATTTTAATAGACCATATTTTAAATAAGAGAATAGGCAAGGGAATCCAAGGCTGTAAAGAGCTCATTGGCTGAATCACCTTATTAATAGCACTGAGATCTGTTAGTAGTCTCCAATTTATGGTTTGTTTCTGAGATTGAAGGAATATTAATGTGAGTATTCCACTACTATAACAAATCATGCCCCATTAATCTATTGCTATGTTCACCACATATGTCTTTAATTTTCCACTATGTTCTTCTGATTCTATACATTCAATCCTTCTTGTGCTTTGTTTTACCTGAGATAAAGTTCCAATCCTTAGGAGCTGAATATTTACCTCATGAAATAGCCAATTTGGATGCCAAGGTTTTGGGGCCATTATTGTTATATCTGCTCCTGTGTCTACCAAACCCTCAATTTAAATGGCATTTATTTGTATTTTTAACTTTGGTCTTTGATCATCTATAGAAATTTGCCAAAATATTTGGTTCATGTTTCTCCTAAAAAGTTTGTTTTATCTAATAAAACTTTTCTGTCACCCAGTGCAGTATAGTTTTTCCACAACAGGTATTAAGTCTTTTAATTGCTCTGTGGAGGAGTTTTCCCAATGCTGACAGGGAATGATTGATTAAATTTGACATGGGAGCCTGTGAGAGGCCCCTTAATGCATTCCCCAATGGCAAAGGATTACCTTGCCTGCCCCATGTTGATCTACATTCATTAGTCTAGTGCTGATCTTTGCCACAATTTCTGCATAATCCAGAAGGCTGGGGCCTTCTGCTTGGATTATCTCTTGAAAAAATATTGTTCCTAGGAATGCATTGTGTACAATCACATTATAGATGACTTGGTTTACCACAATTAAACAACTAACCTTCATCAAGATGAAGTCTCAACTCTGAACATTTATGGCCCAAATGCAAGGGCACCCCCATATGTAAAAGAAACATTACTAAAGCTTAAATCACCTATCAAACCCCACACACTAATAGTGGAGGCTTCAACACCCCACTCACAAATGGACAGGTCTGCCAAACAGAAACATAAAAGAGAAATAAGGGATCTAACAGATGATATTATTCAAATGGACTTAATAGTTATCTACAGAACATTCCATCCTAAGAGAAAAGAATATTCCGTCTTCTCAACATGCCATGGAACCTTCTCTAAAACTGACCACATACTAGGTCACAAAGCAAATTCCAACAGATACAAAAAAATTGGAATAAGCTCCTGTATTTTATCAGACCACCATAGTTTAAACTTAGAATTCAATGCCAACATAAATCACAGAAAGCCTACAAACTCATGGAAACTGAATAATGCTCAACTGAATCATCAATGGGTCAAGGAAGAAATAAAGAACAAAATTAAAGTCTTCTTAGAATTCAATGAAAATGAATTTACCACATACCCAAACTTATGGGACACTATGAAAACAGTACTAAGAGAAAAATTCATAGCACTAAATACCCACATAAAGAAGTTGGAGAAATTTCCCACTAGTAATTTAACAACACACCTGAAAGCTCTAGATTAAAAAAAAGCAAACCCTCCCAGGAGTAATAGATGCCAGAAAATAATCAAATTGAGGGCTAAAATCAATAAAATAGAAAGAAAGAGAACAATACAAAGAATCAATGAAACAAAGAGTTGATTTGTTAAGAAAACCAATAAGATAGACAAACTTTTATCCAAACTAACCAAAAGGCAGAGAAAGAACATCCAAATTAACAAAATCAGAAATGAAAAGAGTGATATAACAACAGACAACCAGGAAATCCAGACATCAGGATATACTTCAAAAACCTCTACTCCACAAAACTGGAAAATCTAATAGAAATGGACAATTTTCTGGATAGGTACCACATACCCAAATTAAATCAAAACCAGTTAAACAATTTAGATAAAGCTATAACTCACAAGAAATTAGAAATAATCATGAAAAGTTTCCTAACAACAACAACAACAAAAATTTCCAAGACCAGATGGTTTCAGCAAGAGTTCTACCAGAATTTCAAGGAAGAACTAATACCAATACTCTTCAAACTGCTCCACACAATAGAAACAGAAGGAACACTGCCAAACTCTTTTTATGAGGCTACAGTTACCCTGATAACCAAACCACACAAAAATGCAACAAAGGGAATTACAAACCAACCTCCCTCATGAGCATTGATGCAAAAATACTCAATAAAATACTGGCAAATCAAATCCAAGAACACATCAAAGAAATTATCCACCATGACCAAGTAGGCTTCATCCCAGAGATGCAAGGATGGTTCAATGTATGAAAATCTGTCAAGGTAATATACCATATAAACAAATTTAAAGAAAAAAACCACATGTTCATTTCATCAGATGCTGAAAAAGCCTTTGCCAAAGTCCAACACTCCTTCATGATAAAGGTTCTACAGAGATCAGGAATACAAGGAACATATCTAAACATAATAAAGGCAATTTACAACAAGCTGACAGCCAACATCAAATTAAATGGAGAGAAACTCAAAATGATTCCACTAAAATCAGGAACAAGACAATGTTGCCCACTCTCTTCATATTTATTCAATATCATACTCAATGTTCTATCTAGAGCAATAAGACAACAAAAAGATATCAAGGGGATACAAATTTGTAAGGAAGAAGTCAAACTTTTGCTATTTGCAGTTGACATAATAGTTTACATAAGTTACCCCAAAAAATCTACCGTGGAACTCTTACAGCTGATAAACATTTTCAGTAATGTAGTGGGATACAAGATTAACTCAAACAAATCATAGACCTTCTATATATAAATGATAAATGAGCTGAGAAAGAAATTAGAGAAACAACACCCTTTATAATTGCCATAAATAACATAAAATGTCTTGGGGTAACTCTAACCAAACAAGTGAAGGACCTATATGATAAGAACTTAATCTTTGAAGAAGATAACAGAAAATGGAAAGATCTCTCAGCTAATTTAATTATCCCTCCATTTAATTATTCCATTTCAAATTATTCATTGTGGAACCATACAGAAACCTAACTCCCTTCTTTGTAATATTGTTTCCTATTTTAAATATGAGAAAAAACTTTTTAAAACTAATTCCCCATTTAATATTCCCAGTTTTACTCAACAAAGCAGGCCCTGCCCCTCACCAGGGCATCACAATAGAGTCTGTTAGTGAAGGTGTGTGTGAGCTAGCCTCAAAATTGTGAGCATGAGAGAGCTGTTCCCATTACCCATCTGTCTTGTGGTGCCATGGGTGGTGGAGAGAGCCCCCCTTGTATGAGCACCTGGGACAGGTGAGAGAGTTGTCCCTGTGGTCATAAGAGTGAGAGAGCTGTCCCTGACCCAACCAGCTGCAACACTCAGAGGAGCAGGCTCAGCACCTCACCAGGGCAGCACAGCAGAGCCAACCAACCATATTAGTGGAGATGTGGGTGAGCCAGGCTTGAAATTGTGATCATGAGATAGCTGTCCCCATTACTCATCTGTCTTGTGCTCGTATGGATGAGGAAGAGTTGCCCTGCCCTCCCATCAATGCCTGGGGCAGGTGGGAAATCTGGCCCTACTTTTATAACAGTTGGAGAGCCAATCCTATTAGCACAGGTGTTGGTGAGCCAGCCCTGAAGGTGAAAACATTGGAGGTTTATTCTCACTTCCCATCTGTCAGACCAACCCTACAGCTGTGCAGTCCCAGGGTTAAACTTGGCCCACCCCAACATCCACCCCATCTATGACCTGCTAATGCATATGAAGGAACCTGACACACAGACCCAAAGCTGCAGGATCTCCACAACAACAACAAGATATCCAGGAAAGTCCTAGTAAGGATCCAGAATTGACAGTGTAGTATAAACCTGAGCCCTCAAACAGACCTCAATGACCCTTTGCAATGAATTTTTGCAAGTAAATAAATATGGACAAAAGGGTTTATGATGTGACTCACTGTGTCACACTGCAGTTTCCATGATTAGACTTTTAATTTTTTTTCCCTTTATCATCTTTTTCCTTTTTTCTTTCTCTTAAATTTTGTTTTATTTGAGTGGGTACAGGGGGAGAGGGTGGATGCAAAGGGATAGGGAAGTGAATGGGGTCAAGATACATGATGTGAAAGACATACAGAATAAATTTTTTAAAATCCCAGTTATCTCCCAGATGAGCTGATGATGACAGTGAAATGTGAGGCTGATTGTCACCGCAGAGCAGGGCTGGGCAGAGAACACAGGTGCTGCACAACCTGGCTGAAGCTGCTACAGCTGCTTGCACAGAACTGTGAGCCAAGAGTGCATGGTGGTCGCAGCAACAATAGAAGCCTGAGCAGGTATTGAGGTGGCTGACCTTGTGTGCCAGCAGCCTGTGGAGGGGGGTTGAGGAGAAGCCCACAATCCACAGGAAGAAGGAACCAGTCATCCAAATAGCGAACACAGGAACATGCAAAAGAAGCACATTTGACAGGAAGTGAGGAAACCGGGCTGCCTGACCACAGAGCTGGCCAGAGGTGAGGCACTAACTTCGGCAGTGTTTGGAGCCCAGGTGCTAGTGGAGCTGAGATCTTGTGGCATTTGGGTCTGGGAATGGGTGGCATCTCGAGGCTGTGGTAGGGAGGCTGCAGCAGGAAAATACCAGACCCTTTCAGAGAGCTACGTGTGAGGGAGGGAAATCCATCCAGCAGTGGTGGCTCCAGTGGCTTCAAAGCCAGAGCAAGTGCCTGAGTTGGACACCAGATGATGTGTTTATCTAATTATTCTTTATTGATAAATGGAAGTCATATATCAAGGTAAGAACCTAAATAAACAGAGAAACCGAGGGGAAGTGAGCAGTGACCTATCAGTCCATTTTTCCATCCAAAATGGTTGAGACCCTCTCTAAGCTTTGACCTACTACTTCCTGTCCCCCAAAACCACTATGGTTAATTTTGGTCAGCTAGTAGCTAGCTCTGCTCTCTGACTCAAAGCAAACTTCATAGTCAGAATGCGATCAAAATATCACACAGCACCATCTAATGCTAGCAAGGTAAGGACTTCAACTGAGCCATCTTTTACATCTCAGGATTCCCTTCACACACACACACACACACACACACACACACACACACACACACACACACACACACTTTAAGTAGAAAACAAATGGTTCCTTCAAACCTGACTAACTCTACTGAGGTGGTATTAATTCATTCATGGTGATGGAGCCTCCTGATTTTAGTCTGACTCTGTCTCTTTGTCTTTGTCTCACTTTATTTGTTTCTCTCTTTCTCTTCTTTCTTTCTTTCTTTCTTTCTTTCTTTCTTTCTTTCTTTTCTTTCTTTGTGTGTGTGTGTGTGTGTGTGTGTGTGTGTGTGTGTGTGTGTGTGTGTCTACTGCAGACTCATAGAGGCCAGAGACAACTTGCAGAAATTCATTCCTTTCTGCTTCTCCATGTGGGTCCTGGGATGTCACTTCAGTCCTCAACATCAGTGACAGGCACTTTTGTCAATCAAGCCTTCTGGTCAGTCAGATCTTCCTGTTCTAATTGTAGAGACACACCTCTGCCACCTTAATACTGCCATTCTGGGGACCAAGCCCTTGAACCTCTGAAGAACACATCACCTCTAAATCACAGCACTTTGACAGTAATTAATTATGCTTTCAGCTGTCCTCCATATGTGCACAGTGTCATCCATAAACAATTTAAGGGAGAAAGGGTGCTGTGGAATATTCCTTTACACTGTGCAAATATATGTTGCTAGGATCGGCTTAATAAAAAAGCTGACTAGCCAAAAGGTGAACAGGATAAAGTTAGGCTGGAAAGCCAAATTGAGAATGATGGGATAAGGAAGGCCAGAGTGAGGAGTCACCGGCCAGATACAGAGGGAGGAGGAGGTGAATGTGCCATGTTAATAAAGGTACCCCATGTGGCAGAGCTTAAATAAGAAATATGAATTGACTTAAAACATAAGAGTTAGTAATAAACCTGGGCTATTAGATGAGTATGTATAATTAATATTAAGGATCAGTGTGTTTATTTGAGAGTGGCTGTGGGACAGGAAATCTCCAGCAATAGAAGGGTTTGGTCTGGCTCAAAGTTTGGAGGGATAAGTCCATCACAGAGGGAAAGATATAGAAGACGGAGGGAAGAGAATGGTGGTAGAAGAGGAAGACCAGCCTGTATCAGTCTTCTTCAGTCAGGAAACAGTGAGCAGGAAGTAGAGCTGTATATAAAACCTCCAGGCTCCACACTCCTCAAGATTCTGCAACATGGCCAAATAGCGCCACAAGGTAAGGACTAAATGTTTAAACATAGGAACCTGTGGAGGATGATTCACATTCAAATCCCAATATTCAGTCATAGAGGCTGGGAAGTACACAATCAAGGAATGGCCTAACTCATCATCTGGTGAGAGTTCATTCTCTGTGCCTTGAACACGGAATCTTAGAAACAGATAGATGCTGGTCCTGACAGGACAGAAAGGACAGAAGGGCGTGAGACATTATGTTGCTACCTTCAGCTTCCATCATCCACACATTAGCCCTTTCAAGATAGTTTTTCCATAATAACTTAATCCTCTCTTCAAGAGGTCATATTGGAGTACCTTCATATTGGCCATTAAAATGTAATATGTGAGGCTAGTACGATGGTTAATGGGTCACCAAAACTGATGACCTGAGCTCAATCCTCAGGATCTATATAATAGGAGAGAACCAAGTCTTCAAGTTGTCCTCTGACCTCCGTACACAAGTTGTGGCATTTCCCTACTCTCTCTCTCTCTCTCTCTCTCTCTCTCTCTCTCTCTCTCTCTCTCTCTCTCTCTCTCTCACACACACACACACACACACACACACACACACCCCTCATAATAACTAAGTAAAGATGTAATATAGATTCATGTTAAAAGACAGTGTGTGTATTTGAGATAATCAGAATACAGCACTGACATTCTTTAAATTTACTGTACATGTGGACATATTTTCCTCACTTAAAGTTCCTCTTTATGTGTGTATGCATGTCTCTCTGTCCACCCATTTCCAAATTTGGTTATACATCTCTAAAGAGAAAGAATAGTTACCCATCCTTGTATCCCCAGAGCTCTGAGCTCACTGACCTCTAATGGTATGTGTTCAACATATATTCCCTGCTCCATTGGTTGAGCTTCTCTGGAGGGCTAATTTCAAATTACTGTACTTTCAAGTCCATCTCATTTTCCTGATGTTTCCTTTTCCTATTCAACCTCAATGTTTCCATCCTCCAGGGTTCAGCCCATACTTTCTTTCTTTCTTTTTTGATAGTATTCCTTCTTATGGCATAAATTCCACTTTCTCCTAAGTTCATATTTCTGTCTCAGGCTTTTCTCTGAACAACCCAAAATGTATTCCCTGACAAACATTTTGAACTTGATATAACAACAACTGTTTTTGTTTATTTGTTTGTTTGCATGTTGTTTTTCAGATAGGTTCTTGTGTAGTGCAAGGTGGCCTTGATATTACCTAATGCAGTCAGGGTTGATCTTGAACTTCTGATTCTCATTCATCCATTCTTCTGAATGTTGAGATAATGGCACATGTCATTATGTCAGGTTTTATAGGGTGTTCGTAGTGAACTAGAACTTGGCGCATGCTAGGCAAGCATGCAATCATCTGGATCACTTTTCTTGGTCCTTGCAAAATTCTCCTCCTCCTCTTCTGTGTCGTGTGTCATGTGTCATGTGTGTGTGTGTACATGTGTGTGTACATGTATGTGTTTGTGTGTACGTGTGTGTGTGTGTGTGTGTGTGTGTATGCTTGTGTGGTGTTTGCCTATGTTTGGGTGTGCTTACCTATGAAAGTATATTAACTACATTTATCTCCTTGTTTGTGTGTGTGCACAGGCATGTGCCATAGTGTGTTTGTAGAGTCCAGAAAAGAACTGAGGAGGTTTGCTCTCATCTTCTGTCGTGTAAATTCCAGGGGGTAAACTCACATTACCAGGCTGGAGTACAGAACACTCTCACCTGCTGAGCCATCTCATTGTCTGGGGTGGAGTCTTTCATGGAAGCTGGAGCTCAGTATGTGAGTGGCTGAGACTAGCTAGCCATGGAGTTCCAGGAATCACTCTGTATTCACTCCTTCCTCACTCCAGTACTGTGGTTGCAGATACATGCCACCAATCCTGGATTGTATGTGGGTGCTGGAAATCTAAACTTGGGGCTTTTAACTTGTGCTACAACCTCTTTATCCACTGGGCTATCTCTTCAGTCTCACCTTAAAATTTAAATCACCATTTTTTTTTTAACTCTGTAAGCCAACTCGGACTTTATCAGCCCCTCTTGACCTTCTCCTTCACCAAATACATCTACTAAGTCAATTTTCTCTATTTAATCCTTCTGCAGCCATATTCTTCCCCTTTCTGTTGCTCAGAAATGCCTAAATTCTTGTAACTACTTTTTCTACTGAGAATTTCATGCCCCAGATACCACGGGGTCTAACTTCAATAATGTAAATTTAATGAGGCAATTATTTTTAATGTTTTTTAGCACATATTAAACGTGCAGAATAGGGGTCTGAAGAGATTGCCCACTTGGAGCTCAAACTGTTCTTGCAGAAGTCCAGATATTGGTTTCTACTACGATGTCAGGTGGCTCACAACCACCTGTAACCCCAGCACCAGGAGATCTGATGTTTTCTTCTGCTTAACACACACACACACAAACACACAATTTTAATCTAAAAGAATATACACAATTGTTTCTATTATGACATATGCGTGTAAGTATAATTTGAATCGGTCATCCTATATACTCTTTTCTCCCATCCTACTCTTTCTGTCTCTATCCTATATGCAGCATTTCTTGATTAATTATTTCAAACTGAGGTTGGTTTGCTGAGTTAGCATTCCAGTATAACTTTCATTGCTGTTCTTGGTTTTTTTTTTTTCCCTTGCATAGTATGGGTCCCATCTGTAGCTGGAATTATCTCCAGTCCCGCCTGGGCCTGCGGCCACTCAGACTCAAGTAAACAGACACAGGCTAATATTATTTAAAACTGTTCAGCCATTAGCTTACACCTACCACTGACTAGCTCTTACACTTAAACTCATCCCATTTCTGTTAATCTATATGTTGCCACATGTTCTGTGGCTTTACCAGTGTGCCTGTTACATGTTGCTCCCTGGATGGTGGGCTGGCATCTCCTGACTCAGCCTTCCACTTCCCAGAATTCTCCTTTCTCTTTGTCCCACATATACTTCCTGCCTGACTACTATCTAATCAGCATTTTATTTATGAATCAATCATAGCAACACATTCACAGCACACAGATATCTACAGCACTTCCCTTTTCATTTTCTTCAAAAAAGGTTTTAACTTTAACATAGTAAAGTTACATATAACAAAACAATTATCAAACAAGAATTACAGTTACAATCTCTAGTCTATTTATAATATCAAGTCTATTGTATTAATTGGCAAAATTAAATTCTATTTTATCCTATTTATCTTATATTTGTGACTCTAAGGTTTCATATCTAACTTACCTTTTATCATAACTAATAAAATTATATATAGTATTCAACTACATCAAAGACCTCAGAAGGATATAATATTACCTAAGTAAACAGGAAGTGCATTATAAGCAACTTTCAGAAATCTAAAATAACAGCTGCCTGCCTGGACAGTCATCTAAAGTTCCTCTGTAAAGTTGGGGCATTTGTCTTCAGCCCACAGGCCTAGAGTCTCTCAGTCACTTTTCTCTGTGTCGTGTAGAATATCTGGCAGTTTCCTCTGCAAAGCAGGAAGCTAAAGGTCCATTTTGCCAAGCAAAGTTCAGTGGTCACCTTCCTATGGGTCCTGCATGTCCAGTCAATACATCATTTTGTCAAGCAGTCCAGGCAAGAACAGTTTCTTGCCCAAATGGCTATTTTTGCAAAGAAGGAGATAAACTCCATATAGAGTATCTTCGAAGCCCATCCTCCTCTCTGAAGTAAGTTGGTGCTGGCAGGAGCAGACTTGTCTCACTATCCAGAAAGTCTAAATTTTAAAAACATTTTAAATGCCATATTCTGTAGGTCTTTGAAGTGTTTGAAGACTACCTACCAAACTGAATTATATCTATGTATACCTAGAAGACTTAACATGATTATAAGTTTATCATAGAAGACTAATTGTTAATCTGTATTTCTTAATTATTTGTAACAATTTCAAATGAGCTGCACAAACATACCTTAAATGAGAGTAGAAATATATATATATATATATATATATATATATATATATATATATATAAAATAACAAAATCAACTGTAAATTTGTATCAATAAACTAAAATCCATAGCAATGTAAAATGTTTTTAAGCAAGTTGTTCTTTAAAAGTAGGTTCATTAATCTATCCTTTCATCCTATCATTATCTATACTATCCCCTTTTCTTCTTTAGAAAGTGATGGCATTTTTAATCAATCTGCTTTAAATAAAAATAAACATTCATAAACACTATTTTTGGAATATCTTCTCATACTACTTCCTGCTGGATGAGGTTGCTGGCACTCTAATGGTGATCCTGAGGAAATTAAGAATTATGGTCAAGTCCTGACTGTAATAGTCTGTGAGGCTGCATTGTCTGAGCCAGTTGCCTTGAAACCATTCTGGATGTTGGATGATCTAGGTCATGGTGTCATTGAAGACCTTTCAGGGGGTCTCGGCTGTTCAATACTGGTGTATCTTTTTTTTTTTGCAATTGGTGTAACAATTTTAATATATTGTGTGCATGTATATATATATATACAATATATACATGCATGAAATAGTGTTTTTGACAAAGAAAAATTTTTACAGAAAAAAACCTGAATTTGAAGGAGAGTAGAGAGATGTACATGAGAGTGTTTAGAGGGAAGTTAGGAAAGAGAAAACTATTATAATTAAATTATACTCTTAAAGATGTTCTATGACTATCTCTAATCTTAAAGTTCTAAAATTGAAAAACATTGCATCCAAATATATTTACATTTTTTTCTATTTCTTTTTTTCCTTTTTTTATTTTTTATTTTATTTTATTTTACAATACTATTCAGTTCTACATAACAGCCACAGATTCCCTTGTTCTCTCCCTTCCTGCCCCCCTCCCCTTCCCCAGTCCACCCCCCATTCCCTCCTCCTCCAGATCAAGGCCTCCCCCAAGGACTGAGATCGACCTGATAGACTCAGTCCAGGCAGGTCCAGTCCCCTCCTCCCAGATTGAGCTAAGCGTCCCTGCAGAAGTCCCAGATTTCAAACAGCTAACTCATGCAATGAGCCCAGGACCTGGTACCACTGCCTAGATGCCTCCCAAACAGATCAAGCCAATCAACTGTCTCACCTATTCAAAGGGCCTGATCCAGTTGGGGGCCCCTCAGCCTTTGGTTCATAGTTCATGTGTTTCCATTCCTTTGGCTATTTGTCCCTGTGCTTTATCCAACCTTGGTTTCAACAATCTCGCTCATATAAACCCTCCTCTTTCTCGCTAATTAAACTCCCGGCGCTCCACCCGGGGCCTAGCTGTGGATGTCTGCATCCAGATTCCTCAGTCCTTGGATGGGGTTTATGGCACAACTATTAGGGTGTTTGGCCATCCCATCACCAGAGTAGGTCAGTTTGGGCTGTCTCTCGGCCATTGCTAGCAGTCTTTTGTGGGGGTATCTTTGTGGATTTCTGTGGGCCTCTTTAGCACTTTGTTTCTTCCTTTTCTCATGTGGTCTTCATTTACCATGGTCTCCTATTCCTTGTTCTCCCTCTCTGTTCTTGATCCAGCTGGGATCTCCTGCTCTCTTTCCCTCGACCCTCGCCGTTCATTGCTCCCACTCATGTCCAGGCTGTTCATGTAGATCTCATCCATTTCTCTGTCATTGGGTGATCCCTATGTCTTTCTTGGGGTCCTGTTTTCCAGACAAACCTGATGTATCTTAATCTGGAATAAATCCATAGCCTCTTGCTTTCTGTGGAAACAAAAGCAAAGCCTCCTTTCCAAAGCAACATATCCTTAGATCCAAATTTTGAAGTCAAGGTACCTTTAAAATATATATATATATATATATATATATATATATATATATATATATATGTTTAACTGAGCAGGCTCTACAATCAAATGTCTTTCTGCAGTTAAAAATATCAAAGACAACACAATCCAGATTCTCTGTGTAATATCCATCTTTGTGTGACTTATTTTTTATACTACCTTTACTGTCTCTTTAAAGACTTTATTTTTAAAGTTATTTTTTATATAACTGTCCATATT
Source organism: Peromyscus leucopus (assembly GCF_004664715.2). Lineage (NCBI taxonomy): Eukaryota > Metazoa > Chordata > Mammalia > Rodentia > Cricetidae > Peromyscus > Peromyscus leucopus. The sequence continues at coordinate 70,957,415 of NC_051076.1, read as the reverse complement.
TATTTTCTTCTCCCAATTCTACGTACATTTTTACACATTGTAAACCTTTTAGAGGTTTATCCCATCTGAATCTGTCTTATTGTGAATCTATTGCTTTAAACTCCAGCAGCTTGTACTGAAGCAGAAGTCTTGGCTGTTAGCTCTACCCAATTTAGCTTTTCAATGTGGTGGAGATAATTCATCACCAGTGCTGGGAGCCATGTTGTCCACTGACTCTGGGAGGTAATGGGTTTATGTGTCTATCAAAACAGCTTGTAGCCCAGAAACCTCTTTTTTTTGTTTTTGTTGTTGTTGTTTGTTTGCTTGCTTGTGGTTTTTTTTAGTAGAAAAAGCTATATCTACCACATACCATGCTGCACAGCTTGCAGAAACCTCTGTGTAACTTGGCAGGAATGTGCCATGGTGTAGCTTCAGTCTGAATGACACAAACCCACCATAGAGTAGTTCAAGCCTACATGTTGCAGTGTCTCGCCACCTGCCTGAGACATGAAACAGGAACCTATTTTTGCCTGTGTTTAGAATTACTTATTAAGTATTGCCAGTTTTCAGGTAGAAATTCAAGCTGTTGGGTGCCATTTGTAGTTGGAGAGTTTCTCCCCAGGTCCTGCCAAGCCCCCACAGTCCTGAAACCCACTTATAAAATAATGACTCAGAAGCTTATATTATTTAAAACTGCTCAGCCATTAGCTCAGGCCTACCACTGACTAGCTCATACACTTAAACTCAGCCCATTTCTGTTAGTCTATATGTTACCAATTGTTCTGTGGCTTTACCAGTGTGCCTGTTACATGCTGCTCCCTGGATGGTGGGCTGGCATCTCCTGACTCAGCCTTCCACTTCCCAGAATTCTCCTCTCTTTGTCCCGCCTATACTTCCTACCTGGCTACTGGACAAACAGCGTTTTATTTATCAATCAATCATACCAACACATTCATAACATACAGATATCCACAGCACCCATCCTTTGCTCCCAATTTATTCTTTCATCTTTTGCTATAGGTTCTTCCATTTGGCTAAACTCTCTAAAAGATGGGTCATTGGTATTTTGATCATTGATATATCCAAAGAATCACAGACCATGACTGGTTTATAGTACATGTGCAAAACAGGGTTTTGTTATGATCATTATTGGCATGCATTAATTGTAAAAAATAAATGAGGTTCATTGTGCTATTCTTGTACAAGCATATGTTGTGTGTCACTAATGGCCATTTGTGATGGTCAATCCTGATTGAAAATTTGAGGAGATGAAATGACAGACACGCCTGTGAGGGAATTCCAGGATGAACTAAGCAAGGGTGAAAGGCTGTGCCCTGGAGTAGGAAATATTGTCTATCAATAGCCAATATACAAAATAGTCTGAGGGAAACTTTGCTTTTGCCTGCCTGCCTTTGTCATTGCTTGTTACTGTATCCACTTTGCTGTTTCAACTGCACTTTCCTCCCTTGCTGATGTTTGAACCCAGCGTCTTTGCCTTCCAATATTGACTGAAGACTAGCTGCTTTCTAGGAATCTTCTAGTTCCTTCAGCATCAGTTTGTAACTGCTGAAGCATCTAGCTTCATGGACTGTGTAGTTATTGAGTAGTCAGACTCTCCAGCCTGTACGCAGCTGTTGTTAAACTACCCAGAGTATTTCATATAATCCAATCTAATGAATTCCCTTTGGATTATCCATTTTTCCTATGGGTTCTGTTGCTCTAGAAAACCCTGACTAGTGCATCGCCCATCCTTATTGTATTCTCTTCCCTTCTACTTTTTCCCCCTTCCTCTCAGTTCACACCTCTTTCAAAGTCCCTAATAGTCTCCTTCCTATTTTCATGTATTGTTTTTCTTTTAGTGTGTCTTAGTTTCTACATGTAAGGAAAGTGTGATATTTGTTTTTATATGTCTACATTATGTTCACTAACATTATTTCATCCAGTCCCATCCATTTTCCAACTGATGACAGGACTTCATCTTTCTGGTTGAAATTTGTTCCATTGTATGGTGTATAAATGTATATGCATATGAAAATAAATAAGTTAGATGATAGATTTACACAAATCTGTAATGCAATACACTATTTTCTTAATAGATTCATCTGTTGAGGGACATCTATGCTGACTCCCTATCTGGGCTGTTGTGAATGCTGGTGTATCATCTGTTGGTGAACATCAATACTGATTACCTATCTGAGGTATTGTGCATACTGGTGTAACAAATACAGAGGTGTAGGTCATTTTGGTGTGTTGATGTTGTTTTTCCTTTTTCAGTTATACAGCTCAGAATGGGATAGTTGGCTTCCTTCATAACGGACATTTTGAATGGAATAGAAGAATTAAATATAAGATTTTTGGTTATCACATTTCTTTAGTACATTTCTACTGTCACTTGAACCAAGAAATAGTAAAATCCTGTTCATCTTATTTTGTTAAGTCCTTCTGAAGACACATTACATGCAGTTACACTAGGCTTTGCATACAAGAATATTTTATATTCCTGTGGAAATTTATTTCAGAAAGAAACCTACAGCAGAAGGAAATGTGTAAACAAGGAGTAAGCAGGGACACAAAGAATGGGTAAATCAATTCAAATCAAGAAGGCTGACTAAAAAGCAAGTCAGAGAGAAAGCAGCATGTCAGGTCCATCAGTTTTTAAACTGTAGAAGGAGAAGGGATTTCATGAGAAAGAAATGTGGTTAGAGTTGAACCCAACACATAAGAAAGGAGAGGTGGCATGAAGGTTCTAAGATAGAGATGAAAAAAGGCAAAGCAGGGGACAGAGAGAAGGTTCAATTGTTAAGAGAGCTCACTGCTTTGTAGTTTAATCCCTAGTGCCCATATACAGCAGCTCACAACCTGTAAATCTAGTTCTAAAAGCTGTGATGCTCTCTTCTAGCTGCTGAAGATACCTTCATATATGTGGTGTACATAGATTCGTGCAGGCAGGCAGGAAGACATGCACACAAGCACATCACACACACACACACACACACACACACACACACACACACACACACACACACACACCAGAGCTTATGCTCTAGGACCTGTATTTCATTCTAAGGAAGTAGAGACATTCTCCAAGTATTGAAGAAATTTGTAGAACTCTAGGTGATAGCAGGTTACTTCCACTCAAGCAGATTTGAGAGATTGGGAAGATGACTCACTGATAAAATGCTTTCATAGTAAGCATGAGTATCTGAGTTCCATCCTTAAAACCCATACAAAAGTTAGGAAATGTGGTGTGCGTCTAAAATCCCAATACTGTGAAGATATAGACAGTAGGATCCCTGGGCTTTCCTGTTCAACTAACCTAAGCAGTTGGTGAGTTCCAGGTTTATTGAGAGACCCTGTCTCAAAAAAAAAAAAGACAGCAGTTGAAGAAAACATTTGACTCCATAGGAACATATGTGTACATGCACTAGCAGTCACATGTTCATATGCTCACCAGAACACATGCATAACACACACACACACACACACACACACACACACACACACACACACACACGTGCTGTGGGCTTTGAGCTCACTCATCTGAACTCACATAGAAGTTCCTGTTCATGGGAGTCTCAAATTGCATTCATTGGTTATAATATTTGGTCTATATACCTTGAACTCTGTGCTTGGATCTGGAAAATGAACATAATTATGCAACCTTAATATAAATTGAAGTCTTAGGTTTGCTAATTAAAGAAATAACTTTGTTATGAGCAAACATGAAGCCATTATTGCATATAAACACTGTATCAAATGGGTCAGAGTTATTATAGATTTTAACCTCATAGTCTTCACTAATTACTTTTTAATTTTGATTAAAAATGACAATCCCTCAGGCCCCTAGAAATAATTCCAATTAAGTATCACATAATATCATTTTAAATCTTGGAATCAGTCTAGGTAGCCTTTTACTCCAGATGCTCCCCTTGTTTGTTGTGAGTTTCCACAGTGTTAGAGAGGCATTACATGCTGGTAGCTGTCTCCTGCTTTCTGCACAGTAGAAACTCTAGACAGAAAGAAGAGCAGTTCTGAAAAGACTTAGAGGAAATTAGCTGCCAGGCCTCGGGTAGAAAGACACATGGGCTGTGGAAGTTCAAGAAAGTTATCCAACTAGAGATCATATGTGTGTATACCAATAAAAAACAATGAGGGTGTGAGAGGAGGCTCAGTGAGTTAAGGGCTTGCTGGAAAGCACAAGGACTGATGTTTGGATCTTTAGCACCCACATAAAATCCAGTGTTCCTGAGTTATCTACAATCCCAGCACAGGGATGGGACATGGAGACAGGTGGACCTGGGCACTTGCTGAGCAAATTGTCAAACTCTTTCTTAAGTGAAAGACTCTGTTTCAAGAAACAATGTAGAGAATCAATTGAAGAAGATATCCTGACACCAATGTCTGAACTCTTCATGTATGTATATGGGTGAATAGAACAGTAGGAATGTAATACACACACATACACACATACACACACACACACACTCACACAAGTCTCTGGAATGAGGAGGGATAACTGTGTGACACAAACTGGACTGTGTCTTGTCTGGCCTTGGAGACTTGGCTTAGGGTGTGGTGAGAAGTCTGGCCAAAACCAAAAAATCACATAGACTATATTTTTTATGTAATATTATGAAGTTTTATTTTGTTATCCTCAATGAATTCCACTGAAATCATTCTAAAACAATCATTTGCTGTCAAATGAATTCTGTTCCTTCAGGACAATGCTTAAAATTGCACTCTTATAGAAATAAGAGTAGGATATATTATGATAGAATAAACACAGCCAACTAACATCCTTTTTTGCATCCATTTATTCATATGTGTGTATGTGTGGTATGTGTGCATATATGTACACATGTTTTTCATGCATGTGGGCATTCATGTGTGTATGTATGGGGTGTGAGGATGTGAGAGTGTGTGTGTGCATGTGTGTGTGTGCATGTGTGTGTGTGTGTGTGTGTGTGTGTGTGTGTGTGTGTGTGTGTATTCAAGTGTATGTGTCAGGAATCACCCTCCATCACTCCTCCACATTATTCATTGAAGTGTGGCCTCTCATTCAAACTCAGATCACACTGACATGGCCAGTCTTGCTAGCCAGCTTGTTCCTGTGATCTCCTGTGTTTTACTTTTCTGTTGTTGTGATCAAATACCATGATCAAGACAATTTCCAGAAGGAAGAGCTTATTCAAATTTACAGTTCCAGAGGGAAAAGTCCATCACCAACACTACAGGGAAGCAACATGGCATCAGTCAGGAATAGCTTCTGGAGCAGCAAGCCGAGAGTCCACCTCTTAAACCACAAGCAGGAAGCAGAAAGAACAAACTAGACTTCGTGAGAATCTTTGGCTCTCAAAGCCTGCCTCCAGTGACATGCTTCTTACAGAAAGGCCACAGCAACTAAGTTTACCAAGCAACACCACCAAGCAGGGAACAAGGCTCAAATGCCTGAGCCTGTGTGGGACATTTTCATTGAAATCACCACACCCTGTCACTGGATTATTGAGGATAGTATCATGGATATTCTAGCACTTACAGGAGTTTCTGGGAATCTGAACACACTTGCATGGTAAGGGCTTTAACTGCTTTTCCTAGTCCTATTGGGGATGCTTTTCATGTATACCCTTTCTTATCAATCTAAATACTAAAGGTGTTAGAGATAAATGAAAAGAGGTGATAGTGGGCAGAGGGCTCCAGGGATCATTTTGAGTGCTAAGCTAGTCTTGTCTCCTAGGATGAGTAGCCAGGATCATGTGTGAAGTTTAAGGTGGTGGCCTGGAAGTAAGTGTATAAAACCAGCTTGTGCTACATAACAAAACCTAGTCTCAAAACCAAAACCAGGGACTGGGGATATGGCTCAGTGAGTAAAGCGCTGTATAAGCATGGGGATCTGAATTGATATCCTCATCACACATAGAAAGCCAGACACAGTAGTTCATGTCTATAATCTCAGAACTCTTTTTTTTTTTTACAATTTATTTATCTTTATTTTATGTGCATTGGTGCATGTATGTATGTCTGTGTGAGGGTGTCAGATCTTAGAGTTACAGACAGTTGTTAGCTGCCATATGGGTGATGGGAATTGAACCCAGGTCCTCTGGTAGAGCAGCTGGTGCTCTTAACCACTGAGCCATCACTTCAGCCCCAATCTCAGAACTCTTAGAGCATGACAGGAGACAGAGATAGGAGAACCCATGGAATCTAGACTCTTAACCCAAACAACATTGTATGTACAACTCCAAACAAGACAACTGATTTTAAACAAGAATGAAAGCAAGGAACAGTATCTAAGCCATTGGTGTAAGCTGAGATACATGCACATTTGCACTTACATACATGAATATGAACATACATACAGCACACACACAATTTTTAAAAGAGTAAGAAATCTCTTTATCTAATCTCTTCTCTGATGCATAATTCCTATACTAATTATTCATAAACATGTTTGAAAGAATTTTTGTATTAGACATGTATAGACTTCTGTTTTTGTATGTTTATCTGTTTTCCCAAGACAAGGTTTCTCTGTCTTTGTAGACTAGGCTAGATTCAAACTCAGAGAGATCTACCTGCCTTTGCCTTCCAAGTGCTGGGCTCAAAGACGTGCAACACCACCAGCAGCTATGTAGACTTCTTCTTAGGCTCCATTTTTCTCATGTTCCATGTTTTCATCAACTTCCAGGGTCTTTATGTTTATGCTTCCCAAATTCATGCCTAGAAATCTAATTTCCAAGGTTCAATGATTAGTGTTAATGTCAGCTTTAAGCAACCCAAAGTCACTTAGCAAAATAGTTTCAAAGAATGATGTTAGGGAAGGTTGACTGTGGACCTATCTGTGGGAGATTATATTGATTACATTAATTGTGGGAATAGACAGACCACTATGAGTAGCATCATTCCCTGGGCAGGAGTCCTTGAGCTGTTTCGGAATGAAGAAGTGAAGCTGAATATAATCAAGAACACACACCAGTAATTACACATTTCTTTGTTTCCTTCCGTTCTTGACTGGATGTAAGGTGACTAGTTGCTTCAGGATTCTGCCATTATGATTTCCCTACAATTGTGTCATAACCTGGAGTTGAAAGATAAAACAACCCCTTTCTCTTTTAAATTACTTGTGTGGGTATTTTATCATTGCAACAGATATGAGACTAGGACATAAAACGATGGCAATAGGTGGTAGAGCTCATTGAAATAATGGAATCAGTATGAAAGATATTCAAATACATGTCTTATGAGAAGAGAGCCCACAGAGCTGCCTTGTCCCCTGCCACTATGTGAGAACACAGGTACTATCTCTATCTGAACCATGATACACATTCTCCTTGTTATTGGCTCTACTTTTGTTCTGCTCCATGTTTCCACTCCTATGCTCTTCATGTTTATGTCTCCCAAATTCATGCCTGACAATCTAAGTCCCAAGGTGCAAGGGTTGGACACAAATCCTCAAGTGATACAAGATCTAACAGCATTTGGATCTTAACTTTGCTAGGCTCAAATACTGTAACAGATTCAAGTTTGCTGTTTATAAATTTTATAGTCTATTATTTTTGTTGAAGCACATTAACCAGACTATGGTATGGATCTAATCATATTAGACAAGTAACAACAAAACCCAAAAGTGAACTCAACCACACCTCGGTAGTAGGGGTACCACAGTGAGTTAAGTACTTGACCAGAAAGCTTCAAGACTTGACTTAAATATCCCAGAACCAATGTAAAAAACTCTGGACATGGTGGTGTATGTTTGTAAACATAGCATTGAGAAGACAAAGGCAGATAATGCTCCATAGGATTGTTGACCAGCAGTCAGTGTACTTGGAGATTCTGTCTCAAAACAAAAGATAGCTTGCTGTTTCTGAGCAACCACAAGCAAGGTTGTTATCTGGCCTCCATATACATGCATCTATACTCCCACACAAATGCACCCAAAGAAACACACACACACACACACACACACACACACACACACACACACACACATCAATAATAGCTAGGATTCCCTACTAAATTATGGACTTGAATCCTATTTGCTGCCCTGGATTATCCCTGCATGGAACAAGTCAAAATCAAGAATAAAGACACAAGCACTTTTATTTTTGTTAACATAACCCCATTGCCCATCAATAAATTTGTTTCCACAGGCTTCTAGGTCGTTTAGCAATTTCCTCAGAGATAAAACATTCCATACTGGAGGGAAATTTTTTTAGAGTCTGGATCTTCTGAGGAGAGGTAAAATATTTTACGCTCCAGGGAAGCTCCTTAAAATTCAAAGAGTAAACAACTCAAAAGCGTCAGGATGTTCCTGAAACTGAGCAGATTTACTAGGATTTCCCATCCTCGGGTATATATAAGTAGTAAGGATGGTTGGGAGACATTTTCAGACAAGTCCTGATGTATAGAAGAGGCTCAGACCAGTTGACCTGCATCAAGGAAATAGTCTGTGACATGTTGAACTGTACAAAAGCTATGCAGTTAGGTCCAGGGTTCAAGTTTTCCTGAGCTCACAATTCCAGGGTGAGCTTTGGTGATATAGCTGTCTTTAAGTATTATCATCTCCTGTAAGTGATTCCTCACCCATTCTCCTATAAATAATACCAATAAATGCTGAAATTTGGTGGTATACTTAGTTTGGTCTGTCATTGGTTTCCTATCTGATGTGCATAGACATTTGTTCATGTCTCCCCAGGAATAGGGTCACACAACAACATAGCCGCATGCTCACAAACATAAACACACATTTGCATATACTACACACTCATGCATATATTTCACACATTTGAATATACAGATATACACTACATACAAGTGCATATAATACATACACAAATACCACACACACACATAGATGTGTATACAACACAAAGTGCTCACACACACAACAGAAATCTTCAGTCTTTTAACTTAGTATATAAAAATTGAAGGTTCAATAAAGTCCATGGCTTTAACTAAGAGAACGCTGAAGAATTGTTTCTGAATAGTCAGTTAGATTTTATATAAAACAGAAACCAAATTCTCCCTTAAATAACATGAGAATTTCATGAACAAAATTGTAATAGCTTCATATCTGTATTTCTTTATATGTAAAATCTCTGAATTCAATTATATCATGAATTATATTCATAGCTTTGACTCCAAATACTTAAATACAATGTTGCTTCTCAATTCCACCATTCTTAAAGCATACAAATAGGCACACCCTGAGGTCTGTGTCCATGGTGATTCTAACTTCCAGAAAGTTGACAATTAATCATCTTGAGAATTGTGTCTTGACCACACTTTCTTTGGTGTGTTTCACACACTTAATAGAAAAGAAACACTCACACAAATACACACACAAAGCTATGATTATCATGTTATTGATCACAGAGAAACTGCATAGAATCCATAAATATTGAAGCTTAAACATGAACTATTTAGTAATAGAGTATCTTAACAATTACTTCCCACAGCATAAGGGGTCAGACTGTTACATTGTGTCTGCATTCATTCAGTAGGTGTAGAATAAACAAGAAATGGGGTCTGGTGATAAAATTCCAAGGTCTACTCCCTATGACCTACTTCCTCCATCAAGGTTCCATATTCTAAAGGTTCCATACCTGTAGTGGGTAGCCATTCCAGCTTGGATCTGGAAGTTCCAACCCCCATTGAGACTCTGGCAACTGTCACGCCTATGAGGCGGGGCCAGGGGAGGCGCCGGGGGACCCGAGAGCTGGATGGGCGAGCACTCTCTCTGTGCGCTGGCTCGGTGCCGGGACGCTGAATGGTGGAGGTTGACTGTGCAGAGCTCCGGAGAACACCGCTGGACTGCGTTACACCTTCCCCAGACCCTGCTACCTACCCATTACTTAATTTGTGAGTTACACCATTAAATAAATATCCTTTTAACTACGTGGAGTGGCCAAAATAATTTCTCCAATATCTGGCGCCCAATGTAGAGCACGACTGTTGTTGAACTCTCAGAAGTACCAACTGCCTTACCTTTAAAATGGCTAACTAATAAACCTGTCTGGGTTGGATAATGGCCTTTGACAAAAGAGAAGCTACAAGCTTTAGAACAGCTGGTTCAAGAGCAGTTAAATGCTCAACACATTGAAGAATCTACCAGCCCTTGGAATTCTCCTGTATTTGTTATTAAAAAAAAAATCTGGTAATTGGAGAATGCTGACAGATCTGAGAGCTATTAATAAAGTAATTCAGCCAATGGGCTCCCTACAGACTGGGATGCCCTTGCTCTCTATGCTACCAAAAGAATGGCCTATAATAGTTATTGACTTAAAAGACTGTTTCTTTACCATACCCTTACAGGAAAATGATAGAGAAAAATTTGCCTTCACAGTACCTAATTATAATAATTCTCAGCCAGTCAAGAGATATCAATGGAAGGTCCTCCCACAGGGAATGTTAAACAACCCTACTTTGTGTCAATACTTTGTGCAGAAACCATTAGAGATAATTCATGTAAAGTTTCCACAATCCATAATTTATCACTCTATGGATGATATCCTATTAGCTGATCCAAAGTTAGATACATTAGAAAGCATGTTTGAAGAAGTAAAAAAAGTTTTGCCTCGCTGGGGACTGCAAATTGCTCCTGAAAAAATACAAAGAGGAGATTCTATTAATTACTTAGGATATAAGATAGAGCTACAAAAAATTAGACCCCAAAAGGTACAACTAAGAAGAGATAGATTGAAGACTCTTAATGATTTTCAAAAGTTATTAGGAAGCATTTCCAACTTACTGGGTATCATGGGAATACCCAAAGATGGACTACAAAATTTGGCTAATACTCTAGAAGGGGACAAAGAATTAAATAGTCCAAGAGAATTATCAGCCGAAGCTGAGAAGGAATTGGCTCTAGTAGAAAAGACAATTCGAGAAGCACATGTGGATCGTGTGGATCCAGAACTTAAATGCATTCTTGTCATATTCCCCTCCAGACATTCCCCAACAGGTATTTTGATGCAGAGGGAAGATATTATATTGGAATGGATATTCCTACCACGTAAACCAAATAAGAAATTAAAGACTTATATAGAAAAGATCTCTGATTTGATTCAAAAGGGTAAATTAAGACTTCGCCAGTTGACAGGAATGGACCCAGCAGAAATTGTAGTACCATTAACTAATGAGGAAATTTCATCACTATGGAAAGATAATGAATACTGGCAGAGAGCCTGCAGTAACTTTTTGGGAGAGATTAACAACCACTATCCCAAAAGCAAGAGAATAGAATTCATAAAGAAGACTGAATGGGTCCTTCCTCACATTGTACGACAAAAGCCAATTTCTGGAGTCCTCACATTCTATACTGATGCAAATAAATCAGGGAAAGCAGGATATAAATCAGGAGACTTAAGTAAAGTGGTGCAAAGTCCATATAGCTCTGTACAAAAGGCAGAACTGTATGCCATTCTTATGGTACTGATGGACTTCACAGAACCCCTCAATATAGTCACTGACTCTCAATATGCAGAGAGAGTTGTTTTACATATTGAAACTGCTGAATTTATTCCTGATAATACAGAATTAACTTCATTATTCATACAATTGCAGGAAATCATCAGAAAAAGGGAACATCCTATATATATAACACATATCAGATCCCATACAGGTCTGCCAGGACCTTTAGCACAAGGTAATGATGAGATTGATCAGTTACTAATAGGTAATGTGCTAGAAGCTTCAGAATATCATAAGAAACACCATATAAATAGCAAAGGTTTGAAGAAGGATTTCTCCATCACTTGGCAACAGGCTAGGGATATTGTGAAAAAATGTCCTACTTGTTCCATCTATAACCAAACTCCATTACCTGCAGGGAGTAATCCAAAAGGTATACAAAGAAATGAAATTTGGCAGATGGATGTGTTTCATTTTGCAGAATTTGGAAGATTAAAGTATGTACATCATACCATTGACACCTATTCAGGATTTCAATGGGCAACTCCTATGAGTTCTGAAAAGGCTGATTCTGTGATTACACACCTATTAGAAGTTATGGCCATCATGGGAATACCTGTACAAATTAAGACAGACAATGCCCCGGCATATGTCTCCAATAAAATGAGACAGTTCTTTGCTTATTATAATATAAAGCATGTTACAGGTATACCACACAATCCCACAGGCCAAGCAGTCATAGAGAGATCCAATCGAACTTTAAAGGATATACTAAATAAACAGCAACAGGTAACAATGACTCCTAGAAATAGACTGCATAGTGCTTTATTAACCTTGAATTTTCTCAATGCTAATGAGAAAGGAACAACAGCTGCAGAGAGACATTGGACGACAGACAAAACTCCTGAGCTAAACCAACCAGTTTATTTCAAAGATGTGCTGACCTCAGAATGGAAACCTGGATATGTTCTATGTTGGGGAAGGGGTTTTGCCTTTGTTTCTGCAGGAGAAGAAAAGCTATGGATACCAACAAAATTAATAAAAATTCGATTCGAACAGGAAAAACCCCTTGATGAAGAGAAGTAAAAGATCATCCACCAATGTGACATCTCTATAAGTTGTAAGAAAAATTTAACAATCAAAGGGTGGGGTAGGGTTCTGTTTTTGTCTTTCCAGGATAATGGAAATACCCATCTTCCAAAACTCATAAGGCCTTGGATATCCAGATGTTTACAGCAGAAAGGAAGAATCTATTGGTACCAATCTACACATGGTAAAATCTCACTGTCTAACATCTTTCTCTCTATCAATCTAGAAAAGTTGTGGTTCCGATTCAATTATAGCCAAGCTGGCTTTGGAGATGGAATTGGCTCACTCCTTCTCTAAACCCAAGCATATTGCTAAAAGAAAAGTTTGAGAGATTCTTCAGTCCCATATCAGAAGAGCCCTCTGGTGTGAGACAGAAGGAAACCAATAAAAAGGGACCATTGTCTTCTAAATTCTAATTCTCTCCATGCTTACTCTTGATTTCTCAGAATCCTTTCTTACACGCTATGTCCTCTTTAAATCCAAACCTCCCATTTTTGATAACAAATAAGTTTTTCCAATAGCAATCTCAGAAGTCACCAGAAGGAAGATGGGGCCCCAACAACAACAACTCTACCCAATCCAGAATGATGCCATGGTAATCATCATCATACTACACTTCTTGCCAGAATTTCAGACAATCTTACCCATTACTCTAAAACTTGCTGCAGAACCTACAGTTAGTCTAACTGAGATTTAACTATCTGAGCTTTCTCACAGTACCCAACAGAGATAACATCACCCCCTAAATGGCAGGAAGCAATTCTAAGAAAACAATGCCCCTTCTCCCTTAGGTTTCATAATTCTCAGGGTTATGGATGACGGTTATAGGGTCGGGGGTGGAAGAAAATATTAACTCAGTATTGTAAAAAAAAAGGGGGGGTGGGGGGAGAAGAAATGGAACGGATAGGTATAAGATATGATGGTAAATCATTGTATATACTAGTAGACAAACTTAGTAAAATAGCAACCTTAGATAATTTGCACTGTAATTTGTACTGTTATAGATTCTTATATGTTGATACAAATGTAAACTATTTTTATACTCCTGTTTAAGATAATTTGTATATTGATACAAATACAGAACTATATTTGTTATAATGTACATGTATTTCTACTCTCATTTGAAACATATTTATATTGATACAAATGTAAATTTCTATCTGTCATACTTTATATATGTTCTACTTCTGTTTAGGATATTCGGTATATTGATATATATTTAAGGTTATTGTCATATTGCATATTGCACTATATATTCCTACCTCTGTTATAAATATCTTGTGTATTGTCACAATTTTGAAGTCATCGTTCTTCACCATACATTTGCTTATAGTCGCCTATGCCTGTCATCTCTATAGTTACGTTAGTTAGGTTATCGAGATTTACAGATACATAGGTCAGATGGGCAGGTAATCTTCAAACACTTCATAGACCTAGAGAATATGGCAATTAAATAACTTAGAATTCTGTTGACATGAGACACAATTGCTCCTGGCTGCACCAATTGATCCCGAGAGAATGTTGGGCTTCTAAGACATTTCCATTTGGAAGTTTGTCTTTTTGGCACAAAATGGCCTACTGGGCAAAGAACTGCCCTTGCCTTGATGGCTGACAGTACAAATGCAATGCTGTCCTTTCTGGACAAGCAGGACACAAGGAAAGCGACCACTGTACTCTGCCAAGACAGGGTAAGATGGTCTTTCAGAAATCCTGCTTCTGAAAATGGTCTGTCAGATACTCTAGGCCTGTAGCCAATTTGAATGCACCAACAATGCTGAGAAACATTAGGTGACTGTCCAGGCTGCCAGTTGTCTTGGTCTACTCTTGCAAGATTCCCGAAAGTTGCTTGCATCCATCTACCATTTCTCAGGTACCATTATGTTCCTTCTCAGGTCTTTGATGGGATTGAAGACTAGCAGTTATAGTTACAACTTAGTATATATAATATCTTAGATAGAACATATTAAGTATTAGATTCAGGTTCTTTAGGATAGGACACCTTTGAATGATCTTTATAACATGCCGTTTACCTATGCTCTATACTCCTCTGGATTTTAGCATGTGTTTCTTGCTTGATATTGTTTGCATTGGTTGTAGTTACATCTTATCTAGGTCATTATCCCTCATTATTTTTGGACAATATTTGATAACCATTCCTTTGTATATAGTCTTATATTAGTCTAGAACCTTCTTATTTAGACAAAAAGTGGGAGATGTAGTGGGTAGCCATTCCAGCTTGGATCTGGAAGTTCCAACCCCCATTGAGACTCTGGCAACTGTCATGCCTATGAGGCGGGGCCAGGGGAAGCGCCAGGGGACCCGAGAGCTGGATGGGCGAGCACTCTCTCTGTGCGCTGGCTCGGTGCCGGGACGCTGAATGGTGGAGGTTGACTGTGCAGAGCTCCGGAGAACACCGCTGGACTGTGTTACACCTTCCCCAGACCCTGCGACCTACCCATTACTTAATTTGTGAGTTACGCCATTAAATAAATATCCTTTTAACTACTTGGAGTGGCCAAAATAATTTCTCCAATACATACCTTTCCCAAATAGTACCACTACCAGAGGATCAAGTACTTAGACATATGAGCCAGTGGAGGACAGTTCACATTCAAACCACAATACACAATACTGTAAATAAAGATGAGAAAACAAAGTCTCATGTCCTCTTTTCAAAATATCCAAACGTCATTTTCTTTTTCAATCAGTGCACAAAACTACAATGTGTGAAATGATTGGAATGAAGTCACACAACTACCATCAAATCATTATGTACATGATGGAGATCATTTTATCTTCATCTTAGGCATTGGTATTTAAATGGGAAAACTGATTTTTGCTCTGCTTGTCACCATTATCACCTGTGGTGTCTTGTACTGCAGAAGATTAGCATATGACAAGGATACATAGGTTTACCACAGTCTTGGTTTTGCTTTTGGATTTGATTGAATTCTTACTGACTTTTAAGTTTTTTATTAATTAATAAATTAATTTTTTCCAGCCCAATCACAGTTTCCCCTCCCTTCATCTACTCTTCCCATTCCTACTCCTCACCTCCCCCCATCCACTTCCTCTCCTTTCCCTTCAGAAAAGTACAGGCCTCCCATCCATATCAGTCAGCCTTGGCATAACAAGTTGCAACAGGACTAGGCACCTCCTCTCCTACTAAGGCTGGAGGAGGCAACCCAGCAAGAGGAAAAGCTCCCAAGAGCAGGCAGCAGAGTCAGTGACAGCTCCCACTCCCTCCTCCAGGAGTAGCACAAGAGGATCAAGACACACAACTGCAACACATGTGCAGAGGGTCCATGTCAGTCCTTTGAACTGACTTTAAGTTTTGGACATTAAATATTTGAACAGAAGACTGTCATATTCTCTCTCTGTCTCTCTCTCTCTGTTTCTCTCTCTCTCTCTCTCTCTCTCTCTCTCTCTCTCTTTCTCTCTCTCCCTCTGTGTGTGTGTGTTTCATAAGTGCAGGTGTAGAAATACACAGCTGATGCTATGCTCATTGTAATTCAGCCCACCATCATGATATCTTCAATATTCTGATACTCACAGTTTCAGTGAGTGAAAGCAGTGCAATACACATTTAGTCACGGTAGTCCGAGGCCATCACAAGCTCTTCCTTGGCTTCATTCATTCTATGGAATTTGAAACTCTTTGCTTTCTTTCCTAATTCACACATTAGCATCTTTTATTTTGAAAATTTAATTAACATATTTTTAAAATTTTGAACTGTAGAATATGCATGCTAATTGTTATTTTTAAAAGAGAATATAATAGCAAAATAACCACCAATCTTTGTACACGGAGTTCTCTCCAGTGCCTTGAGGTGTTTAACATCATTTGAAGATACATGGATTTGAATTCTGAAGTGTATTATTTACTGTCTTCATTGCAGTGACAAAATGCTTGACAGGAACAATTTGAGACAGGAAAGATTTCCTTAGGCTCATGGTTTTGGGGAGGCTTCAATCCTTCACAGTGAAGAAGGCACGGCAGAGCAGCTCTGTCCATGGCAGGGGGAGCATGGAACAGGTATTTCTCAGAAAGCAGTGGGCTAGAAACAGAGAACGCTGGAAGCAGGTGTAGATGCACTCAAAAGCCCACTCCTGCTGACCTAGTTCTCTGAGCTGTGCTCCAACTATTAAAGGCTCCACAGTTCTAAAGTAGGATGCTGTGCTGGGGACCAAGTGTTCAAAACATTAGCCTGGGTACAACTTTTCAGATTAAAATCATAATGTGGTTTGTGGCTTTTGATTTACCAATACATAGATTACATATCCCTCATATTTCTCAACTTAATTTTTAATATCTGCAAATTATTTGAGTATCCACATATAACATAGTATTTAAGCCATCACCTGTTTCCACATAATTTGTTTTATATTACATTTCTTAATAAGATAAGTCTTGGAAAATAACTTCTTTTTCCAACAGCAAACAATTAACCAAAGTAGTACAAATTCATGTCTGTCTATTTTTTTCTTGAATATATTTAATGAAATGAAATGGAAGGAATTTTTAAAATTATACTTACTCTCATTTTATCTTATATTTTATGTACCAACAGTAACATATTAGAATAATAAAGTAACATTTCCTAGAAATATTCTTTTCTGTTATCTTTGTTTTATATCTATGGAAATGTATTTAGACAGTATAAATTCTTCCTATACCAACCAAGGAAATTGCAAGCACTTTATTATACACTCTCCATTACCAGATAAATAGATTGATTTACAGGCAGACAGACAGACAAATAAATAGATAAATAGTAGATAGATAGATAGATAGTAGATAGACAGACAGACAGAGAGATAGACAGACAGACAGATGACAGCTAATATGGGGGTTGTTTTTAATGTCAACTTGACACTAATTAGGTTTATCTGAGTAGTGAGCTTCAATTGAGGAAGTACCTTGGTTGCCTTAATTGATGTGGGAAGGCCCACCTCATATATGGATACCACCTTCTGGTACCTAACCAGATAAAAGGGCATGGCTGAAGGAAGATCATCCTTTTGCTCCTTTTTCATTCCTTCTCCCGGCTGGTTTGATTCTCCCTGGTATTACCGCTGCTGGGTCCTTTGTACATATCAGAACTTTCCAGGTTTCCATCATTGACTGAGCACTAGGCTCTTCAGGAAGGCCTCAGGTTTTCAGAACCAGATTAGGACAGCTGAGGCTCCCTGCCTCATAGACTAGACAACTACTGGGCTGTCAGGCCCCTCCAGTCTCACAAGACAGCCACCACAGGTGTGCTCTCACTCCGAGGCACTGGCCTCAGGAACAAGCAACTCCAGGGGTCTCAGCACTCAGATGTGATTCACATGTTGCTAGTACTTCTAAGTAAACAGTTTCAATAAAGTATTTAAAATATGAATTCACCTTCTCAGTTCTGATCCTCTAGAGACTAATACAGATAAATAATTGTTCTAAGGAATTAACCAGTGCAATTGTGATAATTGACAGGACTGAAATCTCAGATCAGCTGACAAGAGATTTAGGTGTGAGTTTTTGGAGCTTAAGTTGGAAGGTATCCCAGAGGCAGAATTCACTTTCTCCTGAGTGACTTCAGTTTGGTTTTTTTCATGGCCTTCAACTGATCCATTGAGGCCTACCTACATTACAAAAGGTGTTCGCTTTACTTAAAATCTACAGTTTTAGAAGTTTTTTATTTTATTTTATTTTATTATTTTATTTTATTTTATTTTTAACAGATTCTGCCTCAAGTTTATTTGTAAAAACAGCATGGAGTCCTGATCATCTGCAAATAGTGTGTAGGTGTGTCACACCAGTCCATCTGTCTGGCAGACAGAAACCTTTTCTATGGGGCCTTCACAGGGGCCTGGGCACCTTTGGGAGCCTGTGCTGGAGCTGAGGCCTCTGCCTTGGTTTGAGCCTTGGGCTTTGGTTGGCAGAGCCTACGACCCCTGGCCATGTAGTTTCTAATCCGCTTCCCGAGCGTGGGGTAAGCGATGAAAGGGAGACGGCTGAGCTTGTGGCTGGGGCCCTTTGGCATCTTGGGCTTCACCGCCTTGGGCTTCACAAGGGCCTTGATGGCCTCTGCACACGCACTCACTGCCTTTGCGTTGCTGGCCTGCATCTTCTTCAGGCCTTTCTTGTGCTTCTCGGCAAAGCGCATGTTCCTCAGGAACTTGGGGTCCACTCCCTTAAGAGATTCGTATCATGGTGACCGGGGTTTCTTGATACCATTTCTGTGCCATTTTCGAGACTGGTTGTGTGTGGTGTGGTTCTTGGACTTGGCCATGTCGGAAAGGTAACCGGCGGCTCCCGAAGCGCCTGGGACCAGAAGAGAAAGAGCAAGTTAATTTTATTTTTAAAAATAGCCATGTGGTTAAAGTTAGATTTGATATTGCTACAAATATCTGTGGACCATGTCCTAGTTAACTTGACAGATAAAATTAACTTTTTTTTTTTTTTTTTTTTTTTTTTTTTTTTTTATTTTTCGAGACAGGGTTTCTCAGTGTAGCTTTGCGCCTTTCCTGGAGCTCACTTGGTAGCCCAGGCTGGCCTCGAACTCACAGAGATCCGCCTGGCTCTGCCTCCCGAGTGCTGGGATTAAAGGCGTGCGCCACCAACGCCCGGCCCTATCCTAAGTTCTTCACGATTATGAAGGAAATGATCATGGATTTAATGAAGCTATAATGAAAAGTACTTTTGGTAATTCTTTGAGAGAAGAGTTTGTATACTTTGCTGTTGAGACACGGAAATACTAGCAGCTATTTGGTGAAAATGCTATTGTTAAAGAATGTCCACAGGAAACCAGGTGTTTATGTATGTGTGTGTGGGGGTTACCTCGGTGTGTGTGTGTGTGTGTGTGTGTGTGTGTGTGTGTGTGTGTGTGTGTGTGTGTGTGTGTGTGTGTTTGTGTGTGTGTGTGTGCATCTGGAGGACAGATTTGATGTCAGGAGTCTTTTTCTAGCATTGTCCATCTTAGGTTTTGCGATATGTTTTCTCTCTGAATCTGGAGCTCCTTGATTGACTAGGCAGGTAGGTCAGAAATTCCCTAGGACATCCCTACTCCATATCCCAGCACTGGGGTCACAGATGCATGCCACTCTGCTCAGATTTTTACAGGAGTCTTGGAGATCTGAATTCAGGTCATTCTGGCTGCATAGGAATTACCCACTGAGCCATTTTCCCAGCCCTTAGGTGTTCTCCGGGTAAAATTTTCTGATGGAAACTTCCTCTGAAGTACATCTGAAACCATAAATCAGGCAAGCCTTGTCTCAGTGACACGTGTCTCATCACACTCTTGACCACTTCCTGCTGCCACACTGATTAGGAGTTAAATTCTCAGCTGCAGGTTCATTGTGATCAGTTGGAAATCCTCTCTGTGGTTTTCAGGGCTCTCGTGATCCTTATATCACAGAGATCAGGTGAAGTACCAGCCATGGTTCCTGGCACATAGATGACATTCAGCAACTTACATAGAATTTCCTACACTTTTAACATCCACCTCTTAGGACTGAATTTGAAGTAAGTAATGTTATTTATTAAAACTTACTCAAGTTTCCTTCACTGTCTCTTTGTAACAATAATTGAGCCAACTGACTAGAAGAGCCCTTAATAAACAGGAACTAGTCAAAATGAGTGTCTTTGTGTACCCCGACCTGCCGTGTGTGTGTGTGTGTGTGTGTGTGTGTGTGTGTGTGTGTGTGTGTAAGGATGGGGCAGGGCAACAGAGACAGAGATAGGACAGAGAGTTCAATCTCAGGTATCATTTGACATTCACAATTTTCTTTTCGAAACAGGTCCTCCCTGGTGGTCATATGACAAGTGTCCCCCCTTAACATCCTCATACTGGCAAGGAAAGTACTTTATTCATTGAGATATGACTCTAAGCCAGTGGTGTAGGGCTTAATGTTGATATATTATACTCAGATGTACAAATACCATTAGATTTCTCTCTGGCGATATAGATAATATAAAGAAACAAAGAATCCCTACTCTGTTGTTGGAACAGAATTTGTTTAGAAAGATAAATAAACCCACAGTGATGTGGATAGAAAGCAGTATGCTTGTCAGAGAGAAGCCTAGAGCTTTTGAGGGATGTAAAGTTGACACATGTCAGTGCCTTGGTAAAAGTATTTACAGAATACAAAGAGAATGTGACCAGTTGTTTCCTGAAGCATCGGGATGTGGCCGGGTTAGGAAGCAGCACAGGTGAGCCCCTCAGTGCCAATTGGAAAACTGGGTCAGGGACCAGGTGTAGAGACAGAAAGAAACAGATGGAGCTCTTGGCCCTTGGACAGGCAGGCAGAATGTGCAACAATCTGCAACCCCAGACAAATTGTGTGAAGTGCAAGAGATAGTGAGAGCTGTAGTCCAGGCCCTGTGCCCCTGCAGGGTACCTACCGCCTCAGGACAATGGACTCCTGAATGCTTTCTGCATGGCTGGTCACATGCATGCCAAGGCACTGCTGTGTGTTGTACAGCCCTATGACCTGGGATAGCCTAGCTTGTAACTTCTATCACTTCTTAACCAAAGCCCACCACATAAAGATGGAAAATGGTTCCTATCCACTTTCTAAGAGACTTCTTGACAGTCTATCTGAAAAGGTGTGCATGTGTGTGAGTGTGGCTCACCACAGTCAGGAGAAGGAGCCAGCCCACAGATGAGCTGCTTCTATGTTTGTTTCCCTGTACCCCTGGAAATTGACACGAAATGTGTCAGGCTGCATCTCAGTGAAGCACGAGAAAGATTTGATTTTTTATTTATTTGTCTATAGTAGTGTACATGTGTGGAAATCAGGGGATAGCCTCAGCTGTCATTAATGCACAACCTGTTCTCTTTTAGGGGGGCAGACAGGATTTCTCAGTTGCCTAGAACTAGTCATGTAGGCAAGGCTGACTGACCACTAAGCCGTAGGACATACTTCTGTTTCTACTTCCCCAAAGCTGAAATTTATTAATAGGCTACTATGGTGATATTTTATTTGTACTGAAATGTGATTTTATTTGTATGTTAATAAATAAAGTTGCCTGGGGGTCAGAGCTAATAGCAAGCCATAGCAGAAGCTGGGTGGTGGTGGTACACACCTTTAATCCCAGCACTTAGGAGGCAGAGCTAGGCAAATCTCTGTGTGTTCAAGGATACAGCCAGCATAGAGACTTACGCCTTTAATCTCAATACCAACCATAGAAGACCTGGAGGTCTGTACAGACAGGCAGTGACTAGGAGGTCATGTGGTTGGGTTTACAACCAATGAGAAGGCAGAATAGAAAGTCAATAAAAAGGACAAACACACAGGAAGTAGGTCTCTTGTGGAGGAGGATAGCAGCGGAAGTGAAGGGTAAGGTTTTTAGCTCTTAGTTTTTGCTCTGACCTCTTGGGCTTTTTAACTTTGCAATTGGCTCTGGTTTTTTATTTAACAAGATGGTTACATCTACAGGCTACCCCCATATCTAGCCGTTTCAGTGTGAGTTTTGGAGGCAAACTCAGGCCTGAGTTTACTGACTGATCATTCTCCCTTTAGCTTTAGAACACACTACCTTGCATTTGCTACTACACTTCCCCAATTGTGTTTCTGTTTTCTCCTCCTTATGGACAGCCAGTGACCTCCCTTGCTGATTGTACAATCGCTAGTAAGTTTTGCCTTGAACCACATTTTGAAACAACTTAGACTAAAGCAGAAGTTCCAGAAGTGCTCTGTGGTACCATGAAAGTGAAAGAAAGCTTTTTTTGTTTGTTTGTTATTTCAAGACAGGGTTTCTCTGTGTAGCTTTGGCACTTTTCCTGAAACTCACTTTGTAGCCCATGATGGCCTCGAACTCACAGAGATCCACCTGCCTCTGCCTCTCGAGTGCTGGTATTAAAGGTGTGTGCCACCACCACCCGGCTAAAGAAAGCTTTTATCTGTGATTAGTTAGACAGAGATCCAAGAGAAGAGCAGCAATATCATTTGGTATTTGTCTCAGTTATTTTTCTATTGCCATGGTGAAAAAAATGACCAAGGGAACTATGAAGGGACACATTTAATTTGGGGGGATTATGACTACAGAGAATTAAAGCCCATGACGACCATGACTGGGAGCATGGCAGCAAACAGGAGGCATGGTTCTCGAACAGTATGAGTGAGCTCACATCTGATCCACAAAGATGATGTGTCAGAGAGTACTAACTTTGAATGGAGGGGCTTTTGAAACTTCAAATCCAATCCCCAGTGACACACCTTGTCCAACAAAACCATACCTCCTAATTTTTTCTAAAGAGTTCTACCCACCAGAGACCAAGCATTCAAATATAACTGCAAGTGTACCATTCTCATTCAAACCACTACCCACTATTTTCAGAAAAGAATAAAAAGCATCCACCCCCATGGTCTTTGATGGATCACTTGAGACATTGCAGCCTGGATAGAGCAGATTTTCCCCCTTGTCCTGCTTAACTGGGACATCAACATTGACCAATGTGAGGACTCTGACAATTTTTGCCACTCTTTTAGAAGGATTATAAACAGCTGCTTTAATCTATACCTTTTGTTATACAATATGGCCCCAGATATTAGAAAAGAAACCTTAGAAATTGGAAGGGTTTGCAAATATAAATAGGTCCCAACTATTGGAGGTTGTATCAAAGTTTTACCTTAACTGTGTGTGACTCCATAGGAAAAAACAAATAAGTAAAAATATAAGATAAAGGAGATCCTAGACGAGGAAGCCAGAGACACCAGCAGAGGAAGAGAGAAGGAGACTCTGTCCTATGTTAATGACTACAAAAGGTGTCCTTGCTCAGGCACTGGAACCCTGGAAGAGGCCAGTGGTCTATCTTTCCAAGAGACTTTATTCTATTTCTGCCGGTTGGCTATCTTATTCATGGCTAGTTGCCTCGATAGCCATGACAGGAAAAGAAACTGACAAATTGACTTTGAGCCAGGAAGTGTTTCTCCACCCCACAGTGTGTAGTGGCTCTCCTGAGGGAGACCCCAGAGAGATGGATGCACAATGCCCAAATAGTGCACTGTTAGGAACTTCTCGTGGGCCAGTCCTGTATCCAATTCTGTAAAATTTCAGACTAACCAGCCTGCTACCAGATGAAAACTAAGCAGAGCCTCTCCAAGACAACAGCCACTTAAGGGTCATCAGACTCCACTGACCAGATAGGAGGCACAGCATGGATATGGTCCTGTGCCATTGCAGGAGATGCAGGCAGGGTCCCTTGGCACACACCCATGTGAGGGGAGATGACCAGGCCACTCTGGCACCACCAGCAGGAGCTTGCAGTTCAACTTGTCCAGGCCTGCCTTGGCAATGTGGAAGGCACATGAGGCTCTGATGAAAAGCAGGGCCCCTGGCCCCAGCCACTGCTGACCCTGCAGCAGAGGCTGCTGTATTCTCCATCCACTCCACCCAGGGGTTGGCAGGCCAGGAGTATCAAGTTCCACCCGCACTTCCTGATCCCCGAGTCACCTAAAAACAACTGATGTGGTCCAATCTGTCTGACCTGTCCTAACAGATGCACACTGGTGGGAGCAGTTCTGTTCAAGACGAAAGCAGGTACACTGGGGTCACAGATGTCTCCTTGGCAGGATGGTATGGACTGAGTCTCTCAGCCAAGGGACTTCAGCACAAGGGGCTGAGATTCCAGCATCAACCTAGACACTTCACTAGGGGAAGGGCAAAGCCATCACTACATATGGACAGTCGTTATGCATTTGCCATGGCTCATGTCCATGATGAATTCTGTGTAGAGAGATGGCTCATCTCCACAGCCATAAAGGAAACAAAAAACAAAGAAGAGATCCTGGCCCTACGAGAGGCCATATGGCTACCAAGAGAGGAATTCATTGTCTATTGCAAAGGTCATCAAGGAGAGTCCCTAGAGGCCCCAGGGCACAGGGCAGCAGACTTGGCCACTGGGAAACTGGCCCTGGAGCCTTTGGGGCTTCTCCAGATCTTGGTTACCATCCTTGAACCTGAATTGTTCCAGAGCTCAAAATATGTACAAAAGAAAACAAATAGCCAAAAAGAGAAGATGGCAAACAGGAAGCAAATGGGTGATTATTCTTCCTGGATGAGAGACCTGTACTGCCTGCCATTATCAAAAGACAGATGGACACCAAACTCCACCAGACCACCAACTGGTGTGAGGAGTTGTGGGGGGGGGGGATTTAAAATTGATGAGTTACTAGGTCCTAGATATTACAATGCATTTTGCTCTCGACTCTCCTTGGGATCCAACAATGCTCTGGTCTTCACAGCCAAAGTTTTCCTAAATCTAAAAAAAAAAGGTCCTAAATGTTGATTAGAAACTACATTATGGCTAGAGGACACAAAACTCAGGACAGGTAAACTAAATATGCCATTAGACATAAGCAAAAATTGGGTCAACCTTGGAACTTTTGAGATAAGGAAGTCTCTATATTATACTGGGGGAAACTTGATATTATCAAAAATAATCTTTAAGAGAGAAGAAGATGTCAAGAATCTAATAATTTTGTTTTCATGGTCCCTCTAATTAACCACTCTACTCACAGCCATGGCTGGGCCATTAGTCTTTTTGTTGCTAGCTCTGGTGGGGGTTGGGGGGCAAAAGAGCTTGACCACACAGCTGCCATGACAGGCTTTGAGGCCCCAGACACAGCTTCTGGCAGGCAACATCTGGACCCAGGAAAAGCCATAAACTGACTCTACTCAATGGGGCCTGCATCTAAGAGGAAATACCTGACATTCCAAACATTTCCCATACATCTAGACAAATGTCAGCCAATCAGGGTCCTGAATGCTGAAAACCCCTCACCCCAACCTCTGCCATGATAAACACTCACCTGAGCTCAGGGCTCTCTTCTCTCAACTGTACATCAGCTAGACAGAGATCAAGCCTTTCTTCTCCAGGTTTCTTGTGGTTATGATGTTTATCACAGTAATGGAAAGCAAATAGGACAGGTCCTAAGAACTTTCTATGGTTACTCTTTAGTAAAAAGTAAAACAGTTATTTAGGTCATTGAAGTAGAACTGCCAGAGATACGTGGACACAATTGAAATGTTAGCCAAAAGATTTGAAAGGAGAGTCATACCAAAATTTGTTCATTATATTGTGAATAAGAACCACCTTCTGACTATATTCTCCAGGATATACAAGGTTAATCACTTCATTGTGGTTTCAAGAATGCAGTAGAGGTGGAGAGTACCAATACATCTTAGGAATGGACATTGCTAATTGTTCAGTACTACTGCAAAAGTCACTTTTTAAGTACTATATTCATGGTACAAGTGACTATGACAATTCTAGAAGACAAGTGTATTAGCTGCTTTTCTGTTGCTGTGATATGAGCAAGGCAATTTATAGAAGAAAGAGTTAACTAGGGCTTAAGAATCCAGAAGAATAATAACCCATCATGGAGAGTTGTTATAGGAATAAGGATTAGCATGGCAGCAGTAGTAGAAATATGAGAGCTCACATTGTCAAAAGACAGCATAAAGCAGAGATTGATAACTACAATTAGAGTGAGGCTTTATAGTCTCAAAGCCTGTCCACAGTGACACACTTCCTCCAGCAAGACTATACCACCTAAACCACTACAAACACCCCCACCAACTGGGAACCAAGTTTTCAAGCCTATGGTGGAATACTTCTTATCCAAACTATCACAGGGAGTAACAGCACTTAGCACTAAGCAACAACAGGAATAAGGTAATCAAAGAAATTTGTCAAGAAAGGTCTGGAGCAATGTTGTTCTAGCTGCTCTTCTCATTGCTGTAACAAAGTACCTGACAAGAAGCAGCTTAAGAGAAGAATGGTTTATTTGCATTCATACTTCGAGGTAACATAGTCCTTTGGGGCAGAAAGGCATGGCATGACAATATAAATGGGAACTGGCTGGTCACATTTCATCCCCAGTCAGGAAGCAGAATATGAACAGAGAGCAGGCCGATGTTCCAGAGTCTCAGGGAGTGCCCCTAGAAATTCACTCACCAAGCTTTCACAGTCTTCCCACATTTCATGGCCATCTAGGGACCAAATGTTAAAACACGTGAGCCTGTGGTAGACGTCTCTATTGAAATCATGAGCAAATGGCACCTGTAGCAGAGAGAAGGAATGACTGCAGCTGACACTGGTTCATGATGTTACATACGTGGAGTCAGAAAGCACCTACAAGCATTGGAGAAAATGTCTCTCATGTTATAATGTTGTTCATTCATAAATTCATAAATTCATTAAATTAAACCTGTATGTCTTGAACAAAGATTGCTTGCACATCATCAAAAGTATATACCACAAATTCACATCTAATTCTTTCCCTCAACGTTTTGCATGTATTTGACATGCTAACTATACTGGAAATACTCAAAACTTTTAAAATATATAAGACACAAACATGAAGGGTATGGAATGAAGGAAAGGTCATCTATGTCCATTTACCTTCCCACAGCTTACAACTCTGAGGACCCTTTATTTAAAAAGATGAATGAAATTATGAATATCTAAAGGAGAGTCACAGTGCATTGGTTTTGTACAGAGGTCTAACTAAGCTTTTGACACACTACCTCTGTCTGTGCTCTACTCACAAGCTGTATGAGTCTGTATGTAGAACTCAATGGCTAGGAACATGTATTCCATTTTGGTGGCATCTACACCATTTCCTCAGTCTTGACCAAGTAGTGTAATCTAGTAAAAGGAAACCATAATATTTCTGGGATCTTCAATTATGCACATTTGGGTCAAATTACAATCTTGTCTGTTTTCTTGTCATTATTTCAGCTTTCCATACAAAACCTTTTCTAAGTTTTTTGTAGTCATTCCTACCGGGAAATTTAAATTTCTGGTGTCCTTATCTGTTTGCATACTGAGAGAAAATACAAATAAGAGAATTTAATCTGAAACTACTCTCTACTCAGGTCTATGACAGATCCTGACTAGGACCTTATCAGCCACTCCATTTCAAAAAAATCCTTTGCTGCTTCCAATGAATTTCATTTTCTTTATCTCCTCCACTGTTGCCTCTTGTTTGTGTAGAACTAAGCCTGTGTTTCACCCCATCTTATGACTAGAGTTATTAGAGTCAGATCCTGAGCCACAGTAACTCCCTAACAAGCCAGGTTCAGACACATATCTCAATAAGCCTATTAAACAAGTATCAGTGAAAAGTAGAAGATTTGACCACATTAGGAAGAACAAAGAGTACAAGTGAATTCTGCAAGTACAAACTTCAGAGAGATGTCAAGAGGCTTGGGTTTAAATTAAGAAGTGGAAATAGCTAACCTGTCCTGGTCAATGACTGGTCCTGAGCATCATCATTGCCTGGGATCCAGTATCTCCTGTTAGGCCATCTGAGAAGAAAATAATTTTGGAAATCATTTTCTGAGATACAACTTTCTCCTTGGCTAATTCCAAACACAAGGTTTCAACCCATTACATCTCTAGCATTAGACTCCCAGGGAAATTCCTCTATCTGGAATACATTTCAATACTCCAAAGGCAAAAGAGAGGACAAAAATGTCTCCTCAGAACATCTTAATTCCTTCCAGGACATCTCCAGTCTTAGCAGTCTCTCTGAATTACAGTTTTCTATAAACTCCTTGAACCTTGTTCATGTTTCTGATATATCCCATAGACTGAAACAATCAGACCAGAAAATGGGCATCTTATGAACCTTGTGATCAAGTAAAATTGACTGAGCACATTTATACTTTACATGATGGGATGTATGTTTATCCTTAATAATTAGAATTTTTGTGGAATTTGAGTGATATTTAATTCCTGAAGACCCCAAGATCACATATTTCCTAATAATCTCTAACTACCAACTTTATATAGTTTAGTATATAATTGCTACAATGAACACAGATTGACCGATGGTCCAACAATGGAGAGTCGATTAGGGGATTACCCAGATCAGATTGACCTTCTGTGGGTATGTCTGTGGGGGATTGTTTTAATTGTTAACTGATGTAGGAGGGTCCAGTTCACTTTTTGCAACACCATCACTGATGAAGTGGTCCTGGATGTATAAGAAAACTACTAAGCATGAACCTGAAAGTAAGCTACCACATGGTGTTCCTATAAGTTTCTTATTGAGTTCCTGTACTGATTCCCCTCAATGATGGGCCATAACCTAAAAGTATAAGCCAAATAAAACCCTTCCTCCTTTGATTTGCTTTTGGGAAGGATATTTTATCATGCACAAAGTAAACAAAGACTTGGAAGCTGGTGTGATTCTTATTCTATCAAGGAATGTAATTTATTGTAATGTGTGATGAGAATCTATTTAATACAAAAAGATTTTTGTAAGTGTACTTACTCAAGTTTTTGCTAGGAAATAATTATATTTCCCAGAAATATTTATTAATATTTTCTCTTTTTGAGCCATGCTGCTATCTCTAGGACCTTGTGGCTTATTAGGCAATAGGTCAACCATTGAGCTAAATTCTCAAGTCCTAGAAAATGATTTTAAATTCAAAGATACCAGTAAGTGGCAGTAAAGACATTTTTATCCACTTATACTACTATAACAAATATATATACCTGACAGTGAGTAATTTTAAAATAATATAATTTATTTTTCATTTATGGAAAATGGGATATCCATTCCCCACATCCCCAAATCTCCATCTTTTTTTCCTGTCTCATTAGCATTTAAGATTTAGGACATAAATTTTTGGGAATACATTCAGGTGATAACAAACATGTAATAAAGACATTCTCTGAAATGTGTATTTGTAAGAGATAAGATAGTATATTAAGTAGATCTCAGAATATCATTATATACATGTATGTTTCTAATAGATCAGTAACTTAGATGAAATAGACAAAGAGCATCCAGAGTACTACATATAAAACTAACTCAGAATGATATCTGTCCCTTCCTAAGGAATTATGTACAGATAACAGTTGATCAAGAGGAAGAAAAAAAATTTCTTCAGTGTTATAGTCCATGGTAAGGTGGATAAGCTCTTGTATACATTCCCACACTTGCCTATGAACACACTAATGAAACCCAATAAAAAGGAAAACAAAAAAACCACAAAACAAAATGAAACAAACAAAGAACTACAACAACAACAAGCAAACAGACCTGAAAGAGAGAAAGACCGAGGTAGACTAGGGGAAGAATGGGGTTAGGAGGACAAAAAAAATGATAATCAGGAAAAATATGATCATTATACATTACATACACACACACACACATGAAAGTATCATGTCCTAATGAAGCACAGTATTATGTATAGATAATTATACACTAATAAATGCTTACTAATACACTAATAACAACTTAGGTAAAGTCCTTATCCAACAAAGAGATTGATTTTGTAATATAGTAAAAGAAAAGAAAGGTTGTGTTATCTGTACATGAAATAGAGGGAAGGCTGGGTCTCTCTCATCTGAGTCAATTTTTTAAGTTGTGGTTTTCAAGAACTTTGGCCATTTCATCTAAGGTACTAAGTTTCTAAAATATTAAAAATGTACAAGACTCCAGGTTGCTACTCCATTTATGCATTCTGTCAAGCCATTAAAGAAATCCCTACATTAGTCTTAGAGAAATGAGCATCTTGGCTTTCTTCACGCTTGAAGAGGATTAACTGAAACGGGCTTTGAAACACACAGGTCCTGAGTGTTCAGTGGCTTCTCTTACCTTGTCTGTGCTCGGCTTGGCTTTGGGGATACTTAACACTTAACTTCTGGTCCTTTGGGAGGACTTATTCTGTTGTACCCCTCCTCCCCAAAAGTGCACTTTAGTGTTTGCACAATGCTCTCTACCAGTTTGTACGATGTGTGGTTAAGTGTAGAGGACTGTATTAATAATGCTTTAGTGGAGAAAATTAGTCACATCCCTTCCTTTCTCTTCTAAAGTCAGTCGTCATAACATATTCAATTCTTTCTAAGTCATAACTTTTCTTTTTCTTTTTCTCCTTGAAATGCAGTTAATATAACCCAAGCTGACTTCCAACTAACCTTCTAGCTAAGGGTGATCTTGAACTCCTAATCTTCTTGCTTCTGCTTCTATCTCGAGAACTGGGATAACTCCTGGTTTATATGGTACTAAGGGTCAAACCCAAGGTCTTGTCCATGCCAGGCAAGCACTGTTACCAATTGTGCCATAACCATAGCTGGCAACTTTATTTTATGTGTAATATACAGTGTGTGTCCATTGAGTTTACTTGTGTCATTAGTTTTACTTTTGAGTTTCTATTAGATGTTAGTGTTATTTTTCCAAATTCAGAAGGGATCCCCACTACATTTTTTTACTAACCTTTTGATTATGCCTTATAGATCGGCTTACTCTTAGATCACAGACTCTCATCTGCCTTTCCCTTTCTCTCTCAGAAAGTCTGATACAAGCCCTGCGGTCTGTCCTTAAAGAATTTCAGGATGAAGTGTCCAGAAATTGAAGAGTATTTGTTTTCTTCCCACTGAATCCTGTTCATTTCTGGTGGCTGGGCAGCACTGCTACCTGTGTGGATGTTCTACACACTTCCCAGTGCGAATCTTGGACAGTTACTGAGTAAGCACTTGCTCCAAACCACAGCACTCCTTTCTTGGGGGCAAAACCAGAAAGCTCCTGAAACCAATAGTTGCTTTCTGCAAAGTTACATAAATAGTAAGACTACAAAGGAGAGGACCTGCCTCCCTTAGGTGACTTAGAAGTTGTGCAGGGAGCTCTAGGGATGCAGGTTACATGAGTAATCACCCATGTGGATGGGGAGGGCATTTCAGCAATGCCTTTGTTAGAGCTATTTCCAAATTTTAAAATGCAGTTTCTCTAATAGCAAGTCTTTCATTTGCTATATTTCCTGTCTTCCATATAAGAATGAAAAGTCATTTTTATAGAATTGCTTTTCCGTCATGTCTTTAAGTTTTCCATGACTCTGTACAGAACTACTCTCCGTATTCCTGTAAGTCAGCAGTTCTCAACCTGTGGGTCATGACTCTCTGTGTTGCATGTCAGATATCATGCATATTAGATATTTTCACTATGATTCAAACATTAACAAATTACAGTTATGAAGTTACAATGAAAATAATTTAATGGTTGGGGGTCACCAAATCATGAGGAACTAAGCTAAAGGATCAGATTTAGGAAGGTTGAGAACCACTGGGGTAAATAATCTCAGTAAACTCGCTGTTTCTCTAAGATACACTTGATAAAATAATTTTTCACTAGTGCTTGATCAATGGTTATTAGATATTTGTTCACATTACCTCAGAAAGAAACATGTTCCACACCTAGTCTACCCCAACCGCTGCTGCTGCAAGTACCCATTGTGCTTCTCTTAATTCTCCAACCTGTGACTTCTTACTGCCCTTCATCGGTAAATGAGGATGTGTGGAGAAAGGTTATTTATACAGAACTGTATAAAATTACTGAATTAAATCTCTTCATGAGCTCAGGAAATATGATTGAAAGCAGAGGACAATTTGGAAGGAAGAAATGATTAAGATAAGGCATGAATTGGGAATGAGAAGCAGTAAGTGAGAAGGACAGACAGTGTAGGGAAGTGACTCAGTGATAAATGACGATGAAGCTAAGGAATTTGGAACTTCACTCGTAAAGGAAAAGAAGATTCAATGCAGCCAAGATCCCCAACTGAAACAGAATACTTGAGGCACCACTAAATTGGTAACCATAAAATTAGCCCTGTCCATCAAAATTAATCAACTTTATAGAGAACGTACTAATGATTCCACACTTCTGCTCCCAGGATGTAAGAGACTGGAAAGAATTTGAAATAATGTTCTAAATAATTCTCTGACTACTGAATTATTTTTCTAATAAGTTCAGTAATTACTGCACATCCTTCATGATTTTACCTTCACTTAAATCAGTTCTGCTCCAAATATGACACGGGGGAAGATATTACTGAACATTAGTCACTAATGCCCTGTGATTTATAGCAAATGGTGTTTAATATCCCTACAACTAGGAATAAAATTCTTTTATTTTATCTTTATGCTCTTATGGAAGAAAGCTAGAAAACCCTAATAAAATTGACTATTAAATCTATTTCCAAATTAAAAAAATACATTTTCCCTGATATTCACTCTTTTGTTCCCTATATTTCCTATCTTCTGTATAAGAAAAAAATCACTTTTATAGAATTGCCTTTAATTGAATACTTGGTGACATAAACACTTTGAATGTAATATGCTATTCCCACTGGCCAACATTACACATTTGTATCTTTGTTTACAAAAGGATAAAACAGTTTTAGAATGTAATGTTTGAGAAAAAATAGAAGTTGGCTGAGGAAAAGACTCACACCATAATGCACTTGTCTGGTCACAGTGAGGACTTGAGTTCAGATCCCCAGCACTGATATTATAACACCATAGACTAGCATGACATGAAGCTCATTGTACACCCACACACCCACAAACACGCACATGTTTGTATGTGTGTGTGTGTGTATAAAACAACTTTTAAAAAGATTACAGGGGTTTGGAGATTTAGCTCATTGGTAGAGCACTTGCCTAGCAAGCACAAGGCCCTGGGTTCAGTCCTCAGCTCTAGATAGATAGATAGATAGATAGATAGATAGATAGATAGATAGATGATAGATAGATAGATAGATAGATAGATAGATAGATAGATAGATAGATTACATAGAAGATTCTGGATGATATACAAATACAGGAAAATACTATTGGAAGACCTGGTACATTTTAAGTGTGTGTATGTGTGTGTGTGTGCACATGCGCCTGCACATGTGTGTACTTATAGATAAATGTGTCTGTGTGTCTGTGTCTGCCTGTCTTTCTACATGTGCAACAGTATGTATATGGAGGTCAGAGGACAACATGATGGAGTTAGTATCTCACCTTCCACCATGTGGAGGATGGTATCTGGGTTTCTGTGGCCATCCTGCATATTGTAAGCTTGCATGTGCATGAGTTTCTGGTCAATTCCCCTGTCTCCATATCACATCTCTCTGCAGGAATCCTGGGATAACAAATGCATCCTACTAATGGAGACTAATACAGAAAACTACATCTGGACACACTGCAGGTATCTATAGATCATAGGATCCCAGACTCACCAGATACATCTGCACCTGTAGCTCTGGGAACATTGTAGAAGAGGAGGATAAAGAGATATGAGATCCAGAATACCAGAGAATCATCCATGAAAGCATCCTGTTTAGAAATTTCTGTACAAACAAGACTGGAATAATGGTAATATCAATGGACATGTTCATGTGAAAATTTCATGGGTTTCCACTACTAGACAATGAACTATAGGCAACTAATGACTCCCTGAGAGAAGGAGGCATAACCTCTCCCAGGAATGGGCTACTTCATTGCCTGTCCAAACAGAGTACTTGACCTTAAATACACATTACCAACATAAACCGAACTTACCAGGTTGTGTATGCATAATCAGAAAAGCTTCCTCTTGCAGTGGGTGGGGAATAACACAGAGATTCACAACTAGACAATACGCAAGATAGTACAAGATTTGAAACACTCTGTCCTAAATGGAATGTCTTCATATTTGTATTTGTACATGCATACATATTCATTCATAAATATGTACAATAGTAAAGAAAAGGGGACCATTAAATAGAGAATATGGGGAACATGGGAGGAATTTTATGGAGGGTATCTGGGACTTGTTGGAGGGAGGAAAGAAAGGAGACACATGAAAAATCTTTTTAAATGACTGTAATTTCCTATCTCTATCTACCATCTTGTCATGGGAGTTCTGGGCTTGTAGATGCAGGGCTGCTATCACATATGTCTTTTTTATGTGGTTTTCAAAAATAGAAGTCAGACTTGTATAGCAAATGATTTTGTACACTGAATTATCCTTGAAAAGACTAGTTCTAAAAACACTATACCTTTACTCTAACCTACTCAGTTCATTATTGTGATCACTATTGTCTTAAATTATAAACAATACAAAATTAAAAGTGAATAACTTTGGGTTTGTAAACCTCAAAATACATTTTTTAGTGTAAACTTTAATATCTATTTTGACCATGTCTACTCTACTCTTTTCCACTAGACTTGATACATTTTTCTTGGTGACAATCAGTTGAAAATATCTCAGACACTAGTAAATTGCAAGGTTCTGTAGAGTATGGCTTCCTCATGGGGTGAGAGTGGAGTGTCAGCAGGTAGACTTTTCCTCATTAGCACATCATGAGAAGCACAGTGCTTTGTGCCTAAATATCAGCTCACAGAGGAGATGCCCATCCTGTCCCTAATTCTCCATGTGAAGACTTCTCTAGATCTGATGTTCTCACATCCTCTCATACTTTTATTGATCAAAATGTATATTGCAGATACTCCATTCCTTTTTGGGTCAAAGTGGATATAAATAATTGATTATTTCTTGCTCCTCTAGACAAATCTTTCTTACCCAGATTTCTGAACACTGTAGCACCCAGTAACCTGAGTGACTTTTCCACCTTTAAAGACTGTCAAATAATTAGCTTCATTATAAATATCTAGAACATTAGAGATTGATTTGCCAGAGGGAGCTGTTACTTGTAGACCATTCAGTGGTACAACAGTGTTTCCAAGCCTGTTTAAAAACAGCACAGCAACCGGACCCTTAGGAAGGGTTAGAACAATGCCTTACTAAGCAGTCCATTAATATCATAATTCCCTATGTTTGATGACTCTGATTTTTTCCTCCCCTTAAGTCTAGGATATCCCACAAAATATTGGAGTTTGACTTTGGACAATCATTTATTTGTGTCTAATTTCAGGAAAGTCAGTAGTTGTACACTATTTTCAGAATCTGTGTTCAGTCACATTAATTTCCCCATAATAAATGAATGTAGAATGCTAAATTGGTTATAGTTAATAGCAAAGACTACTAGAGGAAAGACATGGGATAGAGAGTAGAGAATAATACTTTAAAAGCTTTTCTGTGCTTGAAAGCTGAGACACAAAATGTACTTGTCCTACTGAATTCAATACTCTAGAAGTAAATAGATGACTTTGTGGATGAGTCACTTAGAGTTGTTTCCAATTAAAATATACAATACTTTAAAATAATTAATACCTATTGAGATCAGATCATAGCACTTTAATTCACACTTGGTAAGGTGTTTATAATCATTGGGTGATATAACCAGTATTTTGTAAGTAAAGAGAACAGTATTGAGAGAGGTCGAGACCTCAAGATAATAGAGTTAATTAGTAACAAAGAGTAGAGATTAACACGTGCATTTGGTTTCTATCATATTACATATAAAGACATAGAAATTACACTTATTAATGAATCCAAAAATGAACTCTTTTTTGGCATTAATCTCAGTGTCTAAGAGGACTTATATGAGGATTTTCCAGTAATATGGTATACTAGAAGCTATCTGTGTATAAGCCCACGATAGAGAGCCAGAATAAGGAAGAACAAACTTTATCCTAAAGGGAAACAAAAAAAAGAGCTTTGTAAATAGATGAACATTTGATACCAAGGAAACCCCCAAACATCTCAGAATGCTACTAAAGCCATTGGTTTCTCTTCACAAATTTTAGCAAGGCCACATTGTTGAAAATGACACAACATTTCATTGAATGTGAAAAGTAAAACTGGAGCCTAACTAGGGCCTTTACCCCCAACCAACTAGAATTCATGATACTAGAAGGTACTTTGCTCATTAATAGAGAAGCAAGGTAATTAGGAATCTGGCCACAAACCTTGCAGTCTACTATGTTGACCTGACTGCAAGATTGTACAATAATGACACAGATTTTGTAGAAGTAACCAAGGACTCTTTGTCCAGATTTATATAGCCCATGACCTGAGATGGACATGACACTGCTCAGTTGGAAAAAACCTGAGACTGGATAGATTATGAGACTACTCAAGAACTAAAAGAACCTAAGCACTATTGTCCTGCTATAGCAAGAAAAATGACTTCCCCCTATACCCATATATCAGTGTCTTGCTCAGGTATCATCAGAGAAGCTTCCTCTTTTTAAGATGTAAATTAACACAGAGAGCCACATCTGGGCAATGTGCAGAGTGTGTGAGACTTTGCAATAATATGTTCCAAATGGAATGTCTTCATCAAACTCTCCCCTCAGGGCTCAAAGAGCTATACAGAAGAAGGCAGAGAACTTGTAAGAGTCAGAGGAGATGGATGACTCCAGGGTACTAGTGTCTAAGACTGTACTAGGGTGCACAGAGCTGCCACAGGTTAAAAACAGACCGAGTCCTGGCACTAAGAAAAGGAAATGGACTGAGGGTCACACCCCCTAACCAAGGATCCATCTGCAATTGGCATCCACTTGCCAGGAAAAATGAGTTTTCACAAATGGAGTCTCACTAGATGTATTAACTACATCAAGATAGGGCTCCATGCCCAGGAGTAGATGGCCAACAC
Organism: Peromyscus leucopus; assembly: GCF_004664715.2. Classification (NCBI taxonomy): domain Eukaryota; kingdom Metazoa; phylum Chordata; class Mammalia; order Rodentia; family Cricetidae; genus Peromyscus; species Peromyscus leucopus. The sequence goes on along the minus strand of NC_051076.1, from coordinate 70,920,635 downwards.
AAAAAAATTCAAGGATATTTGTCTAGACTTTTTTTTGCTTGTATATTTTTATTACTGTGGGCTTTTTGTTGTTGTTGATGATGATGATTATGATATATGTGGGGAGGTAGATGTGTGGATGAGAGAGAGAAAAGAAAGAGTATGTTTCTTGTTTTGTTGTTGTTTGGTTGATTTGGATTTTTCATTTGTTTATTTTTGCTGCTTTCTAAAGAGAAAGAAAAAGAAAGAGCATGCAGTTGGGTGTGTGGGGAGTTGGGGATGATCTGGGAGGAGTTAGGGGAGGGAAAAGGTGTGATTAGAACATATTATGTGTAATTTTTCTATAAAAAAGGAAAGAAGAAAGGAAGGAAGGGAGGGAAGGAGGGAGGGAGGGAGGAAAGAAGGAAGGAAGGAAGGAAGGAAGGAAGGAAGGAAGGAAGGAAGGAAGGAAGGAAGGAAAGAAGAGACGGACACCCACATGCCTGCCTGGGGCTTCCTGCCCTGAGCCAGTAAAAGAAACCACTATCTGCCTGGCACCTGTTAGGCACTATTATGTTGAGCAAATATATGGTCAGGTATGGGAAAGAGATAGAGGAAGAATGCTATGTATCCTGTGGAGATCTGGGGAGGCCAATGTAATGAGAAACAGGCTGACGTGGAAGGCTACTTTTCATCAAGGTTCATGGTGATATCTGGACCTGGGCTGCTGCCAGGGGCCATGTCTGAGTCTGTGTCCCTGCTTCAGCCAAGGTCAGTGATGTACATGTCTCCAGTTGCCACCAAAGGCCATGAGGATTCCTGGGGTCTGTGTTACTACATGTGGCCATGTTGGTGAGGGTCATGCTAGTGCAAGGACCATACAGATGGGGTGCCCTGTACTGCCACCTGGAACCATGGTGACATCTAGGCCCAAGCTGTTGCTGCTTGCCATGTCTGTGTCTATGTTTCTGATGCAGCTGGGGTCTGTGTTGATGTTTGTTGTCTCTATTAGCACAGGAGCCCATGCAAACCTTCTGTTGAAGGAGACCATGCCAAGCTTGCCTCACCCTTCACTGACCTGAGGGAGAGCCACGTCCTCACACCAGAGAGCTGAGCCCACCTTGTGCTATGGGGACTGGGAGAGCTGGCTCTGCCCCTCACCTGAAGAGGTGTGTTCAAAGGCCCAGACTGACCCGCTTGGCCACCACTCAGTCACACATCTAGAGCTCTGAGTTGGCACTCACCAACATTTACTTCATCTATGACCTGCTGGAGTGCATGAAGGGACTGGTCCTGAGGAACTATAGCCACAGGATCTCCCTGACTCAGGATAACAGCAGGATATCTGAGAGGAATTTCCGGGCAGATCCATTGATTGTGTACTAGAAGCCAGAGGTCTTGAACCTGATGAACAACATATTACACAATGAACATGATATACAGCATCTCCCAATGCCACTAAGATGAGTGAAGAGGCAATGGAGAGGCAGGAAAGATGGAGGAGTGTAGCGGTAACGCCTGCGCTACCACCACCCGTTCACCATGTCCGAGTGAGGGGTTGTGCATCAAAAAACAGAGACAAGAGAGACCGCATCATTCGCTTCAGCAGAATGCCGAATGCCGTTTATTGAAAGAGGGAGGAAACCTTAAATACAGGCTTACAGCACAATGGGAGAACCCCGGAGGGCAGAAGTTCACTACTGATGTTATACAATCTTGCATCTAAGCTGTTAACGCCCAATATGCAGGATACACAGACAAGGAACTTCCCTTACGCATTCAGGAGGGTGGAAACTGGCAGAGAATTAGCATAGGGAGGACATGAAGGTCAAGGTCAGCAAGCAAGGCAACGGCTACCCAAAATGGGGGCCAGGGCCCTGCAGAGGAGTGAAGTGGTTTGTTGTGGTTGTTTAATTTTTGGTGTTGGTTTTGTTTTTAATGTTTGTTAATTAATATTCTTTTTTGTATTTTTATCTTTAATTTATTTTTATTATTTCTTTTTATGTTTTTGTCTGGGGGATGATGCTATAAAGGTGAAGGACAGATACAGAGGGACTGAGAAATGAGTTGTATTGGGGTGCATGATATGAAATTCCCAAGGAATTAGTAAAAACAGTTTAAGAAAACAATACATGAATAAAGTGATAGTACCAGAGCAAAGACAGGGATGTAATGAAGAAAATTGAAAGTAATCTTGTCTATGCAAATACAGCTCTTACCACAAAAGGAATAAGAGGTAGTTCATTCTGGCTCCAAATTTGAATGACCATTACCTGGGAAACATTGAGCTTTATCATCCCAGGTTCCATGTTCCAACATGGAAGCAGGCTCTCAAGAGTTTTATTACAAGATAGAGAGATATAACCAAGTCAATTTCAAAACATACTTATCACTGTGTGACAATGTGAATGAACCCTCAACAACAGATCGATTGCTAAGATAATCCCCTATGCACACAAACACACACAGAGAGAGAGACAGAGACAGAAAGAGAGACAGAGAGACAGAAAAGGACAGAGTAGATCTATCTAAAAAAACAAATGCATTGATTGCAACTCAGAAATTATAGGAAAATTATGTGAAAAACCAAGGCAACATATTTGCCCAACTGCTCCTACTATAGTAACTAAAAGTGCAGTTATATTCCTGGACTGAGCCTGTCATTCAAAACTAATCAATCTTTTCTCATATTGAAGTCAGAACATCACTCATTTACAGTCTAGGAAACTTAGCACTGAAAAACAATCCAGTGTGCTCTCATTTGTCAAAACTATCATTCATGTTAGTGAATGATAGGTGCAGTTCTGATAATACAGAAATTCAAAGAAGTGCCATGTAGAGAAATAATTTTGTTTATCTGACAGCATCTTACTGGGCAACCAACTAGTATCAGGTTTTTGCTGTTGTTTCTCTTTTGTTTTTGATGTTGTTTTTATTATACATTTTGTTCTTTTTTTTTAATGAACTATGGAGATCACTCAGCAATTAAAAGTGCACACAGCTCTTACTTGAGTTAGGTTTGGGTGGCTCACAGCTGCCTATAGCTCCAGGTCTATAAGATCTGATGCTCTCTTTTGAATTTGACAGGCACTTCCCTCATGTGCAAATACTGTTCTGCCCCCATACCTATGTGCATTATTAAATATAAAAAATAAGTCTTTAAAAATGTAAAAAGGATTAATAAGTCAAGGCCCTTTCCTTGGCTGGTGATGTACAGAGGAAGGTTGTAAAATCACTCTCTTTTGATTAAAACTGAAATGTTTAAAAAAGTAAGATTGAACAGCTTAAGGATAGAGGCCTAAATGTAGGAAGCTCTTTAGAAGAGTTGCTTTGTCCTCATAATGAGGTTTTTCGGATTCAAATGAATCTGAGGATTTTTCCAGCTTCAGAAAGGAGAGAGAATTACAGGGCATTAAGGCTGCCATCCTTGTCAGGGGCATCATGTTATTTTCCTTTCAATGGCACACTAAGCTCGTTTGCAATCAGCAGAGGATTCACCAGCTAAGCCTTTTGGGATGCATTTACTGCAAGCATTTCCCTCCAACTCCTTCCTGGTACATTCAGCATGCAATATGAAATGCAATATTTGAACAGTCAGGTGTATTACAAGCAGAGAACACATGCAACATGACCTTCTAAGTGACAGAATACAAAAGACTGAATATAAGGTAGATTGTGAAAAAGGCCTGACTCAGGGATGTAGGTAAGGGGGCCATGGGCAGGTAGAGACAGACACAGATGCTAAAAAAGGAAAGGGAGGATGCTTTCACCTCAAAGGAACTAAGAGAGAGTTTACTTTTGAGTAAAAAAAATGACAATGGTCTGAAAATGCAAATGTATGTCACCCCATATTCCATGTTCCAATGTGGAAAGTTTCATAAATAAAATGAGAAATAAAAGCATTTCAAGGACACTTGAAATCTTAGCAGGAAACTGAGATCCCCTATAGATTCTAAATTTCAGTAATGAAGGAATTTAGAAATGGACATAAGAAAGCAGTCCAAGTACAATTTTGATGAGTATAGAGGAAATTCAATGCAGACTAATGCTCATGAGACACTGGGAGGAGCTGGAGAAAAAGGCCTGGATTAAGTTGTTATCAGAAGCCCACACTGACAGTTTACCGATTGGCAGCCCCACTTCTGCCCATTCTAAACCCTGCCCCTGTCAGAAGGACTGCCACAAGTCCAGGATCCGTCTCTGAACCTCAAGACTGTGCCTACAGTGTATGTAAGCTTCCATTTCTAGACTGGCCATGTGAGTTTTCCTTCCTCCCTCCCCCATCTCACTGGAGAGTTACCTGAGAGTAGCTGACCCTCTTTTAAATTTGGCTTGATACAGCTTACTGCATGGACAGAGAAATCTACTGTGGGGAAACAAAAAACCTATCATCTTGGTGCTGAGCCTGGATAGAGTTGGGCATTCCCCACTGGTTCCCTGACCACATGGGAAGCCACTCTTCTTTTTAATCCACCCTCTGCCAGACCAGATCAACTTTTGGTTCAGGTAAACAGACAAAAAGCCTATATGAGGTCCAAGACCTCTTCCAAACCTTTGACCCTTTTCGGGTCAAAGATTACCGGGGTACCTGCCAAGCTGCTCCAGCGGTGGCAGATAGCCATGGGCAGTTTCCAGAGCAGGGGCAGTCCCTGTCGCACAGATCCTTTGTGCAGGGGGCGGTCTGCACACAGGCAGTGCCCACAGTGCTCTCAGCCTTAGACTATAGCACTGGACATGATTCTATACACTTCAGTCTCTGGAAAAAGGCTTATAAAGGGTGGCTGCAGGTACAAGCTTAATCCTCATACATCCTTGGGCTGTTTGCTACAAAATTTATCCAAAATGGGCCTCTCCAAAACCATATGTCCAAAACATCTGATTTCCTTGTCCTCTAGGGCCTGGCTTCAATATGTTCTTGATAATCACTCAAGATGACCACTAGAGGTAACTCCTGACTTTAACATCCTTCATGATACTGAAAATTCCTGCCGCCATATGGACAGATGGTCTGAGCTGCAGTATATCCATGTTTTGGGGTCCTGTGCTCTCACCCTTCCCTCTGTGTCAGTGTCACCCGCCCCAGGCTTTGTTGGTTAGGGTTGCAGTGCCTCCAGACTCCCGTTTATCTGGGCACTCTGACCCTGAGCCTCTGGCATTTCGCCCTTCTCCCCTCCATGTTCTCTGATGGTTTGTCTACCTGCCTCCCATATGTGGGCTCCAAGATGACCCACTTGATAAACTTCTCTTGCACTCTGGAATTCTATTCACCTGCTCCACCCATAGCAGATCTGTTCTCCTTGTCTGTCTCTGTCTGTTCCCCACCCTAAACTGCATATGTGTCTCTGTTAGCATTCAGACCCACTTCTTGGAATCCTGGCCAGTAATACCCTGGCTTGCCCATCCTGATGCCATCCTACATTCCTTTAAGGAAGAACTCCTCCCCCTTCACTCTCTCTTCTTTCTTCTTCTTCTTCTTCTTCTTCTTCTTCTTCTTCTTCTTCTTCTTCTTCTTCTTCTTCTTCTTCTCCTCCTCCTCCTCCTCCTCCTCCTCCTCCTCCTCCTCCTCCTCCTTCTTTCTCTCTCTCTCTCTCTCTCTCTCTCTCTCTCTCTCTCTCTCTCTCCATGAAGTGTGCACCTCCTTCTCTCTCTATTCCTCTCTCTCTCACACTCTCTCTCTCCCTCCCTCCCCTTCTCCAGTCCCTCCAATAAAACTTTCCACATGGATGCCGTGTCTGCATGGTGTGAGTAACTTTCCACCATGCCTCCTTGGCTGCCACTGCATGGTGTGTCTTTCCTGTGGCTCTCACCCGCTATGACTGCCATGTGCCATTTTAACATTGGTGCTTCATGACTCAGCAGAGGCCCTCCTGGCATTTTCTCCTGCCTCCAGGCAGCCTGAGCTATGCTGAGATCTCTGGACCCTTCAATACTGTCATAATCAGTAAGCCCCGCTTCTGGCTATGTCCCACAAGTGAGAATTTGTCTTGTGTCAATCATGATCTCTTGCCTCTTGGCCCTGTTCATAAGTCTTGGTACCAAGCAACCACGTGTCCCTCAGGCTTAGCTGCCCTCAGGGGCCCTGCTCTTTGTTTGCCCAAACCCTGCAGCAGCCTGTGCCATCTCATTCAGACCTCAGCATCCTTTGGTCCCTGCTCTGTGTTTGATGAATCTCTCAGCAGTTTGTGCCCTCTGCCTCACTCATGGGAAATTAGTCAGATCCAAGGATTCTTGGGCTATGCATTCCTGTCCCTTCCTTCCTCCACCCCTCCCACCCAAGGCCATTGCTGCCACCACTCATGGCTCCAGGGCGGACTGCACAGAGCCTAGCCCTGCCCCAGGATTCCTGCCCTCAGCTGCAGCTCCACCCCTGCCTCTTGATGCCTTCCTTATCTTCTGCTCCTTCCTGGCTTTCTCCCACCTTGCTGTCTCTCAGTCTACCCCTGCAGTCCTGTACATTCCTACCTCTGGATTTTTATGCTGGTCATCTGACATTTCCCAGGAAGTTTTGTCTGTTCTGTTAAAAATGTTTATTTCGTATGGATGGATGGAAATGTGTGATGAATGTGGCTACATGAATGTGTTTCTGACTGACTTTTGAATGCTTGAGTTTATGTGTTCCATATGTCTTGGAAAAAAAAAACATGATCACATGGTCAGATGCCATCTTGACTAACATCAATGACAGACAGGTCATATGGCTCTGTCGCCATATTTGATAAAGGCAATTATGTAGTCAGGCATCATCTTGACTGAGGTCAAAGACAGGCGGGTCATTTGGTTTCATCACGATCGTTGATGTAGTTGGGGATTGCCTTTCCCAAGTCCCTGCCCCTACATGGTCTTTCACTCTCAAACCTCCTGCACTAACTCTGTTGCCCATGGCGTCTTTAGTCAGTCCATCAGGGATGCCCACTTCATACCATGATCTCACTCACCTGTGGCAAGAAAGGCCCCTTCCAACCATACCAGGTCTGACTTCTGATTCTCCCTCTTACACTTATAACAAATTTGCTTTCTTGTTTACCGACAGCTTTACAGTTTGCTACAACACGTGAGTCAGAGATGAAGAGGCCGGTTTTGCTCAGCGCATACTGGTTTTCTCTTTCCTCTTATTTACTCAGTTCCTGTTCAATATATCTCTCTGTATATACATGCAAATTTAACTCTATATGTGTGAATGTATGCTAGCTTTAATTCTGCCCGCCTGTATATACAACTCTGTGTATATGGTCTATATAAACATTCTTCACCTTAAGGTTCATACATTTATTTTATTAGATTTTCTTTCATTTTTTTCTGTGTTAACATTCACTTTCTGTTCTGTAAAAATGGCATTTTTTATTTTGTTTCCATTATCTCTATATTCATTGTCACAGTTCTTGCACCAGTATTCTTGGGCATATGCTTGCCACACTGTTCACAGCAGCTCATTGTTGGACCATTGGTCAGTCTGTGTTCACTGTAGCAATTGTTACTACACTGTCTATGTGTTGCACTGTTGACACTGATTTCATGGCAAACCTATCCTAATGTATTACACATTATACATCTTGGCTAGCTAAGGGATTCTTTTCTAGGACCCTGGTATTCATAGGGAAACAGAGATGCACTTTAAGATTCTGGTAAGGACTTGCTTGGCTCTGCTGGAGGAATGACTTTGCTGTCTTCATGGGAGACTCTTTTTTACATGTCACATTCCATTATCTTTTGAGAGAGAAAGAAGAAAGACGTGGCTGAACAAAAGAGGACATGAGGCCACTGGTGATAAAGAATCCATCCCTTGTTGCTTCTGGTTACGAGGAAATGATGCTGACTGGGAGATCCAAGAATCAGGATTGTGATGTGCTACAGATCTTCATTTCTGAAATGCATCTGCTACATCCATCCTACCAAGATTAAAAGGTCCTACTCTAGTCTTGGTAATGAAGGTGTTTTTCTTATTTCTGCTAAATACTTCACCAAATTGACACAAAGACTATGGAACTAAAAGTTTGAAATAAGTTCATAAATTTTAAGTCTTGCCTCTAGTCTGCATCTGTTTCAGCAGGCTTCCATTTGGATGACTGACAAATCCAGGCATTGGCTACTAACTTCAACCTGTGAGCCATGGACTTACTGAAAGCTGATATGGACAAAGCCAGCCAATATTAATGCTCCTTGTTTCCAGCTGGATCAAATCAGATGCTTCTGGTTAATGCCCCATTGCTTAAATTCCCTCCGTACTGCTGACTAGCCTTTCAGCCTTCCTGGGATCTAACCATCAATGGTCCATTTCAGCTTGAAGCAGTTACACAAGAGAATACACCATCCTCTGCTCCCTGCTCCTAAAAGTGGCTAAAAGGCTAAGTTAAAGGTAAACCCCCAGCATAGAGGACAAAATAGCTACCGAATGCTCATTGAAATAACAGGAAACTAGACCCAAAATTGTCAATTGATAGATTTGTTAACTAAAATGGTTCTGCAATAAGATAAGACACTTGACCTTCTTTATATAGAACCAAAGAGGTATTACATGACCTTAAGAAATTAATATTTCTGTATAAATAATTCAGGATTATAATCTGGCTGTTTTCAAAGATAAAATAAAACTACAAGGTCTTAAAAATAGTAATAGATGTAGATATTGCTGCCAATGGCTTAAAGAATGTCTTTCCGGACCGGCGCACACTTCCACCGTGGCGGTGCGCCGCGACCGGCTCCGGGACGGCTGGGAAGGCCCGGTTTGGGGAAGGTGGCTCGGGGGCAGCGTCACCCGTGGATGCCGAGTCACCCCGCCCCGAGTGTTACAGCACCCCCGACAGCACCACCGCTCCCTCTCACCCCTCCTACCCACGGAAGGATCCCCCTAAGGCTCCTGTCCTCCCCCCAGACCCCAATTCACCTCTTATTGACCCCCCTAACAGAGGACCCGTCGCCATACCCGGGAATTGGGCGCCGGAGGGACCGCAGAAGCACCTGAACAGCCTCTACAGAGAGAGAGCGGGAGGATGAGGCTCCGGCTCCCTCCCCAATTGCTGGTCGCCTACGAGGAAGGCGCAACGAACCAGCCAAAGACAGCAAGTCTTCCTGGAGGCTCGGAGGTTCCAGGAGACAATGGAAGACCCACCCAATTGCCTAATGCAGCCTTTCCCCTCACCCGCCCGAACTGGGACTCCGCGACCCCAGAAGGTAGGGAGCGCCTACGTCTCTATCGCCAGTTGCTCTTAGCGGGTCTCCGAGGGGCTGCTAGACGCCCAATTCGGCTCAGGTTAGGAATATGATCCAGGGAAAGGAAGAGACACCGGCAGCGTTCTTGGGAAGACTTAGAGAGGCAGAGAAAGTGTTTAATAAGAGAGAAGAGAAGGTGTTTAAGGAGAGCGGAGAGCGAGCAGGAGGAAGGGAGGGCAAGAAACAGAGACACGGAGGGAGAGGGAAAGAGGCAGGAAAGATCCTGAAACGAGGAAGAGGAAGAGGTGTTGGATCTGAGGGAAAAAAGAGAGAGATAAGAAACGTCATAGAAAAATAAGTAAAGTCCTGGCCACTGTAGTGTCTCAGGGACAGGTCAGAGAGGGAGTTAGGATGGGAGATCAAAGAAGGACACCGCTTTGACAAAGACCAGTGTGCTTACTGTAAACAGAGAGGACATTGGGCTCATGACTGATCAAAGAAGCCTCAAGGGTCTCGGAGAACTAAGCCAAGGGCCACGGACCTCCTCAATCTGGAGGATTAGGGAGGTCAAGGCCAGGATCCCCCCCTGAGCCTAGGATAACTCTCAAGATTTGGGGGGGGCAGCCAGTGACCTTCCTAGTGGACACCGGGGCTCAACATTCAGTCCTGAGCCATACCGGAGGCTCTCTCAGTGACTGCACAGCTTTGGTCCAGGGGGCCACAGGTAGCAGGAGGTATCGATGGACCACCGAGAGAAAGGTTCAGCTGGCATCTGGACAGGACCCAAAGGGACCCCCCTACAAGTCCTAGCCCTTTGAACTGTTCGTGGACGAGAACTCAGGCTTTGCAAAAGGAATGCTGGTACAGAGACTGGGGCCATGGAAGAGACCTGTAGCTTATCTATCCAAGAAATTAGACCGGGTAGCTGCAGGTTGGACCCCCTGTCTGCGCATGGTAGCCGCTATTGCTGTTTTGCTCAAAGATGCAGGGAAACTGACTTTGGGACAGCCATTAACTGTGTTATCCTCCCATGCGGTGGAAGCTCTGGTCCGGCAGCCCCCAGATAGATGGCTCTCAAATTCCAGGATGACCCACTACCAGGCTCTGTTGTTAGACACAGACCAAGTGGTGTTCGGACCAGTTGTCTCCCTCAACCCCGCAACCCTGCTGCCCTTGCCAGACCCATCCAAGGAGCACAATTGCCTCCAGATTCTGGCGGAGGCCCATGGCACCCGCTCCGACCTAACAGATCAACCGCTGTCGAACCCAGATTTTATCTGGTTCACGGATGGGAGCAGCTTCCTCCGAGAAGGAGAACGGAGGGCCGGAGCAGCCGTCACCACCGAATCGGAGGCAATTTGGGCCTCACCGCTGCCACCTGGAACATCTGCCCAAAAGGCAGAGCTGATCGCGCTGACCCAGGCCCTCCGGATGGCGGAAGCCCAGAGGACCAGGAACTAACAAAGAAAATGGGGGCGGAATGGAGCCCTGAGCGACAAGCTTACATCATGGATGGACAGAGGCCTTCCCTACCAAGAAGGAGACCACTAACGTGGTAACCAAGAAACTCCTGGATGACATCTTTCCCAGGTGTGGAATGCCCCAGATATTGGGGTCAGACGATGGGCCCGCCTTCGTCTCCCAGGTAAGTCAGAAGGTGGCCAGGCTACTGGGGATCGATTGGAAACTTCATTGTGCATACCGCCCCCAGAGCTCAGGACAGGTAGAACGTGCAAATAGAACCATTAAGGAGACTTTAACCAAATTAACGCTTGCAACTGGCACTAGAGATTGGGTGCTCCTACTCCCTCTAGCCCTTTACCGAGCCCGGAATACTCCTGGGCCTCACGGCCTAACCCCGTTTGAGATTATGTATGGGGCTCCCCCACCAATTGTAAATTTCCTTCACCCTGATATCTCCTCTTTTGCCACTAGCCCTACCCTGGAGGCGCACCTCCAAGCCCTCCAATTGGTGCAAAAGACGGTGTGGAAACCCCTAGCCGACACCTACCGGGAGCAACTGAACCGACCGGTGGTGTCTCACCCATTCAAGATTGGGGACCCTGTCTGGGTCCGACTCCATCAATCCAGGAACCTAGAGCCGAGATGGAAAGGACCATACACCGTCCTGTTAACTACTCCCACCGCACTCAAGGTTGACAGGATAGCGGCTTGGGTCCACGCGTTGCATGTGAAGGCTGCCAAGGAACCCGACGAAGCTGAGAGCACCGAGACATCTAGTTCAACGCTCTCCAAACCCACTAAAGATAAGACTCACCCGGGGGTCCCCTTGATCCCCCTAATAGCCCTCCTGACATTAGGAGGGGCATCACCAGAGAGCCTGTTTCCCTGACGCTGGCCCTGTTACTGGGAGGAATTACCATGGGCGGAATAGCTGCCTGGGTAGGTACAGAGACCACAGCCCTTATGGAAACTGGCCAATTCAGACAGCTCCAAGTAGCCATGAATACAGACATCAAAGCCCTAGAGGAATCGGTTAGTGCGTTAGAAAAATCCTTAACATCCCTATCAGAAGTAGTGCTGCAAAATAGGAGAGGGCTGGACATACTCTTCCTGCAAGAGGGCGGGTTATGTGCTGCCCTCAAAGAAGAATGCTGCTTCTATGCAGATCATACTGCAGTAGCCAGGGATAACATGGCTAAATTAAGAAAAAGATTAAAACAGAGACAGCAATTATTTGAGTCTCAGCAGGGATGGTTTGAAGAATGGTTCCTAAGGTCACCATGGTTTACGACCCTTGTCTCCACCATTATGGGCCCCCAATCATCCTCCTGCTCATTTTATTGTTTGGGCCATGCATCCTCAACAGATTGGTGCAATTCATCAAGGATAGGGTTTCTGTTGTCCAGGCTTTGATCCTAACCCAGCAATATCAGAGGCTCAGACAGTCAGAGATGGAGCTGACCCCTTATTCTCCATCCTAAAATGAAAGATTCCATTTGGTACAAAAGAAAATGGGGGAATGAAAGACCCCCACTCCATTATGAGGACATGGGGCGTTGGGCCGATGAAATGCCCCTCCCCCCGGTCCCAATAACTTAGCCTAAGAAACGCCATTCTGAAGGAATCAGAAAAACAGGAGTTCACAGCCATAGCCAGCCATCCGGCCTTGGGAGAGAGATAACTGTGGTCGGCGGCCTTGGGAGAAAAACAGTTGAGTCAAATCAGGATATTTTATGGCTGGCCCCCTGGCCTTGAGGAATAAGCAGCTGGGCTGGAAAAACACCCACTATACCCTGGGCAAGGCCAAGTCAGCCACACACATATGACCCCAAGTTCACCCTGGCCTTCTTTGAAACAACCAATAGGGACCCTGTAACTATGCTTCTCGCTTCTGTAACCGCGCCTTCTGCCCCTGGGATCCCATAAAAAGTCCCCCTTGCCCTAGGAAGGGGCACAAGTCCTCCGAGAGACTTCGCCCCAGGTACCTGGTCTAAATAAACCCTCTTGCTTTTGCATCTGAAAAAAAAAAAAAAAAAGAATGTCTTTCCTTACTCAGGGTCTACTCAGGCTTAACAATATAAGCCTCCTTGTCCTTGCTAATTTTGTTAAGATGTAACTAATTGGGAAAACTATACATCCAAATTTAATTTATATATGCTCTCAAAGTAAGCCACATTTAGAAAAAAATATGCCATCCTCTCTATCTGAAATAGTTCTCTAGGATAGAAGGGGCCTTGACCTAAAATTTGTTCAATTGGTGCCTCCTGGTTATCATTCCCTCAATAAGGGGACCTATTCAAGTTCTTAGGAGAGCAATGCTGGTTTTATGTCAACTGCTCAGGGGTCATTGGAAACTCCATGACCCTGCTGAAAAAGCTTATCCATATATGGTCTCAAAATTAAGTCTAAATAACATTTGATTTTGTTCCCTTCACCTCATCATGATGTAGACAGCCACATGACTGACAGTCATCTGTTACTGAGGTTTACTAAGTTTAAAAAATACATTTAGTCCTAATGAGCTCTCTGTTCATTGTAAGTCCTTCTAGCATAAAGGAACAACAAGAATCAAATATCTTAGATTGGTAGGAAACTTATCTGTTCAGGTTAACAAAAGCTAACTTAAGAGATTTATACCCGTGTTATTGCCAAGTGTTCAACATGAAGCTTCTAGAGAATTTAAATAAATGACGGCATATACTGGATAAATAAGATATTTGATAAACAAGATATATATATGATGGTGTTACTGGTCCCCTAAGAGGGTCCTTTTCCCAGAGTTGAGCCACATCCCAACTCACAAGCACCTTTTTCCTGTTTCCATTTGACTCTGGTATCTTTCCTCAGTTACTCTTCTTTGACTTCTCAGGAGACAGTAAGTCCTAGTCTTATGAAAGCTGCTAACATATTGAAAACTGTTAGAAGAGAAGTTGATAGTATGTCACTCATACCTATTAGACAGACAGTCCTCAAATGCTCAATGATCTGCAGAATGTGGCATTTAAAGTGTTGATCAAAAAGATTATTATATCAGACAGAGACTCCCAGATCCTAGCAGTGACCCAAGGACTCTGAAGAAGATTACAAGGCACCATGATGTCTCCACCTGGACTATGGCAATGCTGACCTCTGGGCAAGATCCCCAATGAAACATCTGCCACCAGGACCCAGTCAGACTGTGTACAAGCAACAGGATATCAGAGAATTGATTGTACCCCTTTTGCCTAGACAAAGTAAGATCAGTCTTTCCTATGTCCTCTACCATAAAAAAAAAATCTCCCACCTTATGGGCCTGGCAGCCAAAAATTGATGCTGTTCTGATACTCACTCCTGTCTTCAATGATGTGGATACCTGGGTAAGGCTAACTTGGTATGGACTGGTCCCTGTCATTTTTTAAAAGATTCTTAAGCTGCTTGGTCATCACTGAGGTGTAATTTATCCTTCTAAGATCTCTGTTGCCATTTGATAACCAGTCTTTGCTTCAGCTGCCTTCTCAAATTTTCTATGTAAGATTTGCTGGCCTCATTCTCTTAGGGCTAATACTGCTCCCAGTATCTCCTGCTGAATTAGATAAAAAAAAAAACTTTAAAGTTTATTAATAGGAAGATAGGGAAGCTGTCTCACTTCTGTTCACTAACTTACCCATCTCAGATCTGATGATATTTGCCAGTTTTAACAGCTCTCTCCTCCAACTTCAAGATTTCTGTGGACTTTACTAGTCCTAGATTTTAGAGACAGACTAGTACTGGAGAGGGTAGGGAAGCCTCCCTCCTCCTTTTTCACTCATTCAACCACTTCCATCCAGTAAATTTCCCCTGGTTATGGATTTAAAGATGTTTTTCATTGGGCTGAAACCATGCCTTAAAAAATGTTCATAACTTTTAACCCAAAGCCATAGCTTTTGCTATGACACCAAAATGTAAATCTTTTTCAGTTGTTTTACAGATACTCACAGGTCCCTGCACAGATCCACCCCACCTGTCAGACTCATGCAAAGGCCAATCCACAGGGGGTCCTCCATGTATGCTAGCCCCTGCACCAGCTCAGAGGATGCCAACCACCAACCGAGGATGCCAGCCAGATGAATGCTGACAGATTAACTTCACCCACATGCCCACTCATAAAAGTTCTGTTATCTCCTAATTCATTGACACTTTTGTAGGATTAATAGAGACATTTCCCACCTCCAGAAAAATAGCATATTTGATGGCTCCTGTGCTCCTGAATTGGTGTGCCATTCCCGCAAGTTCCTGGTACCACTCCTCCAGACTTAAGTGCATGTCTACTCTTTTCTCTGGCTCATTCACCTTTGCCTCTTCATATAACCAGGGTACTCTTCCATTCCATTCTTTCTGGCAGTCATCACGTTTCCCATGTCTAGCCATGATTGCCCATGAGAAAAATCTATTTTTTTCTCCTAGCAACCTGCGTTCTCAGCTATCTCAAGGAACAGATGCCTGAAATACCCACAATGACAGATAACGGAATGCTTCTTCACTCACACCTCCCACTGTGTGTGACCCCAATTGCCAACTTCCCCCTCCCACTTTGCCTCTTGTCAGCAGGAAACAGTCTTGAGAATTCAGCACCCTCATTCCCTCCACTTGCTACCCATAACTCACCATTTTATAATGATCAAAAAGGGAGCAATGTTAGCATTCAGATCCACTTCTTGGAATCCTGGCCAATAAAAAGATAATACCCTTGCCCACCCAGCATCTTGATGTCATTCTATGTTCCTTTTGGGTCATCTAATTCTTATGATCCATTACCATTGAGTTTTGAGCATTCATTACTTTCTAGTTCTCTGGCCACTTATTTTCTTGGAAATGCTCTCTTCTTTTCTTAAAAAAAGGTTTATGTGTGTGTATTATATACATGTTATATGTGTGTATATTACATATATAGGCATATATATTTTTGCATGTTTGTGTGTGTACATAAGTGTATCCATGTGTATGTATGCATGTGTGTGTGCATGTGCATGTCTGTATCTATGTGTGTATGTGTGTGTGTATGTGAGAGACACACACACAGAAAGAGAGAGAGAGAGAGAGAGAGAGAGAGAGAGAGAGAGAGAGAGAGAGAGAGTCTATATGTATATGTATGGTGAGCCATCTCTCTAGGCCCAGGAATTCCCTTTTACTTAGTAAATTTTCTGTGTTTCTACTACTATTCACATGCCCTTGATCTGATTCCATGTTCTATGGGGTCCATGATTTGGCCAGGTGGAATGATTAGGCTACTTCTTCTCAGTCTGGTCAAATCTTGTTAATCCTAGACAAAGATCCTCAGCTGCAACACACCCAAGATTCCTCACACAGGAGACCAGCTTGTTTGATTTCCACAATTATATCCTCCTTTAAGATTTTGTCTATAATAAACCTCCTTCTAAAACACCCTTCCATCATCTATAAAATTCATTCTCACTTTTACAAGGAAAAACATTGAGACATCACTGAGTAGAAGCAGATTTTTAACTCTTGACTGTAAGTAACCTCCTGGATTATACTCACCTGACACATGAATGGTGCTGTCTCATTCAAAGAGCCCCATTCTCCTGTTTTCATCCCCCATTTCTCCATTTTCCATTGTAGGCTTTAGGGTCTCCTAATCTTTAGGGAGTTCAGAACATCAATCATGTCTTCATCCAGATGTAACTCAGATCTCATTATTTTAACTAAAGTCATGTGAGAGTAAATATAAATAAAGTTTTAAAATAAGTCTACAAAATAACCATGTTTGTGTTTATTAAAAGTTAACGGCTTTTCTTAAAGAGTCCACCACAGAGCATTGCTACATCCATTGTTTCTCCCTTCCATAAGACATTAAAACTTTAAGGAGTCACAATTGAGATGCTTCCTCCTGACTTTCCCATGGCACTTCATTTTCTAAGGATGGTATTTCTATTTTACCTTTCTAATAGTTTGTGTGTTGCTAGGGATACAGAGTGTGGAATCCAGAGCTGATCGTGTGGGCCAGGGTCCAAGTCAACAACAAGAAATCTACTAATTGTCTGAATGATCAAGCATGTTTCAATTATAATCTATCCAGAGAAAAAAAAAATGAAGTTCAAAGAGGAAATAAGACCAAGCAGGCCCACAGGTATCTAGGAGTACAGAACCAGTGTTTCTCTTCTTGGTTGTTATCACAGTAGTGTTTTCTTTAAAACCCATCAGGCACACGACATCTGTTAGCATTTCACACAAGTAAGAATATTCTTTTTGTTCTCCTCTGTTTGGAGAAAACACTGATTTTGGGGGAAAAAAAAAACTATGCCTTCCCATTGACATCTCTGATGTGTCTGGATGTCATTAAAGCAAATGAAAAGTACATTGATGCAGGAGTTCAATTGAAGAAAAGCTGAATTTGGAAGGATTTTACAGGAGCAAACCCTAAAGGAACCTGTGTGGTTTTGTTTTTCTAGTTTGTGAGAAGCAAGAAGTAGCTCAGAAAGAAGTGCTCATCAGAGGTTGAGCATACCAGTGATGCTGGTCTGTTAACTGAGGATGTGGACTTCCATAGTGTAACAAGCAATTCACTCACAGAGGGAAAACAGGACAAAGATCAGTCAGTGTGCGTGCCCAAAACACGACTCCCCCACCACACACACACATCTCTGTGATCTATCAAGAGGAAGATCTGTGAGCATGGCAGAGTTTTTCCCCTTCCTCCCTTCTACTTCATGCTGTGTGCTTCCTAGGTGAGAGTAACCTGTCAGGCAGCCACTGATGTTTTAACTTATGGAAGGAGAGCTGTGACATGACTCTCAGATCCTGACCCCTGCATGGCTATGGGAAAACATCTCCTTTTGCTCATATGTTTGGTTGCTGTAGACTAATCTTTTTGTACACTGTGAAGATGTGCCTTTGCCAAGGCACCTTCTGATTGGTTTAATAAAGAATTTAATGACCAATAGCTAGACAGGAGGTATAGGCAGTACTTCTGGACAGAAAGAGGAAGGAGGAGGAATCAAGACTTTCCAGAGAGATGTGAGGAATCATGGAGGAAGCAGGATGGGTGATGCCTTAGAGAATGGAGATTAATAGAAATTGGTTCATTTAAGTTATAAAAGCTAGTGGGAGAAGCTGAAGCCTTAGCTGTGCATTCATAATGAATAATAATTATGTGTCTGTATTTGGGAGCTGGTTGGCAGCCCAAAGAAAATTCCAACTACACTTGGCCTCAAGTGAGAGTTGAATGTTTTATATTCATTTATTTACTTAGTTATTGTCTATGTTTGTGTATGCTCATGTAAGTGTGTGAATATTATAGGGCACATATGGCAATCATAGAATGAAAACTTTCAGAATTTGGCTCCCTTTTTCCAGCAGGTTGTTCCTGCTGTGCCATCTTAATGGTTGTAACTGAGAATTTGGGAAAGAATTTATATGATGAGGTGAGTTGGAAGGGGCAAATTCAGCTGCTTAGTTCATCATCGTGT
Organism: Peromyscus leucopus; assembly: GCF_004664715.2. Classification (NCBI taxonomy): domain Eukaryota; kingdom Metazoa; phylum Chordata; class Mammalia; order Rodentia; family Cricetidae; genus Peromyscus; species Peromyscus leucopus. Next base: position 70,902,621 of record NC_051076.1, on the reverse strand, counting down.
GAAGCATCATGATTAAAAGAAATTCATGCTTGATTTTTGTACCTAGTTTGTAATACTTTTGAGTTCCCTGTGCAATAAAGGTGAGAGGAACAAGATGCTATTCATTATAAATTTCTTTAACACACACACACACACACACACACACACACCCCTTAATTGGTCCTAATTAAGTAACCTCTTGGAAGCTTGTTGCCAGAGAAACCAGAGGAAAAGAATCCTTGTATTATTAGCCTCATACCCAGTCTCTGCAGAGAAAGAGGTAAGATGGAGATGAACTCAGTCACCTACAGCCAATGACTTAATGACACCATCAGTGTTGAGAGCACAGACACACAGCTCTGCAACACCACCCTGAACAGCCTTAGGAATCCTTATCTCCTGTCTTCTTACCAGCATCCACTCAGGACAAACTGAGACCAACACAGCAAAGAATTTCAGGTGAGCTGTATTAATAAAGAAGACCTGAGATTTTCTTAAAGATAATTTAATATAGTCTTAGGCACAAGCATTAAAGAAAAAGAACTGCTCAGGACAGAGTGAGAAACATTCAACAGTATGGATGTGGGCTTCTGAAAGAAGAGCTACATGGAAAATGACATACTCAAGTACGAGAACAAACTCCTTAATGGAGAAGCAATGAAGTGTCTTAGCATTAGTCACATATACTATTTTGTTAGCTCTCAGATATCTTTAAAGGTTGTGAAGAAACATCCTTTCACTCTTCTCTGTCCTCCAATAAATGAGATAAGTGAGGTGGCTTTAGAGATGCCTCAGGTGGGCTTATAATCTGATAAGGTTTGAACTGGAGTCATTTGGGTTAATATAAGGTTTTACTGTTAATGGGGTTTCTGGTGAGATTCCTGGAGTGCTACAGCATTGCAGCTGGGAAGGGAGAAAGGCCTGAGCAGTTGTTAATTGTTCTGGAATTCTCACTTCTCTGCTGGTGAATAGCTTCACCTGGATTCCAGGTTGAAAGACTTCTTTTCTTTATCAGGTCCTGAGAAGTTTTCATGTCTGTCCATCTTCCTCAGTACTTAAAAGATGTAGTTTATATAAATCCCCCCAAACACTGAAGTTGAAGAGCTTTGAATTTGGTGAACACATCAAGGTGCTCCAAGGATGGATAGTCGGGTCTGAAGAGACCTCAGAACCCTCACATGAGACCCTACCCTGCCCTACCATGCCTTGGGAGTCACTTCACTTGCTTGGTCCACAGCCTCAGGTAACTAAAGTATTCCTGGAGTTTTGTCCATACATGATTTTCCCTAGAAAATTGCTTTGAAACAGGAGATAAAATCGAGGCAAACTTCCAACTTTATTGTCAGTCACTCAGTAGCATGTCCATTGGCAGTCTGGTGGAGAGACAGGCTTGTAGAATTTAACCCTGGGAAGCATGAGCCAAAGCTGGAAAGGTAGTGGTGGACTTGAATTAAATTGTGGTATTCCCAGTGAGTTATTAGGTAGTTGAGCAATGAATTGTGTGGGAAGAGCTCACACATATTAGATTACAAAAGCATTGACCATTGATTATAGTTCATGGCCATATGATAAGAAAAATTGTTATCCAGAAATAAATAAATTAAAGGCAGAGATGGCTCAGTGGGGAAAGCACTTGCCTTGTTAGTGTAAGGATTTGATTCAGGTCTCCAGAATCCAGGTAAGAGGACACTGGGAAGTATACTGCACTAAGTAAGGCTGGCCAGGGCACTCCATGTTGGTAATCCCATGGCTCCTCCTACAAGACAAGAAGCAGACACTAGAGACATCTCCGAAATCAGGAGCCAGAAAGTGTGGCACACACAGCAGCACACATCAAGGGACTGTCTCAAACAGGGTAGAAAATGAGGACCAACACCACTGGTTGTACTCTGTGCATGAAATTCACACAACCACAGTCACAACACACACATACAAACATACATTACACACACAATCATGAAATAAATAATTAAGATGTTTTCAAAAAACTCATTGGGGACATTCATTTCATCACTTAATAGTCTATATCACTTTTACTCCGTCTTTCTGTTTGTTTCTTTCTCTGTGTCCTTTTCTTCTATTCACCAGAATCTCTTATTTCTCTTAATTTATTTCCCTCTACAATGTTAACCGAAGACCTACATATTAGTTAGGTTACCAGGAAATGCTTCCTTAGTAATGCTATTGTTGGACCCCAAAGTTTGGGGTCTCAAGTGGGTGCCCCAGGAACCCAGACTCCAGTCCAGTTGATGCAATAGCATGAGGATTTTATTATTAAAGCTTCTATATAGAAGGACAAACCCTGCTCCTAAGAGCAAGAGCCACATCTTACTGCAGTCCCATGGGGGCTTTTAAAGGAAAAACCCACAAAAGCCATAAGATTACAATTCCCATACAATTTTGTTTCACAAGATCATGGTCTGGGTACAGAGTGATCACAGAGGGGGTACAGTTACGTCAACAGGTACATTCTTCCTGAAACCTCAAGGGGGGATATCAGGGCAGGAGTGGAGTTTACACACAGGTCACGGTGGTCCTTCCTGGAACACCTGCAACTATCCCAGTCACAGTTGAGCACATCTCTTAACAGAAATCTCTTTACATTGTTATATGGTTGCAGGGGAGATTGAACAATGGCTAAGTCAGGTTGCCCTTGGAACTAGATTTTTAGTTTCTCATTTCCTGGTGCTTGAAGTTTCTCTTTTCCTGAGGCTTCGGGGTGTAAGCCTGAAGGGCCAGGGTCTTTCACTATGATTCAGATAACAGTCATGTCCTTCAGATCCTATACACTGTAGTCATGATCCCCTGCACAGCAGAGCCTCAAATTGAAATCTTTGGAAAAGGGCAACAGCAGATGTTGCCCTCTGACTTGCAAATTTCATCACTGTGGAACTCGCATGCATATACTTCACACACACACACACACACACAGAGAGAGAGAGAGAGAGAGAGAGAGAGAGAGAGAGAGAGAGAGAGGGAGGGAGAGAGAGAGAGAGATGCATGCTATACACACTACAATATATACATATGACTCCATGTGTACAAAAAAAATGGATGGTATTTTAATATGAATAAGAGAGCAAGATGAGAAAAGGCTTAGTGAAATACTTTCTAGTATGTAGTGTTTGAAACTGAAGGAGTGAAGGAATGTTTACCCTAAGAGCCTACAAACCCAAGCCGAGACCACTAAGGCAATTTTAAGCCCTACTTGCCTACTTGGGAAATATTGATTGTCATGCCAAAAACTCTGTGCTAAGTTCTCTAAGTAATAGAGAACAATAAAGTTTAGAAAGAGACAGATAAGGCTGGCTGATATTTCAAGCTTCCTACTCTATTGTTAGAATAATGAATTCAGGGTAAGAGTTTGGGGAGAAAGGAGACACAGAGTTTAATTCGCACACCTGGAAAGAGGGTCCAAACAGGCATCACAAGGGACTGAGATTGGAGGAATAAAATGTAAACAAAGGTTAGGCAATAAGGCATCATCCATGTATTTTCTTAAAATATTTTCTGCTCACTCTTAAAGGAAAAAAATGTGCTTCTCTTCCTTGCAAAAGCTAAGAACATACAAACCAGGAGACACGGGGTGCAGGGAAGGTGTCTGCATTCCTGGGCAAGAGTTAGGGACAGGAAGAGGTATAAACAACTGAGCAAAATCTTGCCTTGAATTACTACATGATCATGTTGAAGGACGTATTTATTTGTTTTCTACATGGATGAAATTTAATTAAAAGCATTTGTTACATGGATGATGTAAAGATTAGAAAGCCAAACTGGCTGATGAGACATCCTGTGAATGAGCAACAGCGGAGAGTCTCAACCATGCTCAGGATCCTCTGGGGATTATTGTTTTTGTTTCTGTTTTTTCCCCATTGTATTTGTGTCTTAATAACATATATTAATTATATATTATAATTGGCTTCATATGTCATGTTCGTGTAAGTATATAATACATTCTAATCATATTCACCCCTCCATTACCTTCTCCTATGTACCACCTTTCCTACTAATTCCCATTCTCTTTCCAGTATGTTCCCCTTCCATCTGTCTGTTTTTTACGTTTGGTGACTCAGTCAGTTTCACTAAGATTGCTTACTAAGTCTTGGGTTTTGGGTTCACAGGTTACTTACCAGTAGCTACACTACTGAAGAAATGTCTCTTCTTCTAGCAACTTCCAGTAGACCCTCAAGGATGAGTGGGGCCTCGTGTTCCCCATACCCCTTTTTCTTAGACCAGAAATCAGATGCCAGCAGAAACAAATGATATGGATATAGTCTTTCTAGAGATTCACAGAAAGCACACAGGGAGAAAAGAATGCCCTGCCTTCTTGTTTTCATTCAATTCCCTGTCTTGTTTTTTTAACTCTTTAATTGTCCTTTATGTGTATATATGTGAGGGTACCTATGGAGGCTGTTGGATCCAGTTGAAGTTAAAGGTTCATGAGACTTCTTCAATATGATGGTGCACAGTTTGTAAACAGTCTTCTATGAGAGCAGCAAACACTCTTAACTGATGTACCATCTCTGTGGCCATATCAACCTTTCTTTCTTTCTTTCTTTCTTTCTTTCTTTCTTTCTTTCTTTCTTTCTTTCTTTCTCAATGAATTTTCAAACCAGTTATAATTCCAAGAAACTATTCAAAACATAATTAAAAGTAAACATTTTAACAAGAAAAATTTTTGTAGTAGAAACACACACACACACATACACACACACAAATGCATGCCCCTAAAAGCAGATTCTACATTTTATCATATCAGAGTTGTTAAAGCTACACAGAAAAAAATTGCAGATGTATTACAATGCTTCTACTTTACCTCAGTAACCAATTATTGTTCTTTAGGGGAAGAAAGAAAAGGAGAATGAGTTAGCTTGTTAAAGCAATTTCTTGTAAACATATTATTATAATTATATACTTCAAACTGTAGTAAACTATGTTCTCTTAAATATTTTATTTGCAAATATAAAACTTTTGGTAAAACTAGTATTATGATTATTTTAAACTTGTTCCATAAAACCTGGCCATAAACACATTTTCTTAAATATTACATGATAAAAATTTTTAAGATGATAAAGGACTAGTACCAATACATGCAGGTTTCACACACAATATAAGTAAGTCTCACTGAAAAACGATGCCCTCTTACTGGAAGAACTACATTAAAAGGAAAGTAAATGTAAATGTGGGGACTTAGTGTGAGGCAGGCATCTTCCTTTGTTCATTGCATTCAGCAGTCTCAATTATTTAAAACAATGATTCATACATTTATTTTTATGTATATGTTTGTGTGCCTGGGTACATCGATGTCTATCACATTCATGCAAGTGTCACATGAGGCATGCAGAGGGTGTTGGATACTCTGTAACTTGAGTTACTTGTAGGTATGAGTCACTTGATAGGAGTCTTAGAAACAGAATCTGATTCCTCTGGAAGAGCAGCAACTGCTCTTTACCTCAGAATGATGTCTTCAGCCCCAGATGTTTCAATTTTTAAAGATGCTTTTTGAGTTCATTTAAAATAGGAGCAGGAGACACAGCTTAATGGTAGAATGTTTGCATAGCATGTACAAGGCTCTGGGCTTACTCCTCAGCATACCAGAAAGGAAGGAAGGAAGGAAGGAAGGAAGGAAGGAAGGAAGGAAGGAAGGAAGGAAGGAAGGAAGGAAGAACAGACGAACAATGGTTAATCTCAAAGATTTGAGGATAAAGAACATTAACCTAAACTATAATGCCCAAATAATTAAAGCAAGCAACTAATTGAATCAAGCATTTTAACTTTTTTTCCTGGACTATCTCTTCTTTAAGGTGGGGTTCAAGAGTTCAGCATTGGATGGGAGGAAGACAAGGTTTTTATAGCTCAAGTGTGTGGGTTTTCCAAATGAGGATGTTGACAGGCAAAGTTATAGAAGCAGGACTTAAAAGGTGATCATAACAAGGTAGACATAACAACAGATGCTTATAATAACCTTTTAAAACATAAAATATTCATGTTTGTGGAAGCCAGAGTAAAATTTTGGAGTGTCAGTTCTCTCCTTCCACATTGTTTAAAGGCAGGGTCTTTCTTGTTTTTCTTGATTGCTGTATGCTTCAGGCTTTCTGGCCCATGAACTTCTGTCTGTCTATATCTTCATATCATCACATTAAAGCTGGGATCAGGATCAAAAAAATGTGAGTAGGCAAGGCAGAGGGAGAAGACAGAAATGTCAGTAGCTTTTACACCAAACTTACTACAATACCACCTCTGGCATCCATCAAGATAGGAAACAGGAATCAGAGGAGCTGTTACATTATGTAAAATTTTTTAAGAAGGATAGATTTGTAACACTGCCCATAAATCATACAAAGAGTTATCATGAGGATGAGCACTGGAGAAAATACACACTTGGAAACCATAAGTACATGGGAATTCACATAGTATAAAAATAGCTACAGCATAATAAAAGAAAATATGTCCAAAGAGATTTTAATAGATGATGATTCATGGAGCACAAACATGAAAGGATGAGTCAGAGTTGGAAGAGCAATCATTCAGAAAGTATAGACTGAAGAATAGACATTAATGTGAATAGGACAGTTGTACCAATATTGTAGAATATTTGAACAACAAGGCAATCAATCAGTAATCAGAAAAAATGTTTGGTCTCTTAGCAGGCTTGGGCCCTCTAGTTTGGGGGCAGACCTCTAAACATAACTTACATTCTATATTTGTTTTTCTTTAACCAGTAACTCCTTATTTATTTTGTAATAATATATTCAATACACAAGCAAATAGGTGTATTAAACACTTGTTCAACGTTCATTCCCGAATGTTCCTTTCTTCCCTTCCACCTGCCATCTGCTTATCCTCAAATAGTACTTATATTATTACTTTTCTGGTGCTGTGATCAATCACAATCACAGAAGCAACTTCCAGAAGGAAGACGTCATTTGGTTTCATGGCTCCAGAGTGTCAGAGTTCATGATGGTGGAACAAAAGCAGAAGGTCAGAGTAAACTGAGAGTCACATCTCTGGTTGAACAGAGAATGCGCTCTTGAACGGATTGAGTCTTAAAACCCCCAAAGCTTTCCTTCTGTTTTCTTAGTTACTTTTCTAATGCTGTGACAAGACATCATGGCTAAGGCAACCCCCTAATAGAAAGGCTTTAATAGGGGCTTACAGTTTCAGAGGAGTCCATGACCACCAGGGTTTGGAGCATGGCAGCAAGTAGGCAGACATTGCATTGAAGAAGGAGCTGAGAGCTTACATCTGATCCACAACCATGAAGCAGAGAGAGAGATGGAGGGAGGGAGAAAGGGATGGAAAGAGGGAAGGAGAGAGGGAGAGAGAGAAAAAACGGTGGGGCAGGCAGACAGAGAGAGACAGAAATAAAGAAAATGACAGAGAAAGACAGAGTGAGATGTGAGGGAGAGTGGGAGACTGGAAGGGGGAGAGGAAGAGAACAGAGATAGATAGAAAGAGAGAGTGTGTGGGATAGAGACTAGGAATAGCACTAGTTTTTTTAACCATAAAAGCCCACTCCCAGTGATACACATCTTCCCATGAAGCTGTACCTCCTAATCCTTCCCAAGTATTTCCACCAAAAATATGTGAGTTATAGGGGTGAGTCTCATTTCAAACCACCACACATACTTCCTCCAATAAGGCAACACCTCCTAAGCCCCCTAAAGAGCTTCATCATTTGGGGACCAAGTATTCAAATACTGGAGACAATGGGAGAAATTTCTCTCAAACCATCACTGTATCCATTCTACTTTCTTGTCATATATGCATACATGTATGTATATTACACATATGAATAAAAATGCATGTAAACAGGTACAGCCAGAAACCACCAAATACAGCCACTGTGTATGGAGAGAAAGATTAGTTGTTTTTTTCTGAGTCACCTCAGACAGCAGCAGATAGTAGCAGCTGCAAAAGCTTATGTTTTAGCATAGGTATGTATCTGGGTATGGCTGCTTGAAAGCTGAAAGAGCCCAGTGCCTAGTGTGGGGCTCTGTCAAGTAGAGAAGGTGCTTGCAGCTGTGTTCAGAAGCATTCAAACACTAACAGCTGTGGCCAGGAGTATTCAGCCAGTATTAAAGGCTTCTGAGAAACACTTTCAGTTTCTGCTTCCTAGCAGAGCCTAGCTTGGGTGGGCTCACCCTAGCAAACTTCAGCTCGGGTGGAGGTGGGGTCATTGCCATGAGCACTGCCGTTTGTGGGGCCTATTTTGTGTGACCTACAACGCGACCTCTGCCTTTCCCAGTCTGGGTTGTTTCACTTAACATGGTGCTCTCTAGTTCTATTCATTTGCTAGTGAGTTGAATCATTTTGTTCTTCTTTTTTGGAAGAATAAAACATGATTGTCTCTGTGAACCACATTTTCTTTGTCTATTTATCTGTTGACAGATACCTATGATTCCATACCTTGTTTACTATGAATAGTATCACAATAAACATAGATGTGCAGCTGCCTTTGATGTATATTGACATGGAACCTTTCAAAATATCCTGGGGAAAGAGAAAAAAACTAGTCAGGCTATCTAAGGAAAGCGACCCCAAAAGTAAGCAGTCTTAATATTTGTCTTTGGCCAGGAACTTGCTGTGACCTTCATTCTGTTCTGGCCACAAAACAGAAATACTAGAGGGTAGTTCCAGTTCCTGAGTGGGTTTCTTCAAACATCTTTTTCTCTAAATTAGGAGCCTACCTAAAAACCACAGAAAGACATTATTGAGACTAAGAATGACCTGGACATCTCATAGTTGAGCCAATTGGACAGACCACCATGCCCTCATGCTTTACCCAAGTTTCTGCTATAAGTCCCATTATAAATCCTTGTAGCTCAACACTGTGTGGCAAACATGTCTGGGTCCAGCTTCTGTTGTCCAGCATCTTCTTCCTGTCTCCTAAGCTCTCATCTATAGACCTATAACAAACTCTTGTTAAAACCCTCTCTATGAACCCTGAAATTCATTCTTCATATTCATGACATAAAGAGTCCAGAATCCACTGACTTGTGGTAGCTTTGGTAGTTGTTGAATTATCTGCTAAATTGGTACTCAGAACTATTCTCACCTGAGACAAGAAATCCTCCACCACTCTAAGAACTCCCATTTTTCCTGTATCAGGAATACCATTAATGGATCATTTAAGGTTCTATTTTAGTTTTGAGGACTCTGTTTATTTACATAGAGGTAGCACTGATTTACATTCCCATGTAGAGTATATAAGTCCATCTACCCCTCCTTTTGATCCTCCCCGTACTTTTGTTGTATTTTTTCCTGATGGAAGCCATTCTGAATACAAAGATGTAGACTCTCAATGAAATTTGATTTGCATTTCCATGATTGTTAGAGATATCGAAGATTTACAAAATATTTATTGATCATTAGCATCTCTTCTTTTGAGAACTATATATTAATTTATTCACTTACTGATTGGATTATTTGTGAGTATTTTAGCTCTTAGTGTATCCTAAATATTAATCTACTGTCACACACTTAGCCAACAATGATTTCAAGCCATTCTATAGCTGTCCCTTCACTATGGTCATTATTTACTTTGCTATGATGCAGCCTTTAAACAACATACTACCATTTATCTATTAATCAACTCAAAATATAGAAATTTATTAAGATTGTGCAGCTGTGCTCCTTTTCATTAGTAGTGATTTTAGTTGTCTTGACTTAGAGAATTCAAACATTCTGGAAACTTTATAAGAGTAAAAACTGTTGGGGGAGAGATTATTGAACCTGCTGAGGAGCCTACAATCTGTGCCAGGAGCTCCAGGGTTAAATTTTGGAGTTGAGAGATGGCTTAGTGGTTAAGAGTGCTTCCTGATCTTTCAGAGGACCCAAGTTCAGTGGCTAGTTGTGAGAGATGGCTCACAAATGTCTACAAGTCCAGCTCTAGGGGGGGTTGACTTTTTTTCTGGTCTCTTTAGACACCTACACTCATATACATATATCCTCCCACACACATGCACCTACACTCATATACACATATCTTCCCAAGATATACACATAACAAACAAACACACCCTGCTGTTGTTAAACATGGTTGGTTAAGGCAGACAGACAAACCATGTGACAGGGCTCATGTGGAGATTTTATTTAAGGATGAGACAAGAGCTAAGGAGAGGAGAAGGGAAAGAGAGGTAGGGGTTGGAAGGGAGAGGTGCAAAGGCCCACCTGCCTTTTGGAGGAGCCCTGGGAAACAGAGCAAGAAATTTGCCTTTAAAGGGGGTCCTAGCGCATGCATAAAGAGGCTTATGCAGCCATGCAGCACATTTGCATAGATTACGTGATAAATGGCTATAAGACTCTGGGCACTGGCAAGGCATTTGCCTGAAATGCTAACATGCCTCCCTTTTGTTTCTTAACTGCAAGTATAGGAGTGTTAAAAATTGAAGATGTAGGAAGAAGTTTTTTTACTTAGAAGATCAGAGGTGATAGATTTAAGTCTCCTAAGGCTCTGGAGTAAGAGTGGGAACTAGGCTTTGGTAATGTACTAGGTAGAGTCCTATAATTGAATGAAAATGAGGCAATGATGTCTAGCAACAGAGGGGTTTTGCATGTCCCAGAATTGTGGGTCCATGTGGGAGGCTATCAGAGGAAATTTCATATTGAAGCCAGTAGAGTGGGTGGCAAGGAGGAGGAGGAGAGGGGCTGCTGGTGTATCTGGGGTCAGGTGAATGGGTGAAGCAAAAGAAATAGAAGCTCTCAATTTGGCCAAAAGAGCCCTTCCCAGTAAGGGTATAGGACAAGTTGGCACAACCAAAAATGAATGAGTGAGAGAAATACCCCTGAAAATGCAATTGAGTGGTGGGGTTGTCTGATGAGATAGGTAAGGCTGTCCCTCTACACCAACATGGGGAGATGAGAAGAGATGTGTCCCCAAAATTCCCTCAGGACTGAGTATGTGGCTCTGGTGTCCAAAAGAAAGGAGATGGGCTGTTCTAATAGTATGATGTCTATCAGGGGCTTCCTGTCACAGATGAGAGTGGTTGGGGCAAGGGAAACCAGGGTCATTCAGTCATCCATGGCCAGGCCTAGAAGATTGGCTGGAGGGTAGTCTGTTTGATATCCCCATGGCATGATGCTGTGGATATAGCTCAGAATGCTGTGAATGTGTTGCTCTGATTGGTTAATAAATAAAGTGCTGATTGGCCTGTAGCCAGGCAGGAAGTATAGGTGGGACAAGCAGAGAAGAAAATTCTGGGAAGAGGAAGGCTGAGTCAGGAGTCACCAGTCAGACACAGAGAAAGCAAGATATGAAGGCAGAACTGGGAAAAGGTACCAAGCCATGTGACTAAACATAAATAAGAATTACGGGTTAATTTAAGTGTAAGATCTAGCTAGCAAGAAGCCTGAGTCATTAGGCCAAACAGTTTTAATTAATATAAGCATCTGTGTGTTTATTTGGGTCTGAGCAGCTGCGGGCCTGGGCGGGACTGGAGAAAACTCCAGCTACAGCATGAGGTATAAGGAGGGAGTCAACTGACCAATCTTTATGGCACTCTGGGCATGGCACAGGTAGCCCACAGGGATTAAGGCAAGCCCAGTCCCAGTGACCTTCCTGACCACATTTGAAGCAGGGTCCTAGTGGTCTTTAAGCTCCATGATGCAAAGGAGCCTGGATAGTCACTGAGGCAGGTTGGATGGTCTTGGCCAGCATTTGGAATTTTTGTTTATGAGCTTTCTCATCTTTCCCATGATACATCCTAAAGGTTAGACTTCTGTCTATGGGGTTGGGGGACTTCTCTCCAGATGCTTAAACTTGGCCCTAATTTTGGGGAAGCTCAGGGAAAAGAAACAGGTCATAAGGAGTTGTCTGCCCTCTGGATTTTCAGGGTCTAGATTAGTATACTGTAAGAGGACTTTTGTGAGGCATTCTAGGAACTGAGATGGATTTTCCTTTCTATCCTGAACGATTTTCTGGACTTTCTCATAGTTAACTGGTTTAAGGGCAGCCTTACAGAGACCCACCAGGAGGGGGGTTGTAAACTGATTTCTAATTATAATTATATATAATTATTATATATATATATATATATATATATATATATATATATATAAAATACCCTGGAGTATTATAGTCCCATTGGGGTTCCCAGTAAGGGATTGCCTCAGCCCCAGCTGGATGTGCTGCATTAGTCTGAAGAATTCTGTCTGCGTGTGCTCTGACCTGTTCCCTAATTCACTGCATTCCTTAGGAAGTAAGTTGTTAGGATCATATACATATCATGAAAGGTGGGAATATAGGATTGGGTAATATGTTGGAATTATTTATGAAAGAGGTAGAGTTAGACATACAAGAGCCCAATTTCTTTTCTAATTGAGAGAGTTCTGCTCGTGAGAAGGGGACATGTACCTTAACCAGTTCATCCACTCCAGCTACTTCTTGCAAAGGGAGAACTGTGACTGTGTTGGTTTGTGCAGGGTGGGGTCCTTTAGTTGCATAAGAACAGGTAACAGGAGGGGTGAAAGTTGGTGCAAGAGGTTTACGGTTGGAGTGGCCCATTTCTGGAGAGGAGGAAGGGGCTGGAGAAGCTGAAGGAGCAGTTGTATGTTAGGGTCAGATATGTGGGGGTTCGTTAGCAGGGTCCAGAGTAGTAGTGGAGGGCTCCTCTAGTTCAGACAGGATAGATAGGAGGACATGACCAGGTAAACAAAAAGCATGGAAAGAGGGTTTGGAACTGAATTAAAAGAGAGCTTAAATATAAAGCAGCTCCTTCCATCTACCCATCCACTGGCAGAAGATGGAAAGGTCCCATAAAATATCAGGGTCTAAACTGCGGTTAACGGACCATTTTGACTGGTTATCTAAGGGATATTTGAGCCATTTCTGGGTGCAAAGGTGGATGTTTAAAAGCCTTTAAATGGGGTATTAAGAATAGAGGTTTGAGGTTTTCTAAAAGACATCGCAGAGGAGATGTTGGGCTTGTATTGCTGGTAGGCTTATTTCCTACGATTGAGGCAGAAAAAAAAAAAAAGTTATCCAATGGCTAGCATCCCAGAAATAAAGCAAGGATTAATTGAGAAGGCACAAGCTGCCCAATGAATGATCAAACAAAGGGCAGGGCCTGAGGGGCTAAGCTCAAGGGATGTGTAGGTCCAGGAGACAAGGGACACGTGGGTCCAATAAATAGACGAGATATGAGGCACCACTTGTAGGGAGTGGCCAGGGGTGATTGTCGGCAAAAGGGCCAGCCGTAGCCCTGAAGGCAGTGGCTGGGGTTCTACCACTTCCAAGTGGTGTGCTGGATGATCAACAGTCATTCCCATACACCCAGGGCAGCAGTTAGACTTACCAGGAAAGGGGAAATTCACCAACCATAGTAGCCGGTGTTGTGCAGAAGGGGTCTTAGATGAACTGGTTCCAGGGCCTTGGCGCACCTCAGACTGCTGGCAGGCAGAAGAAGCATCAGGGGGGCCTTCCAAGTCTCTCAGCACCAATGTTGTTAAAAATGGCGGGGAAGAGCAGACACACCATGTGTTAGGACTCACATGGAGGGCTTATTAAAGGGTGAGACAAGAGCTAAAGACAGAAGAGAAGAGAGATAGAGGGAGGGATTGGAAGGGAAAAGCTCAAAAGTCTCCTGCCTGCCTGACTCTTGGAGGAGTGGTGGGAAAGAGTGAGGAATTTGTGAAGCTTGCCTTTAAAGGGGGTCCTAGCACATGTGTATAGATGCTTAGGCAGCCACGAACCACATTCGCATAGATTATGTGTTGTACATCCGTAAGACCCTGGGAGCTGCCTAGGCATTTGCCAGAAGTGCTAACATACCCTATCCCAACATTCCTATACTCATATACATCCCATACTCCACACATACACACAATAAAAAATAAAGCCTAGCCGGGCAGTGGTGACACACGCCTTTAATCCCAGCACTCGGGAGGCAGAGCCAGGCGGATCTCTGTGAGTTCGAGGCCAGCCTGGGCTACCAAGTGAGTTCAGGAAAGGCGCAAAGCTACACAGAGAAACCCTGTCTCGAAAAACAAAAAAATAAAAAAATAAAAAGATAAAGCGTATCTTTAAAAACATGAAAAATTTCTTGCATCTTTCTGAGCCATCACCACAGTCTAAAATAAAACCATGACAATACTATATAAAATTCCATTGCCTTTCAATGAGAAAGCTGCGGAAAAAACAGCATGAGTTTCATTTAATAAGTTACAAAATGTTTCCCAGTGTAGTGAAATTAACTGGGAAGAGTTAACATCTGTGTGTAGAACTCATCTTGTCTGGAGGTCCTCTTCCACTTTGAGGGTAAGTCAAGCTATGGATGTTAGGAACAACATCATGGTACAAAGAGGGCATTATTAGTTTAAGCAAGTCTAATTTTTTTTAAAAAAAAAAAATTCAAACAGCACAGAGATTGCATTTTACATTAAGGAAATAGATTGAGAGCTTTACTTGGGCTTGCTAAACAACAGACCTTTTTTGCCTTTGTCCACTAAAGCCAATTGTTATGGGAAACAACAACTTGAAGAATGCTTTGGTATGGGAATGAAAATAGAATTGTCTTGGTTAATGGTTTGGTGAGGAATCAAATGCAGGGGCTCATCTGAGGCTTAGCCATGTCGGTCACTCAGATGAAGCACTCACAGGCTGCCTTTCAGAACAGCATCAGTGGCTTAGTGGCTAAACAGTGAAGGGGACTTCCAATGTGGGATGTGGTATGACTCAATGACTTTGACAAAACTTGATCAGAAATAGCCTGGCTATTGGCATCCAGCATCATAAGTAAAGTTTGCACAATAAAATGTAAATATTTATTATGTCCTTGAGGAAAAAGCAAATAATGCAAACAAATCTATTTATATATATATATATATATATATATATATATATATATGAATATTTTTTCATTATAACTTATATTCTCTCTCTCACACACACACACACACTCCCACAACACACACACACACTCCCACAAAATACACACACACACACACACCACAATAAATATATTGAAAAAACAACCCACAAGAGGGGAATTGGTCACAATAAGTATTGTTTTTCATATAGAGCATTTCTATTATGAATTCTACCTTGGTTGACCTAGCTGCCTGTGTACTAAATATTTTAGCTGTGCTAATAGACACTCTTATTTGGAAACTTAAGATGTCAAAACACATGAATTTTAATGAAGTTTCAGTAATCCCATTCATATTTTAATCATTTCATTTGAAGAATTGTTGAATTTTTTTAAAATCTTTTTTTTTTTTTGCATGGGTTTGAAGGAAATATGTAAGAAACATTTGGGAAATCTCTTTTAAAATAAATGTCTTCCTTTCATTGTGTGTGTGTATGTGTGTATGTTTGTGTATGTGTTTGCATATATCCATGAACATGTGTGTTCCAGCCAGAAATCAACTGCAGATGTCTTCTTTGGTTGCTGTCCACATTGTTTGTTTTTTAGTCAGGATATCTCAGTTTTATCTGGAGCTTATCATTTGGCTAGACTGGCTGGCAGGGAATCAAAGAGATCTTTCTGTCTTAGTGTCTCCAGCTAAGGAGATTACAGCATGTACCACTGTGTTTAGATTTTCCCATAGTTCTCTAGGGATTGATCTCAAAGCCTCATGTTTGCATGTAAGAGTCATCTCTCCGGTCCCAGACCAGTAACTTTCTCCTAGACACATTGATTTGTCTGGAAGGAGTAATGCACTCAACTTTTATGACAAATATTATCAAAATAACTACTTATTTAAGGTTAAGAACCAAAATTTCAAGTTGGTTATGCTGACCAATTATGTCCTTGGAAAAAATACTAATTACATTTATGAATGTTATTGGTTATTGTCTCAAAACTGTATCTCACTCTGTAGCCCATGCTGGATTGACACTTGTGTATGTAGCTAAGATTGGCTCCAAACTTTCAGCAATCCTCATGCATTAACCTCTAGTGCCGGGATAACTGGGGTGGGCAAGCACACCTGTTTGGGCATTCTTGCAAATGTTACATGATTTTTGGTTCATAAACTGTGTAGAAAGTCCTCCACCTTGGTGCATTTAAAAATGCCTTGTTAAAAGAGGAAGCTTAGTGTTTCCACTATGGAATGTTATGATTTATTGTTGTCTATATCAATCTACCACAAGATATTTTTAAGGCAGTATTCATTGCTTTTGGTTAAAAGTGTTTAGACACATAATTATACTTACTCCAGAACTAACATTGTACAGGAAAACTGACTAGTCACCTTCCAACAATTTTTGGCTGTTCTAGTTTTTAAATGTTTCAAGAAGGCACCTTCAGATTCCAGTAGCTATTTTAAAACATTTTAAATTGGTATCTGCTTGTTCATGAGGAAAATCCTCTGTATTGTAGCTGGTAGATAAAATTTGAAAAAGTATGCTAATATTTTTTCAGGATTAGGCTTTGTAGCTCTCATTTACCAATATTCACCTGCCACTTCACTTGCTGTTAGGATGCCAAGAAACTCCAAAAAAAAAGTGTACTTTTGATTGTCATGCAGCATGTGTCTATAAGTTCCATTTTGTCTAAAGTAATGGTGAAAGTTTTAGAAAATTAAGAAAACTTATGCTTTCTAGGTATAGACAGCATCATTCACCATCTTGCTGGGCTGCCTGATCCTTTCTGTCCAGATGCTTCTCATTTGTGCAGGGCCTTCCCTTTACACCAGGAATGTTAAGTTCAATAGCACCTGAGGCCATGCTGCTGTAGAGCTTTAAAAAAAAATCAGTGATTGGATGTGGGTCACACATGCAGTTAAGTATTGAAGAAAGAAAGAGATGGTGTATTTATGAATAGTAATTCATAAATTAATAAAATTACCATTAACAAGTCAAAAGGAGGAGACTAACCATCCCTGTAGGAGTGAAGGCATTTCAAAGGACACGTGTATCCCTCTCTTTAGCTCAAATTATTCAAACAGTGGTCCCCAAGAAATTGGAATTCCCTCAAAAATTTCATTCCAAGGAATGAAAAGGCTGAAACCGTGGGTCTGCCAGAGGGGAATCTTCATTCTTAAGTAGTTCTAAAAACATTTGAGAGTACCTTGTAGGGGACACTGAAGGCCAGACTGTGTTAGGTC
Organism: Peromyscus leucopus; assembly: GCF_004664715.2. Taxonomy (NCBI): domain Eukaryota; kingdom Metazoa; phylum Chordata; class Mammalia; order Rodentia; family Cricetidae; genus Peromyscus; species Peromyscus leucopus. The sequence goes on along the minus strand of NC_051076.1, from coordinate 70,885,593 downwards.
ACTCACCAATGGGACAACACTTTGACCAGGAGTGCTCCGCTATGCATAACTCTTGCCTTCAATTTAAATCTAATCTCAGGTCAGGACCTCAATATGGACTTGGGGATCACAGAACCTCTTTGTTCCCTTCCCACTGTGGTCACATTGAACTAATCTCCTTTCTGTGCTTTCCACTCTTACCTGTCTGATTGGCCTGTTGAAGAGAGGTAGCAGCTTTAACTTGTCAGGGCTGCCAGAGCCCTAATAACCCTGGTAACATCACTAGTAAATAGTAAATAGTACTTCATGGGTTATTAATGTAAAATTTCCATTTACTCTTTTAAAAAGTAGAGAAGAAAGAAACCCTTTCTGAATTATTTTGTGAGGGTAGTATAATGCCTATACAAAAATTACACAAAGAATCAATAATAAAGAGAAACTCAAAATAGTTTGACATAAAAACTTTCAACAAAACATCAGAAAGTAAACTCCAGAAATAAGACATTTATGATAGAATATAACAACCTCAGGGTCACCCTAAAAACATAAAGTAGGCATAATGTTTAGCAACTGATATTATATAAAAATCAAAAACAATGGGGATGATATTAATAGACTAATATATAAATCCTATTTCATAATCTTGATAGGAACAGAAAATGTAATTCTGTTAATCCCATATCCTTTTACAATAGAATTCTGCAAACCTGAAATAAAATTCTTCAAACAGGGAATCATCTAGAACCTGTATATCATTAGCAAAATCATACTTGTGGAAGAGTAAGTATTTTCTCTGAAATAAGAACTAAAGGGGGAGACTGGTTGTTACTTCTATTCAACATTGTACAGGAATCCATAAAAGGTCTGTCAGGCAGGAGAGTGTAGCGAAAGAGATCTTGCTTGGAAAAAAGAGTGTGAATCTTTCTTCTTGTGCAATGACATGTTTTTTCACATAGAATCTCCATGGCTGGATCATGTACTACCCTTCCAAAAGACCTAAATCAGTTCTCAGTACCCATGTTTGCTGGTAACTGCAGTTCTGAAACCTGATGCTTTTTTCTGGCCCCCATGGTCACTTGCATTCATGTTCACACACTCATACATACATGCAAATAATTAAAAATAAAATAAAATATTTTAAATACTTAGGATACCCTAAAAAACACCTCAAAATTATTTTAAGCTAAGAACAAATTTATCAAGCTTGTATAATAAAACTCAATATATAAAAATAAAATATATCTGAAGCATATTTTAAAAATATTATCTCCCTTTATTTTTATATCATCCTCATCATCATCCTCATCATCATATAGGAACTTAAACCTGTGTCATCACATATATTAGCCAAGTGCTTAGCACTGAGCTGTAGTCCCAGACTCAATTAAATTTTTATTTTTTCCTTTGATTAAAAATAGATTACTTTCTCATGAAATATATCCTGCTTAAAGTTTGCCCTCCCAGTTCCTCTCCACATCCCCTCCCATTTGGATCTAGTCTCTTCTTGTTTCTGATTAGAAAATAACAGGCTTCTCAGAGATAACAAAAAGCATAACAAAATAAAATATAATAAGATAAAACCATCACATCTAAATTGGACATGGAAAACCTTTGCAAATGTTATGGTAGTATATATAAATTACCCCAAAAATTCTACCAGGTAACTTATACAGCTTATAAACACTGTCAACATTGTAGTTGGATATAAAATTATCTCACAAAAATTAGTGGCTTTCCTATAAAAAATGAATATCAAACTGAGAAAAAAATCAGGGAAACAACACCTTTCACAATAGCTTTAAATAACATAAAATACTTTGGGGTAACTATAACTAAGCAAGTGAAAGATTCGTATGATAAAAACTTCCAGTCTTCAAGGAAAGAAATTGAAGAAGATATCAGAAGATGGAAAGATTGCCAATTCTCATGTATCAGTAGAATAAAACTAGTAAAAACAGCCTTCTTATCAATAACAATCTGCACATTCAATGCAATTTCCACAAAAATTTCAGATTTTATTTTTATACATAAAAATGAAATTAATTTTCCTTATAATAATATCAATAAAGCAGAACAGGAACAAACTATCAAAAATCCATCAAAACTTATAAAGCATCTTTCAAAGAAATTAAAGACTTAAATACCTAGAAAGGTGTTCTATGTTCCTGGAGTTGGAATTTAAAATTGGTATAATGCTGGCATGGCATTTTCTATAGTGACTATTCCACATGGATAAGAATAGGAATGAAAAGACCACAGAAACAATTTTATCCACATCCAGAATAGGTGCCCAATGATTTTATTAGAATTACTTGCAGAAGCATGGGTAAATCTGGGGCAGTGACACCATCAATAAATCCCACCATCAGCGTGGAGATCCCTAGGAATGCAACCTACTGAAGGTCCCAACTTCAAGTCTCTCATCAACCTCTCCCTACCCCTATGACTATATGCAGCTAACTAGACATGAAGACATGAAGCTAGAGCTGAGCCTGGAAGGACTTTCAAGTAGAATCTCAGGGGTGAGTTTGTGACCTCCTCCAGAGTGGATGGTCTTTTACCATAGACTTTTACCATAGACTTAGGTATGGTATGTATTGTTGTGAATATTTCTTGGCTATGATTGTATCTTCTGTTGGTCATCACAATTGTTCTGATTCATGATAGTGATGGCCAATCCATGAGGGTATGTTTATAGTGTAACACATGACAAAACTCCCAGATTCTATTTGTCCATTCCCTGTAACCCTTCATTAAGCCTGTAGTATCATTTTCTGTAGAAATGTAAAACAACAACAAAGCCTATATGGGAAGCAAGTCATCCACACAGTCTAAAGACCTTGAAAATGAAAGACTAATTTGGAGGTCTCATATTACTCCATCTTAAAATTTAATGCAAAAGTTCACTAATTAATTAAGTGAACTTCTTATTGTTATTTTTGTGTTTTGTTTTGATTTTTCTCCCCTGAGACAGGGTTTCTTTGTGTTACCCCAACTGTCCTGAAATTTGGTCTGTAGATAAGGCTAGCCTTAAACTCAGTGATCAGAGTGCTCTACCACACCTGGCCCAATAAAATGTTTCAGTGTTGTAAAATAAATATGAAGATCAATAAAATACTATTAACAGTCCATAAATATTCTACTTATATTTACATTCAGTTGACTTTTGCCAAAGTTACAAAGTCAACAACACATAATACCATTTTCAAACAATTCTGGGACAGTCAAGAGTCCACGTGCAAAACAATAATGTTGTATCTTAACTCATTGCAAATAAAATGAAGTCATTATAGTACAAAGACATTCTCATAGTTGCTTTGAAAAAGGATCATAGTAGACAACCAGAAGACACAGTCATTCCCCATGGGCAATTTCATAAGCCTGTTGAGGAATCTCAAACTGCCAGACTCTGGTTAACCTGAGATCCTTTTAACCTGAGACCACAGAGCTATGACCAAGTTCCACGTGCCCATTATGGACCAGGACTGAACTGAGAAAACAGGAATACTGTGACTTGCATAGCCTTGACTTTCATTGCAATTCCAGTACAATTAGAAAATACCCACATAGGGGTCCTTGTTAACCTCTCAGAGGCCTGCCTGCCCTCTCCTCTTATAGCTTTACATTGTAGGTGGTCATAATGTCTTGTGTGATGGCGATTTTTGATTGTCAGTTTGATGACATTTGGAATGAACTACAATACAGAAATAAAAGGCATGCCTGTGAGAGAGTTTTTGTTTGGTTTGAAATGGTTGAATCCATTTTTAGTCTAGACATTTGTGGTGATATTTTATTTGTGATGAAATGTGATTTTTATTTTATGTTAATAAATAAAGCTTGTCTGGAGATCAGAGGTCATAGTCAGCCATCAGCCATAAACAGAAGTCAGGCAGTGGTAGCACATGCCCTTAATCTGATCACATGGCAGGCAGAGTCTCTTGTGTGTTCAAGGACACAGCCAAACATGGTGACATATGTCTTTAATCCCAGTACCAACCATAGAGATGTGGAGGTCTGTATAGACAGGCAGTGATGAGGAAGTCATGTGTCTGGGCTTAGAGCCAATGAGAAGGCAGAACAGGAAGGCAATAAAATCACAGATTAGACAGGAAGAGGCTCTCTTGGGAAGCTACAGAAACGTGGTGAGCTAAGGTTAGTTAGCAGCTATTTCTCTGATCTCTATGGCTTGCACCCCTGTATTTGGCTCTGTGCTTCTTATTTAATAAGACTGTTCAGAAAATTGTCTACAGACATTTGAGTTAGGAAGATACATACCTTTAATCTAGGACACAGCTTCTGCTGGATATCTATATAAGGACATGGAAGAAGGACGATTTTGCTCTTTGCCTGTTTGCCCCTGACTTGCTAGCATGTCCATTCCTTCACTGGAATTAGATACTACTTCTTCAGGATTCCAGATTATACTGAAGACCAGCTGAGACATCCAGTCTCATGGACTGAGCAACTAAGGGTTCTTGGACTTTCCATTTCCAGTCAGTCATTACTAGATTATCTGAACTGCAGCCTGTAAATCATGCCTATATACCCACTTTCTATCTCTATCTCTATCTATCTCTATCTCTGCCTCTGCTTCTGCCTATATCTATATCTATATACCAATATGTTTATTATATTACATATATATGTATGATTCATTTTATAAGTGAGCATTGTTGTGACAGACCTTACCTTATTGTTTTGGGGAGGAATGTGGAAGGACTTTGGCACTTTGAACTAGAAATCCACTAAGCATTAAGAGTTCAGCAAGCTATTCTGTAGGAGCTTGAAAGACAAGATTGTTGAGAACAGTGAAGAGGATGGAGGCATGGCTTGTGAAGTTTCAAAGGGAAGCAAAGACTTTATCAATCCTTTTGTGTGACAAATCTGTGGTATCTGGTCAGCTGGAGCTCAAGAATTAGTTGTTATTAACAAGATACCAGAACCACTCATGTAGAACATTTGCTTTGCTCAGACAGTGAATGCTTGTTAGGTTGAACATAAAGAATCATCTGTCATTAAGAAGAGATCAGCATCCTTTAGGTGAAGTCTTCTGGGAAGTGGGTTCTCACAGCCAGAACACAGAAACTTTGTTCCAGAGGCAGCCAAGGTTATATCTCATGCTGGCAGCCAAAGTTGGTAGTGTAACAGTCACCCAGGTGGTATTTGTTTTGAAAGCATGAAGTGGTCATGAAAAGCAGGTGAGACTTGGCAGTGCTTGGCTGTGCTAGGGTCCGTGAAGAGAGCTCAGGAGACACTGTTGGTGAAATCATAAGCCAGTTGCAGCAAGGGATCCCAGAAGCTTTGGAGATGCTAATACCATGGGATGACCACCAAGAAGAGCAGCTGCAGTGGAGTGGAGCCAGCAGAAGTCTAGAAGACAAGCTGTGTATCCTGCAGAGGGCAGAGCCACAGAAGTGAACCAAGTCATTTGGAGAAGCCCAGAATCCCAGATAATGGAATATAGCGTTATTTATACTTTTAGTATTTGGATTTTCTTTGTTCCAATTGTGATTATCAACTGCTTCTTTGGCCCTGATGTAAGAAAATATTTATCTTAATTTTGATTTTTACAGGAGCCCACAGTTGGAAGACTTTGAATTTTAAAAGAGATTTTTGGATTTTTAATGTTCCTGGATTTTAATGTGCTTGAATTTATAAAGACTATGGGGCATTTAAAATTATATGTTTTATATTGTGATATTGTTATTAACAAGACATCCTGGGGATAAATGAGAAAAGAAAGAAATTAATTGAAGAGTGATAATGTTTGTATGCCAGGTTGACAAGGAGTCAGTTGTGCTGGTTAGTTTTATGTCAACTTTACACAATCTAGAGTTATCCAAAAGGAGGAAACCTCAATTGAGAAAATACTTACATAAGTTCAGACTGTAGTCAAACTTGTAAGGCATTTTCTTAATCAGTGATTGATGGGTTAGGGTCCCGGACATTGTAGGTGGTGCCATCCCTAGGCTGATGATTCTAGATTATACAAGAAAGCAGACTTAACAAGCCAGTAAGCAACACACCTCAATTGCCTCTTCATCAGTTCCTGCCTCTAGGTTCCTGTCATGTTTCAGTCCCTGCACTTGCTGCTATTGAAGATGAACTTTCATTTGGAACCATGAGTTAAATAAACTTTTAACTCCCCAATTTGCTTTTGGTCATGATGTTTCAACCCAGCACTAGTAATATTAACTAACACAATTTTGTTGCCAACATTATACAACTGAGGGGAGAAAAAGCACTTCAATTGAGTAATTCCCTCTGTGACTTGTCCTGTGGAGCATTTTCTTAGTTGACATGGGAAAGCCCAATCCATGGTGGGTAGGGCTACACCAAGGCAATATAACAAATTCCAGGATAACCAGGACAACACTATGAGATCTTGTAAAGAAACAGGATAACTAATGATTTATTATTTTATTTTTATATTTAGCTTTGCATCCTGTATATGATGATGGGGTATTTTAATCTCTAAGGTAATAATGGCTGAAATACTAAGGTACTAATGAGAAGGTGGAGAATAGCAGAGATTGGTGGATTTTTGTGTCCACAGGACACTGACCAGCCTTCACTTACAGACACTGGGTGGGCAGGGGCCACACCAGTATTCAGAAGGCAGAAGCAAGTGGATCTCTGTGAGCTGCAGGCCTCAGGAAAGAGATAGTGATAGGTACAGGGAAGATGTCAGTAACTTAGAAGACACAGTGTCAATGAGAATATAAAATGGGGCAGTAGATTTTAAATATAATTTATGTATTCTCTAAGTGTTTAATACAGTAAGGATGAGAACTGGCAAAGTCACTCTTAGGTGCATATCTATGGTAAGTGATAACATATCACATAGAAACATACAAATTGAGTTTTCACTGTATTATTATTTTTAGTTTCAAAAAACAAATTCAAGGAATGGTGTTGTAGAATATTATTTCAAGGTGTGATACTTTTGTTTATGTTTTATTTGTTTAACTCTTGAAGCTGTGTTACTGTGCATGTCTAAAACACCTGGTGCTCTAATAAAGAGCCAAATGGACAATACTGAGGATAGGTGGGCCTATCATTTATATAGAAGGAGAAATCTGGGAGGAGAATAGGAAGAAAGAGCAAGAAATGAAGGAGAGGAGGATGCTAGGGGCCAGCCACATAGCCAGCCATGGAGAAAGAGTGAAAGTAAGATATGCAGAAGTAAGAAAAGGAAAAAGCCCAGAGGCAAAAGGCAGACAGGATAATTTTAAGTTAAGAAAAGTTGAAAAGAAACAAGCCACGCTAAGGCCAGGCATTTATAATTAAGAATAAGCGTGTGTGTGTGTGTGTGTGTGTGTGTGTGTGTGTGTGTGTGTGTGTGTGTGTGTGTTTATTTAGGAGCTGGGTGGTGGGCTTCCCAAAAGAGCCAAAAAAAACCAAAAACAAACAACAACAACAACAAAAACCCCTACAGCCTGAGATGATGGCTTAGTGGATAAAAATATGTGCTGTGGAAATATAAGGACCTGGCTTCAGATCCCCAGAATGGGTGTAATAACCAAGTATAGGGACATTACATACAACCCCAGCACTAGCGTGAGCCAGGCAACTCTCTCTGTGGCATGTGATATGGCTACCTTGCCTATCCTATACGATGAGCTTTAGGTCAATGTGAGACATTGTCTCAAAAAAACAAAACAATCAAACAAACAATGTTTATGGATTCTGAGGAATGAGAGCAAAGCTTGTCCTCTGGCCTTCACAAAAACATAGCCCAAGCCATGAGCTCCTGGTGCAGTCAGAGACTTTACTTCAAAAACTAAGTTGAAGCAGGAAGGAAGACAAGCAACATTAAACTCTGGCTTTTTAATATGCACACTGCACACATTGGAAAATGCACCAGACAAACATATGCATATATCACCCCACCCCACACACTATAAAGAAGAAATTTTCTTACTGACTGGTAAGTAAAATAAATATTCCATCTTTACACTATGAAGCATTTTTTTCCATATCAAGCAGAGTAATGTGTCAATACACAGTGTATCATATATATATATATATATATATATATATATATATATATATATACTCTGAGAGTATTCTAAAGTAAGTGGTTCACTCAGCGCATGCACTGTATTTTCCATTAAAATTAAATATCTATAACAGGTACAATGTTAGAAACTAAATTAGTGCTTCCCAGGGATAGAAGAAAGGGCACAAAGAAAACAGAAATTATATGTGATTTTAGGGTAAGTTTTACAAAAACCTATACTTTTTGTACAAAAATTTGTGTTTTGCAAATCATTCTGTGGCTTTGAAATTAAACAGAAATTCAGTTAATTAACTGGTCCCTCTCCCCAGGCAAAGCTAAACTATGGCAAGTAATAGAGTCTCATTCAGACTCTCCTGAGTTCTTACCTCTATCTGTTTTCTGTCTAGATATGTTATTTGTTTGTTTGTTTGTTTGTTTGTGAAAATGGCCCAAAAATTCAGATCTAACTTGGAGAAAAGAATTCCCACCACAGCTTTGGTGGTTGAGCTCCTATGATAAAGGCCGGTGGATGGGCACCATCTGGAGCCAGGTCAGCTCACAGTTAATTGACTCATTTTCATTTTATCCTACATTCCTTTGTTAATGGACATTGTTGAATGCGTTACCCCTATTTTCTGAGAACAGCAAGTGATATTTATAAATATTGGGAAATGCTTTTGAGGCCACCTTACAAATTGACAATGAAGCAGTAGGGTTTTGTGTTTTAAAAAGGGAACACAGCGATCTTGGTGGGTGGAGCCAAGGAGCAGGGTGGAAGTCACTCCCACCATGCAGGGGGCACCCATGTGGAAAATTGTGTTATTAAAGGGGGAAGGGAGAGGGGAAGAGAGAAGAAGAGAGTAAGAAAGAGGGAGGGACGGAGGGATGGAGGAGGTGTGCACGCCCTGGTGGCAAGAGAAAGGAAGGAAGAAGAGAGGGGGGGCGTAAAGAGTACTTTATGTAAGAGGACGATGTCAGGACGCTGGGCGGGTCCCCAAGGGGCAGGTCTGAATGCTAACACACAGCACCTCTTAATCCACTAACTGACAAATGTCCCCAGTACCCCAAGCTGTCACAAAGCAGTTACCTCTAGGCAAGCTGATTGATTCTTACTGATAATTATTGTTTTTTGTAGTTAATGCAAAGTTCTTTTTTAATTATGTGTATGTATTTGCATATCTATATGTCTGTGTGTATTGTTTAAGTGTGGGTGCTGTAAGAGGCCAGAAAAGGGCCTCGGATCCCCTAAGAGTTGGGGTTGCAGGCAGTTGTATAGATGAAGCGCTGGGAAGATTGAGTCCTCTGGAAAAGCAGCAGGTACTCTTATGCATTAAGCCAAGTCTCCAGCTACTGTCATTCATTTAAAAGTGTGACTAACTGTGTCTCATTCACAAAATAGCTTTTTCCACTTAGCTAACTGAAAACATTTAAATATGTACTTTAAATTATATATGGTTGTATGTATATATGTATATTCTTGAGAAAAAATATTTCGTACACTTTAAAACTCTTTCCCTTTTTTTTAAAGCCAGTAAGCATTGGCTTTAATTTGTTTGTATGCCTCCAAAGAAAGGTTAATTAGTGTGCGAAAGTAATTTTCCACTTTTACTGAGAGAGGAATATGTGTTAAAGTAATTAAATGATCAAGTCACGAAAATTGCTCTAATTTCATTTAATTACTAAAAATTTTTTGATATATATACCCCAAACTTGAACAAATGTTTGTAAGTGATGATTTTTCCCTCAATAATGTATGAAGAAAAATGAACTATAGAAAGGTCCACAGGCTGGGCATAGTGCCCAAGACTTGAAAGGCCAAAATAGGCAGACCTCCTGAGTTTCAGGCCAGCCTAACCTACAAGGCAAGTTTCAGAACTGAGCTACACAGAGAAACCCTGTCTGAAAAAAAAAGAAAAAGAAAAAGAAAAGTATCCACATAGATTTTGTTTTAGAAAGGTCTTACTATGTAGTCCAACATAGCTTCATTAATGGGAAGACTGAAGTTCCTCTGTTAGGATTGTTAGTCTCGTCAATAAAGGAATCTAAAAATAAGAATCAAAAAAAAGAAAGAAAAGAAACGCTAATGGGCAGTTTTATACTCTGAGAGAAAACATAAACAAAAACAAAAACCAAACAAAATCAGCCTGATTTCTTATAGAACCCAGGACCACCAACACAGGAATGACCCCGCCCACAGTGGGCTGGGCCCGCCTCAACTACTCACTAATTTAAAGAATGACGTACAGGCTTGCTTACAGCCTGATATTATGGATTTATTTCCTCAATTTGGTGTTCCCTCCTCTCTAATGATTCTAGTTTGTATCAAGTTGACATAAAACTAGTCAGTACATTCACCAGGTGACTTTTTTCACTATTGATTCATGATGCAACTACATGTCACTTTTTTCACCTGTTCTTTCTGTTGCTACTGAAGTTGTCAGGGTCATAGGAAGCCTAACATGCTAGGCTTGGCTGCTCACCCTCAACACCCCAACTCAACATACAAGTACTAGTGAAAAGTCGAAAAAGAATGTTCATTCCCATAAGAGGAACAGGGGAGTCCAGGGGATCCACTGTGTCCCTCAAGGGGGCAGGGCAAGAGGTTCAGTATTAAACAGAAGGAAAGAGGTGTATATAGCTAATCAGTTCTTGTCCAGGTCTCACTTCTCATTGGCCCATCATTGCCTTGGCTCCAATCAATCAATGCATAAAAGTGATCTGACAAGTTGTGAGAACTGTGAGATTTCTGCAGACAGCTTGTTGAGCACAGCTTCATAGGCTGCTGGGACCCCAGCTTTTGTCCTAACAGCTCCAGTAGCAAGCAGAAAAGGCAACTGGATCACAAGTCTTTCTCATGCCCACCCAATTTTTGCCTGTCTTCATCTTACCCCATTTACATTAGGATGAGAAATAGATAATGACACCTGGTTCCGAGTTAGCTGTAGAGTGGTGAAAAGAGCATCGGGTCTAAGTGGAGAGAACAGGTTGAGGGGCACATCAAACAGTCCTGGTCAAAGTGTGGTCCTGTCTGTCACTGTCTGGGTTCTGATTCTGTAGGGTGGTCTAAGGAATCCCTTCCTGGTGAACGAGGCAGAACAATTGCTGGGACATGATTAATTCTGCTTCAGGTTACAGCTTTACCCTCATGGAGATTACCATGCTCTGGCCCCAACAGCTGGAAGGTCTATGCTCTGAGATTTTGTTATTCTTGGGAATGAGCCTGGTTAAACATACACTTCTAGGATGACTAGAGACTGAACACCAGGTGACCCAAATTAAAGGGCAACAGATACAAAGTGAATGCAAAAGATGTTAATCTTCCCTGTTGTTTTTAGTTACCTTATGAGGAGTTTAATTACCAAATGAGGAGTCAATGCTTTTTAGTAAAAGTAGCTTCTAAGTACCCACTTAAGAAAGATTGTACTCCTTGGTGGCAGATGGTCCTCAAGTAGAATATCTGGGTTATGTTTCTTATTTTCTACAGAGTCCTTGCCATATTTCTTCATCTATTTAATTAAGTGTGTGTGTGTGTGTGTGTGTGTGTGTGTGTGTGTGTGTGTGTGTGTGTGTTTGGAGTGGGGCTGTGTGTGCATGAGTGCAGTGCCTCCAGTGTACAGAAGAGGGCAGCAGTCTCCCTGTAGCTGGAGGTAGAGGCGCTTGCGAGGAGCCTGAATATGGATGCTGGGAAGAGAACTTAGGTTCTCTGCAAGAACTGTAACTGAATCTTCAGTTTGTCACTGCCTCTTTCTGAAAATTTATTGATAAATTTGATATAATTTTCCAATGCATATGTACCCAGTGTGTGCTAGAACTGACTTTATGGGCTCTAAGGACTTATTGCAAGATTTTTCATTAATTTTGCTGGTTATGTTAACCTATTGGAAGATTATACTTACTATAATCAATGTACTTATACCACCAATCCTGGTAAAACACTACAAATTAGATATATTTTTAATTTTTTTAAATAAACCCAGAGAGCCCATTTTTAAGCAATATCCCATTGCTGTAAGTCTAAGAAGTAATGAGAGATGAAGATTCTTATGGAATATTTAAGATTTATTAAGTTTTTAAATATCCCATTTTTGTTCAGTTTGTGATTTTATAATAAATGACCTACTCATTTGTATGTCTTATGAACACATATATCATTATTACTATTATTGGAAAAACTACAAAAAAAAGAATCATTTCACCCAGGATGTGCAAGTTACGTGAGTGTAATAACTGGGCAGATATGGACTATGATCAGCAAATGCCATGATGGAGGCTCATATTAAGATGATTTAGTTTCATCCTATAACGATATTTTTTCTTCCAAAAATATTTAAAATCAAAGGCAATCTTTACTTACAACTTTGCAGGGGTTAGGTACATGCAAATTTGGATCCTCTCGTCCTCAAACCACATACTTCACATGGGTCCTTTTAATTTGAAGACATCTCCGAGATAAACAAAATAAGTAAAACAGCTCATCATGTTTAACTTAATTTAAAGCTTTGCTTAATCTTTTAACCTGATTATGTACCAATTGAACAATGTAACTTCAAAAGCCATGAACTCAAATATAAGCATAACCAATATATATGTTCATGAATGATGGATTATGGTTAAATCCATGCACTTACTGTGTCTCTGTCTTTCATTCCTTATTGTTCTTGTTTTTTTTTTTTTTCTATTACAGAGTCTCACGTGCTCCAAGCTGTTCTTGAACACTTTATACTGCCAAGGGTACCCTTAAACTTCTTATTCTCCTGCCATCACCCTCAACCCAAGTGCAGAGATTACTCAGCATATGAGATGTGGGGTTTGGAGCCCAGAGTTTTGGGGATGCTAGAGAAGCATTCCACCATCTGAGCTTCAGCCCCTGCCCTGTCCCCTCACTTTTCTTTCTTTCTTTCTTTCTTTCTTTCTTTCTTTCTTTCTTTCTTTCTTTCTTTCTTTCTTTCTTTCTTTCTTTCTTTCTTTCTTTCTCTCTTCTCTCTCTCTCTCTCTCTCTCTCTCTCTCTCTCTCTCTCTCTCTCTCTCTCTCTCTCTCTCTCTCTCTCTCTCAGGAATGCATTGGCAGATAAGCTAAAGTTACTTTTCCGGGGAGTGTTGTGAGGTTTTGTCAGTTTCCTAATCACCTTTTCATGTCCTGGTATTGTGTTTTACAACAATATTGCTAGCTGGCTTCTGAGAGTCACAAATATGCCCTCATGTTTCATCATGTTTCTTAGGGAACACTACATAATGAATGAACCAATGTAGCTAAATAGTTCCTGTTGTAGAATATTCCTTTACAGTGTAAGATATATCACTGTGGTTGGTTTAATGAAAAGCTGAATAGCCAATAGCTAGGCAGAAATTCTAGGCACAAAGGATGCTGAAAGGAAAAAGGGAGAAGATGCCAGGAGACACAGAGCAAGCAGCATTGGCATTACAAAGTAAATGTAACTAAGCACATGAAAGAATGAAGATGAAAAGATATGGGTTAATTTATATTATAAAAGCTAATTAGAAATGAGCCTAAGCTATCAGCCAAACTTTTGTAATAAATTATAAGCCTCTGTGTCATTATTGGGGAGCTGACAGTCCCAACGGAAAAGTCCAACTGTAAGTTACTATTTTCTGAAGGGCTCACCATGGTTCTGTTTGTTTTTCACCAAGATCCAAAGATAAATGAAAAGTACAGTAAACTCACCAGTTGAGGAGCACAGACTGAGCAAGGGCAAGGACTTGCTCAACTATTAAAAGGTAGACCATTCACTCATATTTGCATATGTATACATGTGTATTCATTTGTGTGAATGCATGTATCTATGTGGGTGGACTTGTGTGCTTGTGGAGGTCAGAGGACAACCTTGGATGCTTTGGATATTGTTCCTTAGGTGTCTTCCACATTTTGCTTGATACTGTATATATCATTGATCTGAAGTTGACCACGTGTACCAGTATAGCAGAAGAATAAATTTCCTGGAATTTATCTGTCTTCATCCTCCATCTCTTCATCAACATGTGTTTCAAGCATGTGCCACCACATGTAGATTTTTAAGAGAGTTCTGGGGTTCAAACTCACTGGCCTCACTTATGGGCCCAGTGCTTCACGGACTGAGTCATCCAGCCTCTCACCTTAGTTTTCACACTACTTTTCACAGAAGCTTCTGACTCACTCAGGACCTCCTCTCAGCAGCACAGGTGTAGATATCTCAACTCCATAAGCTATCTGCCCTTGTCCTAACTAAGACTAACGAGTGTGTGGATCCCCACAGAGAGTTAACCTTTTTCCACACAACTGTGGATGAAAATGCCAGATAATCTTTCAAACACACACACACACACACACACACACACACACACACACACACACACACGCATGCACGCGCACACACACAGAGAGACAGAGAGAAACAGAGACAGAGATGGAGATGGAGAGAGATAGAGAGAAAGAGAGAGAGAACATTTTTTTGAAAAACTGAACCACACACACATTGCATTTTGTAGTGAGCAGCACAGATCATAACTATTTTGGGAGAGAATTTTCAGTCTCAATGTTGCTGCAAAGCACAGGACCTGTAGACTTATGGATTTATGCTGCTCAAAAGTATCATAATTTCTACAAATTGTCTTTCTTGTTAGGTTTTACTGCAATTTTGTAATAGAATTTATAAATAAAAAATGAGGCATACAATATATGGTGGTACAGTCTTAGATGGTAGGGTGACTTCATTGGCAGCCAATCAGTGACTTCTCTAACCAAACCCAGGGCTCCACAGTTAGGACCACTGAAAACTCTATTGAGATTTGAGCACATCCATATTCCGTATTCTCTCTCTCTCTCTCTCTCTCTCTCTCTCTCTCTCTCTTTCCATAGATAGATAGATAGATAGATAGATAGATAGATGATAGATAAATAGATACAGATAGAGATATATAGAGATATAAAAGATATAGATATTACCACGTAGACAAAGAAACTATTAAGTCTAAAACATACTTGCTTTGCCTTATATTTGTAAAGACTGGATTTAAAAAACAAAAACTCTCAGATCATGCCTATTTTATCAAAATTACATTTTAATTTTTTTTAAATTATAGCTAAGAAAAAAAGTTGATGAATGACGGACCAAAACTATGTCATCAGCTGTCTTTAAGAAATGAGTTTTCTAGCAACTGGCTTCTCACATTACTGGACTCATGTCTTTGCTTATGTCCCATCCAGGCTTCCGGTGTACTCGGTCATCTTTGGAAAGGGAAAGCCCCCTGGCAGACCTGTGACTAGGTGTAGTGTTTTTCCTGTCCATGGTGTTTTGCGTCATTACCTGGTTTATTAATTAATTTATTTTTATATCTTCCTGTTTGTAATGTTTATTAATCTTTTAAATATGAGTTTTGAGGGCTGGGATGTAGCTCAGCAAGAAAGGGACTTGTCTAGCATGCATAAGGCCATGGGTTTGACTACTAGCTCAGCATTAAAAAATGGTCATATGAGTGCATGTCTCTAGTCCTAATACTTGGGATGTGAAGGCAAGAGTACCAATCTTAAGAAAACCAAAAGAAAGAAAAAAAGACATTAAATGCATGAGTGGGTAAATGGAAGGAACATTTATGAATTAGGGAGTATATGAATAAAATGCTTATGAGTTAATGGCTGAATGAATGGAACAATTAAAAGGCCTGGTTCTATTGTGTCTCTTTCCTTCCTTAAACACACAGACAAATGGACAAAGATCTATGGAAAGAGAAATGTTTAATTTTCTCATTCATTTGACCAAAAGCTAATAAAACAACTTAATGGAGTGTGTGGGAATGCTATTCTGGTTCACAGTCTTGGGGGACCTAGTCCATCACAGCAGAAAGACATGGAGGTGGAGGAGCAGCTTGGCTTACATCAGTGACCAAAATGCAGAGAAAGTCCATCTTCTGTTCTCCTTTCTAATTGGTCCAGACCCCCAGGCCACAGGCTGGTGCAATTTATTCTGGGTATTCGTTCTTCTGCAGTTAAAAAGTTCTGGAAATGCCCTTGCAGATACTCTCCAGAGGTGTGCCTCATCAACACCTTAGGTGTTACTTAAGCAAATCAACTTGATAGTAGAAATTAATTATCACAGAAGGAAAGAAGAAGGATGAGGAGAAGGAACAGTAAGGGGAGGAAATGGGGCAAGAAGCAAATAAAAAAAGAAAAGGAGGAAATTGGGGCTGAGTAGAAGGCTCAGTAGATTAATTAAGTACTAGCCACACAAGCTTGACCAACATAGTCCAAATTCCAATTCATTTCTTGAAACCTATGTAAAAGGCCAGATGTCATTGCGTGGGCCTGTAATCCCAGGATTCCTTGGTTAAACAGGATGCAGAGAACTTAGAACTGCCACGAAGCTCAGAGACCAGCTAGTCTGGAGTGTGCAGTGCAGCAGAAGAAACAGAAAGAGAACTGACTCACAAACGGGAGAGAACCGAGTCCTGATAGTGTCCCCTCATTGCCACATGAACTGTGGGACATACATCCATACACACATCACACATACACACAGACACATATACACATACACACACAAATACACACACAGACACACATACACACATCACACATACACACAGACACACATACATACATCATACATACACACAGACACACATACACACATCACACATACACACAGACACACATACACACACACATCACACAGACACACATCACACATACACATACATCACACATACACACACAGACACACATCACACATACACACACACATAGGGAGAAAGGGAGAGAGAATAATAGAAAGACAAGGACATAATTGGACATGCCTATCTTCAATGAGAGAGTCTTCAGGTTGTTTCCATATGATAAAGCTACACGAAGTGATTTGGAGGCCTATGGAAGGCTTGGGATAGTTTTGAACACCTTCCCATTGGTAAGTTTCTGCTAGGAAGCATAAGAGATTGTGGTTCTCTCTGTGGCCCCATGACCACAAGACAAAAAGGAAGAGCAACCACACTGCAAAGACATCCTAAATGAGATGAGAAAATTGGAGAACTAAGTTTTGAAAAAGTACAATGAAAAGAAATTTGTTAGTGGAATGCCTCTTGCTATGTCTGATAGGAAAACTGTGTATCAAAAGGCCATATAGATATCTGGGGCTGGTTAAGTCAGTTGTAAACTGTCTTTTAAACATGAGGTCTTGAATTTTATCCCTAGAGGCTATATTTTTAAAATCCTGGTTCATCTTCCCAGCAGGAGGTGGGGAGGTGTGGGTTGGGTGGGAGGAGGGGAGGGAGAGGGAACTGTGGTTGGGATGTAAAATGAAAAAAAAAAAAAAAAAAAAAAAAAGCCTGGTGCAGTGGCACACATTTGTAATCCCAGTCCTGGAGCAGTGATGATAGGTGAATTTATGGGATTTGCTCAATGTGGTAGTTTGAATGAGAAATATCGCACAAAGGCTCACGTATCTGAACACTTGGTCTCCAGTTCATGATACTATTTGGGGAGGTTTCAGACACTTGAGAAGGTAGGACATCACTGGGAGTTGGCTTGGAGCCTTTTTAGCTATGACCCCCTGCTGATCTCTTTTGGCTTCCTGTGGGTGGATGAAAGGTGATCAGTCAGCCTAATGCTCCTGCCAGTATTCTGTTTCCTCCCTAATGGTCTTTCTGTCTCTGAAATTAAAACAAAACCTTATCTCTTAAGTGGCTTTTGGACAGGGAATTCTTATCGAAGCAACAGAAAAGTAACCAATACAAGGACCAAGCAGCTGATGCTACCTAGTGAGATACAGGCTAGTGAGAGAAACAAGGTAGACAGTGCCCGGGGAATGAGAAAAGACAGCTGAAGTTTTCCCTTTGTCTTCACATCTACACCCACCTGCAGGAGCACCCCACACACACGCACACATACACACACACACACACACACACACACACACACACACACACACCCTAGAACACAATGAACACACAAATATGGTATAGGTCTTTGCAAATAGACTGCCTTGCAGATTTTAGGGCCAGTCTTTGGGTATTGTAGTCCGACTATACTTTGAAATGGTCTCTATTTTTGTCCCCAGGAGAGCTCAGTGGATTCTCAACTTTAGTACTCCTGGACATAAACATATCATCTCCCAAGGTAATGCCCTCACATACTTTCAACCATATAAGCATTCACTAAGAATATGGTAGTTTTGTTGTTTGTTTTTCCAGACAGGGTTTCTCTGTGTAGCTTTGCGCCTTGCCTGGATCTTGCGCTGTAGACCAGGCTGGCCTTGAACTCACAAAGATCTGCCTGCCTCTGCCTCCCAAGTTCTAGGATTAAAGGTGTGTGCCACCATAGCCTGGCCAAATATGGTAGATTATAGCCCTTGACACAGGAATTAAAAAATCCAGTTTCATTTGAAGTGCCTCTGATTTCCACATGGAATAAACTACATGACATATAGTTTAAATAGCTATCACAGTCTACCTTTGTAATTTCATTAACATTATTCTTATGTATATCTTTGTCAAGGGCCTGCAAAGTCACCAAGCCTAATGATCTAAATTGGATCCCTGAGATTCACAGAGTAGAAGAGAACAAAGTTGTAGAAGTTGTCCTCTCTGACCTCCATACATGTGCTGTGGAGTAAATAGATGAAACACACACACAAACCTAATAACTCAATGTTAAACTTTGCCATAATATCCGCTGCTACTCTTGGCAAGCTGAGTGGCTATGGTGTGGGTAGGTTAATGTAAGTATGGCCTACTGATGCTGCTCCTAGACCTCTTTGCAGCTAGAGTAGAAGAACCAGGGATGGAATTGGAACCTAGATCACTCTCATGCTCTGTGGATCACTTCATATACAGCTTTGAAGACATAATCACTACAAATAAGCAATAAAGTGACAACAAAACATTGGTTTGTTTTGTCTTAGTGATTTGAGAATGGTCATCATAGGTACAGTGGAACAGTGGACATGGTGGGATTATATTCATCAGGTAAATTTTTGCTGCACAAGCATGATGACCAGAGTTCAGAGTTCAGAACCCACATAAGTGCCCAGAGTAATGACCTTTTCCCAGTTTCCAGGATGCAGAGACAGAGGATCCTTGGAGGAAGATGGCTAGCTAGACTAGCCAAATCAGTGGACTATAGGTAAAAGAGAATCTTACCTTATGTGTGCTTGAAAGTGATTAACAATGATATCTAAGGTCAACATTTGGTCTCTATATACACATGCAGACTTGTCTATTTATACCTGAATAATATTTTTACTCACACATGAACGCACATACACACATGTGCAACACATACACACACATCCTCTTTATTATTTGTACATTCTATATTTAAGTGTGTGTGTGTGTGTGTGTGTGTGTGTGTGTGTGTGTGTGTGTGATGTACAACCTCATGAATGCCAGGAGAGAGCTTCAGATTTCCTGGATCTGGAGCTACAGGCAGTTGTGAACTACTTGTTATGGGCTCTGGGACTTGATCCCAGCATCTTTGCATGGGTTGTAACTACTCAGCTATTTTGCCAATCTCAGAATTAGTGCTTTTCAAATATCCTTGAACAAGCAAGTGGTGGAGAACACATGTGAACACATCCATATTTAAATAGTTAACTTTGGAACTATTTAAATAAAATGGAAAAAGACATTTCCTCCTATGAAAGGGGGGCATAAAGTAGTCATTTTTGCTGAAAGTGTTATCATACTTGAAACCAAAATTACCATCTGCCTGTATTCTTTTAATGGACAAAAGTGTTTAAGAAAACTATAAATTATATAGCTGTAGCAAGAAAATAGAACCATCCATGCTGCAATGCTCCAGCTGTTTGGGGCTCTCTGTCATTTCAAAATATTTTGTTTTGTTTCCCCCACAAGTATTTGTATTTGTTCAAATAGTGTTCATCATCGTGCTGATTGGAAGCACACATTGCATTTCTTTCAAACCTGTGATTATGCATCCTTTGTGCTGGATTCTATTTGGTTGTCAGATGAAGCCATGCTTCTGTGGAGCAGTCTTTGTACTGGAAGACAGAAAGGATAGCAGGAGTTTCATCTGCTCTTACAAAACACTCTGCATCTCTCTTCCCACAGCTCACCAAGCCCCTGCTGTAGATTATAACATCGCATCCTCTTATTTCTATGTCTGTACCTCCCCACAAAAATGTTTGCGTTCTGTGCTGAGGGTTAGCTCTATGGTTGAGCACTTGCCTAGCATGTGTAAGGCCCTCATTTCTATCCACAAATACACGTTTCCTTTTCTTTCTGTTGTTTTCATATTTGCATAATTTCCCTAAAATGAAAATACAATTCAAAAAACATTAATTTATTTTGGCTGTCAGGGTAGAGTATGAATAGCTGGATTCATTGGCAAAAACACTGCTTGGCCCTATCACACTTCTGGTGTTTCTTTCTACTCCATGTATTTTTAGAGGATTGACGATGGTGAACTGAGTAAATAGGCATGTGTTAGTCAACTTTTTATCACTATAACTAATACCTGGGGAACTATACAAAAAGAAGAGTATGGACCAGGGAGATGGCTTCGTGTATAGAGCCCATGCTATGCAATTGTGAACACTGGGCTTTGGATCCTCAGCATTCATGCAAGTGCTAGACGGGTGTGAAGGCACACCTCTAACCCCAGCAGTGCACTCCCCACCTTTAGAAGCAGGAGATCCTTTGGTCAAAATGGTAACCACATACACCCACACACAGGAGTATACAAACCACACAGACTCACCCCACACTCGCACATATACCATACAGACACAGAGTTACATACATATACCACACACCAAACACATATGGACTTGCAGCACACACACACACACACACACACACACACACACACACACACACACACACACACATACCACTGTAGCCATAAGTTTTCTCAGGTCCCACCAGGCCCTGTGATCCCACAGCCACTTATAAAATAAAATAATCGCTCAGAAGCTTAATATTATTACAAACTATATGGCCTATGGCAGGCCTCTTGCTAGCTAGCTCTTATATCTTAAATTAACCCATTTCTATTCATCTATGTTTTGCCACATGTTTTGAGGCTTTACTGGTCTGCTGGCATGATGCTCCTTGAGTGGCATGCAATTGTTAATTAATGTTAAGCCTCTAAATGATTATTTTATAAGCAGCTGTGGGACTGCAGGGCCAGGCTGGACCAGAGGAACCTTCTAGCTACTTTTGGCTGCCCAGCGTGTTGGCTCGACTTTCTACCTAAAATCTGAGAGAACTTAAGAAGAGATTCTAAAACAGAGCCAAAAACAGTTTCCTACTTCATTTCTCATGTGGGGTGTGGTACAGAAGATGCCATGGTACAGAGACATCACAGTATTCAGGCTTGAGAATAGCATGGCAGATTCCTGCATTGATATACAGAGCTGTCTCCAAGCTGTGCAACACTCTGCATGGTGGATTTAGCTTGTACTCCCAAAAACGAAAAGGGTTTATGGGCCAGCTGTATCCTACGGGATGGCAGCATGGACCACAAAGTTGGTGAGATAAGCATGACTCTCCTGGGTACCTCCACCATGTTGGGAAGCTGAAGTGGGCGGAGTCAGCAGCCAGGGCTGCCACTTCAATCTTAGCCATGCTGCAGTTTGCAATGATCAGAAAAGGATTATAGATACATAAAAGACAGATTCAGATGGGACTAAACCCCTAAACGGTTTACAGTGTATGTAAAAATGTATATAGGCTTGGGAGAGGAAAAGGAGAATAGACAGTTACATAAAGTAATAGATAGTTTTAAAATATAAAGTCTTTAAAGAGACAGTAAACGTAATATAAAAATAAGCCATGTAAAGATGGAAATCACACGGAGAATCTGGATTATATTGTCTTTGGGATTTTTAACTGCAGAAAGACATTTGATTGTAAAGGCTGCTGAGTTAAACCAATATATATATATATATATATATATATATATATATATATATATATATATAAGGAATCTTGACTTCAAAATTTGTGTCTAAGGATACATTACTTTGCAAAAGAAGTTCTGCTTTTGTTTCCACAGAAGATGAAAACCTATGGATTGCTTCCAGGCTAACGTAGTTTGATCAACCAAGACCCCCTGAAAGGTCTCCATTGGCACCATGGCCCAGAGGATCCAACATCCAAAATCAGTTTCAAAGCAACTGGCTGAGATGATCCATCCTCACAGACTACAGCCAAGATTTAACTATAATTCTTAATTTTCGCAGGATCCCCATTAGATTATCAGGACCCCCAACCAGCAGGAAGTAGTAAGAGAAGCAATGCCCAAATTCCCAAAATATTGTTTATAAATCTTTATTTTTATTTAAAGGGGATTGATTATAAATGTAATCCCTTTCTAAAGAAGAAAAGTGGATATTATAAATATGATAGGATGAAAGGGTAGATTATTGAATCTGCCTTTAAAGAACAATAACTTGTTTAAAATCTTTTATATTGCTATGGATTTTAGTTTATTGATACAAATTTAAAGTTAGTTTTGTAATACTATATATATATATATATTTCTACTCTTGTTTAAGGTGTTATATTTATGCAACTCATTTAAAATTGTAATGTATAATTAAGAAATACAGATTAATAATTAATCAGCTACAATAATCACACAGTCATGTTAGTTAAGTTTTCTAGGTATACATAGATATATTTCAATTAGGTAGGTAATCTTCAAACACTTCAAAGACCTACGGCATTTAAATTGTTTAAAAACTTAGAATTTCTGGACAATGAGACATGTCTGCTCCTGGCAGCACTGATTTACTTCAAAGAAGATGATGGGCATCAAAGAAACTCCCTATAGAGTTTGCTTTTTCTTATGGCCAAAGTTAGTCATTTGGGCAAGAAACTGTTCTTGCCTGGACTGACTGACAAAATGTTGTATCAACTAGACACATAGGACCCATAGAAAAATGACCACTAAATTTTGTCAAAACAAGGTGAGATGGTCCTTCATGTTCCTACTTCAAAGAGTAGACTGCCACACTTCTGCAGAACACAGGGAGAAGTGACTGAGAGACTCTACACCAACAGCCTGAAGGTGGATGCCCCAACATTACAAAGTAACTTTAGGTGATTGTCCAGGCAGCCAGATGTCTCTGTCATTTCTAGAATTATGGAAGTTGCATGCCATGAACTTCCTGTTTAGTCAGGTAATATTATATCCTTCTGGGGTCTTTGAAGTAGTTGAAGACTAGATAGTTATAATTTTCCTTGGTTATGATAAAAGATAAATTAAATATGAAACTTAAGACTCACAAATATAGGATAGATAATAAAATATTTTCTTTAATTTTGCTAAATACAAGTAGACTAGATATTGTAACTAATTTTGCTTGATAAGTGTTCTACTATATGTAATTTTACTATGTTAAAGTTAAAACCTTCCTTTTTGATTTGATAGAAAAGAGGAAGTGCTGGGGGATGTCTTTCTGTATGCTATGAATATATGTTGTTCCCATTGGTTAATAAATAAGCTGCTTTGGACTGTCACAGGACAGCTTAGAGGCAGGGAGGAGAATCCAAGGAGAGAGACAAGAAAGAGAAAGGCAAAGTGTGGAGAGACACCAGTCTGCTGCCTAAGGAGCAACGTGCTAGCAGACAGGTAAAGCCATGGAACATGTGGCAAAGCATAGATTAATATAAATGGGCTAATTTAAGATATAAGAGCTAGCTAGCAAGAGGTCTGTCAAAGGCTATATGGTTTATTAATCAATGAGATCAACATATATTCACAGCATACAGAAAGATATCCCACAATACCACAACAAACACACATGTACTTATACCACACTCACATATAAGGACACACATCACACACAAAGAGACTCGCACTGCATACACAAGAAATAAAAAAGAAAATATTTTGTTTTGCCTCATGGTTTGTAGATTTAGCAAGTATTAACTGCCCTGCTGTTGCAGGTCTTTAAAGAGGAGACTCGCCATGGCAGGAAATATGTGACTGAACAACTCCATGCAGGTATAGCTAGGAAGTGAAAGAAAGCAGGAGGAAAGATCTGGGATCCCACAATCCTTTCCAAGAGTACAACACAATGACCAATATGTATAAGGTTTAATTTGCAAGCTCTGGATCAAATTTCAGCTCATTGGTCTCACCTCTAAGTCCTGGGTTCCACTTTATGTCCTAGATCTCACCTGTAAGCACTAGGTCCTCCAGGTGGGAGGTTCCCAACTCCAGATCTGATTTCCCACCTTTAGATCCTAGGACCCACCTCCAGTTCTAGGTCTTGCCTCAAAGTCCTTGGTTCGATTTCTTAAAGTTTCCACAGTGTCACAGTCCTGCAAAGCTGAGTTCACCTTAGATCTAAACTACAGGAAGGGGGATGTGGGAGGTGTGAAACAGATGGATATTTTGAGTAGAAAGCAGATCAGGAGGAAAGCATTGTAAAGAAGGAAAAATCTTGAAAAGGGGAAAATGCTTTGGGATGTTCTGTATGTTAAATGTGCTGCTCTGATTGGTTAATAAATAGAACACTGATTGGCCAGTAGCCAGGCAGGAAGTATAGGTGGGACAAGGAGAGAAGAGAGTCAGGAGTCGCAAGCCAGACACAGAGGAAGCGAGATGTAAAATTACCAGTAAGCCACAAGCCACGTGGCAACTTATAGATTAATAGTAATGAGTTAATTTAAGACATAAGAACTAGATAACAAGAAGCCATACACTTTGTAAGCAATATAAGTCTCTGTGTGTTTACTCAGTTGGATCTAAGCGGCTGTGGGACTGGCAGGTGAGAGAGATTCGCCCTGACCGTGGGCCAGTACAGGAAAACAACAAAACAGTGACAAGAATATTGGAAATAAGTATAATATTGTAATTAGGAAATGGGTAAGAAAGAGTTTTTGGACTCAGATGAGACTATAGAGATGGACGGAGAATGTCCTAGGGGTTCTTGTGCTGAACTACAATATAGAGAAGTGGGGACAATTTCACAACCTTAATCAAATTAGATTGTACACAATGCTTTACCTTTCTTTTATAAAATAAAATAAAGCCCTCTACAACATCAGAAGGAATTCTAACATCTGCTTAGTATCGCTCTTCATGGAAGGAGGGTGCCTATGCCATCAGTGTATGTTGGGAAGCCTGGTCCAAGCTTTGTGATTTTGCTTTCTTGTGAAGCTGAAAAAAACATCTACTCATCATAGTCTCCTTCGTATTTCCTGTATGGTGAGTCTACTGGTGTTATGGTTAGTTTTGATGTCCACATGCCCCAAATTAGAATAACCTGAGTAGCGATCTCCAAATGAGGAACTGTCCCAATTGCCTTAGTTGATACGGGAAGACCCTTTCTCATTATAGATGGTACCTTCTAGTAGCAACCCAGATAAAAGGCAGAAAGAAGATTATTTTATTTTTACCCACTTGGCCTTCCTCACTGCCAGTCAGTTGACCCAGGTGTTGCTGGTGCTGATTCATCCACTGATATCAGGACTAGCATTACCTGGCTTCCACTGAGAAATAAAGACCAGGGGATCCCCAGGAACTTTAATGATTTTTAGTTAAAGATTGTGACTGCCTTGTGGACTAAACAACTGCCAGGTTATCAGCCTCTTAGTTGAAGGACTGCCACCATGGGACTGATGAACCAGCTTGACTCCATCTTTAGATCAATAGATCATGTTGTTACAAGGTCAAAATAAATTGGTTCCTGTTTTTTGTAAAATTTGTTTCTATGTCTTAGAATTTGATGTGGCTGTATCTTGGACATTCTTGGAATTGGACTTGGTCCATACCTGACTGTTTCTTGACCTACACCCACCCTCATAAGGTAAAATGTTCTGCCAAATAATTTTGAAATGTTCTGCCAAGTTTCCACATAACCATATTTCTCTGGAAATCCCCCAAACCTTCAAACCTTCCTTGTCTTGCAGCTTGGGGGCTATAAAAACATGTTTTCCCCATGTTTGTGGCTGACCTTTTAAATCATGCATTTAAGACAGAGTGCCTGTGTGGTCTGGGCAGGTGTCTCCATGATGGGTAAGGTGACCTGCTGACGTCCCACACAACCTAAGTCAGAAACTCATTTATTAGTAAAAGGGGGACCTGTAGGGTTCTAGCCCCTGTTTTGGGTAACTGTTGCCTTGCTTGCTCACCTTGACCTTGATGTCCTCCCTATGCTAATTCCCTGCCGGGTTCCACCCTCCTGAATGCTTAAGGGAAGTTCCTTGTCTGTGTATCCTGAATAAAGGGCATTAACAGCTTAGATGCAAGATTGTAAAACATGGGTAGCGAACTTCTGCCCTCCAGGGTTCTCCCATTGTGCTGTAAGCCTGTATTTAAGACCTCCTCCCTCCTTTAATAAATGGAATTCTGCTGTGGGATGTTCTGTATGTCCTGTGGGAGCCCGTTCTCAGGTTACTCGTGGCTTTACCCAGCAGGTCCGCATAGAGGGTGATTAGGCCTGAGTGCAGGTGTCTGAGATGGTCTGTACTTGGCTGTGCTGGGGGATGGTCTGTATGTCAAATTGCTCTGATTGGTCAATAAATAAAACACTGACTGGCCAGTGGCTAGGCAGGAAGTATAGGCGGGACTAACAGAGAGGAGAAAAGAAAGAACAGGAAGGCAGAAGGAGTCACTGCCAGCCACCACCCTGACAAGCAGCATGAAAAGATGCCAGTAAGCCATGAGCCTCATGGCAGGGTATAAATTTATGGAAATGGATTAATTTAAGCTAGTAGAACAGTTAGCAAGAAGCCTGCCACGGCCATACAGTTTGTAAGCAATATAAGTCTCTGTGTTTACTTGGTTGGGTCTGAGCGGCTGTGGGACTGGTGGGTGACAAAGATTTGTCCTGACTGTGGACAAGGCAGGAAAACTCTAGCTACAGCATTTGGCATAAAAATAAAATAAAAATTAAAAAAAAAAGAAATATATCACCACATGAGAAGAATCTTTGGGGGGATTATGAAAAATCTTCTAAAATTAAGTAATAGTTATACACTTCTTCAGATACTAAAAAAACAAAACTTTGAAATGTACTTATTAATTTATTTGATAGTACCAGGGATTGGATCTAGGCCCTATGAATATTCATCAAGGAAAATCAAAAAAAAAAAAAAAGAGAGAGAGAGACAGAGAGGCAGTCACCAGCTATATTGTGGACATATAATAAAGCTTGCAATAAATTTGGCTAGTTTGGTTTTTGGTCTTTATTCTCATTCAGTTGGATTAACAGGTATACTCTAATTGCTGAGGCAACCAACTCAAAATAGTGGGTACTTAGGCTCTCTAGTGCAATTCAGCTATTGGTACTATATTAATATAAGCTGAGTGTGTGTGTGTGTGTGTGTGTGTGTGTGTGTGTGTGTGTGTGTGTGTTCAGCCTATTGGTTCTGTTCCTCTAGAGGAACTTGACAATTCATACTGAACTCTGTTAGCTTTTATTCATGTGGTAATGACATTTCTTAGTTTTGGGAGATGTTTATTCTAGATATATTATTTTGGGTTGACAATTTTAACTATATTATCCATCTTTATGTCACTTTAATAAATCACTGGACACAGGCTACTTATGAAGTCAAGAAAAATTATTTTTGCTTAGCCTATCTGGCCTATTATGTCAGGAGATCATGTTAGATTGGTTGTTCAAATCCTATTTGTGATAGGCAGGAGGAAGAAGACAGTCAGAGTACTATCACTACTTTGGAGAGCATGGCTCCAATAATCCAAGGGTTTCCCACTGGGCTCTACTTCCTAATACTGATATCCTGAGGACCAAGGCTTTAGTATCTGGATCTTTATGGAGTCATCCATGATCAAACCCAAACATTGGGGTTTTTCTGCCCTCTCATTAGAAAAATCATCTGCCTACCATCTGACCTGCAAAGCTTTAGCTCAGAAATCTAAAACTCTTATTAGAGACATCTTTTTTGATATGTCCTAGTTAATTTTGACTGTGAACCTGACAATGCCTAGAGTAATCTGAGAAGAAAACCCCAACTGAGCAACTGTCTAGATATGATTTACTATATGCATGTGTAATGACTAGTTTTAGTCATCAACTTGACATACCCAGGAAGAAGGAATCTCAGTTGAAGAACTTACTTCATCAAATTGACATATGAGCATATCTGTAGGCATTTTCTTAATTGCTCATTGATATAAGAGGGCACAGTCCACTGTGGTTATTACCTTCCCTATTCAGCTGGGCCTGCACTGTATACACAAAGATACCTAAACATGAGTCTGAGTGAGCCACAAAGCAGTGTTTATAAGTGGTTATGCATACAGTTCTTGCTTGAATCCTGCCCTCACTCTGTCAATGATGGATTGTGATCTGGAAGTGTAAACCAAATAAGCTTTTACTTCCCCCGAGTTGCTTCCCGGAGTAATTTAATCCAAGTAAAATAAAGGAAAGCAGATGCTGATCTAATAACTTTATATTGTAATTTTCACATTTTTAACTCTTTTTCTAACCTTTGGTACCTCTATTGTGATGTGGCTTGGTGTGGGTCTTCTTGGATTCATCCTGTATCTAGTATGTCAATCTACTAATGTTTGTAGATCCATCTTTCCTCAGATTCTTAGAATTCTTGGCCATTGCTACTTCAGACAAATGCTATGCTACTTTCTGACCTCACATTCAGAATATGTCACATAGACTCTGTGATGGTTTGAATAAGAAGGGACTTTATAGGCTCATATATTTGAATGCTTAGTTTTCAGGGACTGGCACTATTTGAGAAGATTAGGGGGTGAGGTTTTGTTAGAGTAAATGTGGCCTTGTTAGAAGAAATATGTCTTTAGGGGTCAACTTTGAGGTTTTAAAAGCCCATGCCAGGTCTAGTCTCCCCTTGCCTGTGTCTCTGTCCCCATCTCTTCTCCTCCCCTCCCCTCCCCTCTCCTCCCCTCTCCTCTCCTCTCCTCCCCTCCCCTCTCCTCTCCTCTCCTCTCCTCTCTCTCCTCTTCTCTCCTCCCCTCCCCTCCCCTCCCCTCCCGTCTCCTCCCCTCCCCTCTCCTCTCCTCTCCTCTTCTCTACTCTTCTCTCCCCTCCTCTTCTCTCTTCTCTCTGTTTCTGCCTGTAGATCATGTTGTGGATATAAAGTCTCAGCCAAATCTCCTATAACATATCCACCTTTATGCTACCATATTTCCTGCAATAATAATAATAATTGACTAAGCCTATGAAACTGTATGCAAAACCCCAATTAAATGCTTTCCTTTATAAGAGTCACCTTGGTTAATGGAATACTAAGACAGTCTCTGCTCACTTTTCTGCATTATTTTTGCTTTTCATTTTATGGACTTGATAACATCAATCATTCTTAATTCCCTGACATTTTTTCCATCTGTTAAGATCTATTACTGCAACAACCTAGTGTCTTTTTTAGTTCCAAAGTTACCACTTTGTGCTTTTAAAACTAATTTCTTTTTCTTCACACTATTGTTTATTCATAGACTGTTTTGCATATTTACTTTATTCAGCTGTATTTCCCACAACATTGTGTATTTAAGACAGCTGTCTTAAAGTCTTTGTCTAGTAGGGTTGATTCCTTTTTCTCTTTGGAGTTAGTTCTTAGAGAATTGTTCTCTTTCCATTAATGAATTTGTTTCTGTGGTAGTTTGAATGTAATTGACACAATTAGCTTACAGGGAGTGGCACTATTAGGAGGTATGGCTTTGCTGGAGTAGGTATGGTTGTATTGAAGTAAGCATGTTACTTTTTAGGTGAGCTTTAAGGTTTCCTGTGCTCAAGATACTGCCTAGTGTACCGACCACTTCCTAATGCCTTCTGATCAAGATATATTCAGTACTGTGTCTGCCTGCATGCCACCATGCTCCCTGCCATGATGACAATGGACTGAACCTCTAAAATGTAAGCCCCCACCTCAGTTAAATGTTTTCTTTTATAAGAGTTGCCATGGTCATGGTCTCTTCACAACAATAGCAACCCCAAGACAGTTTCTTTGTATGCCTTGTTACCTGTTGAAAAAAATGTACATTTGAAAACAAACTCAAATTTCTCAATCATTGCAGATAATAAACATCTTCACCAAGTAGCTCATGACTACTTATTTTAAATGTTTACGATGAATATCTTTCCTTAATCTATATATATGCTGCCATCCCAACTCAAATATATGGCTATATTAAAATTTCTTAATCTCCATATACCCTTGTTTCTTTTGATGGGGAGACCTTGAATGTTCTCTATATTTCTTTTCTTTTAGATCACATGCATCCACTCATGCCAGTCTTTGCCAGCTGTTTATGCACAGTAGCAGCACCACTATTATAATGTCTTGACTTTACTGTCATTCCTGCCTGATGTAAAGGTCAGATGTGACAGAAACCAGTCCCTCATGCAGCATCCAGACAAGACAAGTATTGCAAAGGAGTGCTACTCTTTCCCCTCTGTCCTGCAGGGGATGCAGGGATTGGCAATTAGTTTCTTACTGCATTAAGCAGGCAAAAAAGTCTGGTGTAGCCAATGATACAAGTTTGGGGGAGGCAGAGACAGGAGGAGCCCTGGGTCTTGTTGGCCAGCTCAATTAATGAGTTTCAGAGTCAATGTGACCCTTTCTCAAAACATGAAAGTGATTGAGAAAGGCACATGGTATTGACCACTGGCCGTCATATGCATACACAGACATGCCAACGTGTTCGAGCATAGAACTCACTCTCTGATTCAGGCTAGTCTCAAAACTCATAATGATGTTCCTGCTTCAGTCTTACAATTGCTTAGATTACAAGTGAGAGGCACTCCACTGAGTAGAGTAAGAATTCATGAGTTATACCTCTAGTTCAATGACTTTGCTGCCTACCTCAGACTCTGTCCTCAGTTCTCATGTGGCAGCAGTTCCATCTCCTGGTACCCTGCCCTCCTTGAAGCATATGCTGGAGTTGTGATCTGACTGATATATAGCAGATACCAGGTCTGAATTCACTGCAAGGGAAAAATTAGGAGCAAGTTCAAGGAATTTTAGTTTTGAAGTTCAAGAGTCTAGAGAAAGACTTGTCATTATTACCCCACTATTCAGTAAATACTAGTTAATAGATTAGGCCTTTGTGGGGCAGTGAGAATTTATATAACTATAGTGAATGCTTTCCAAGTCAGAGCAGGCACAAAGCAGCTTTGTTCGCAGTTCTGAGCAGGAAGAAGGCATGTGTTTCTGAGGCCATACAGCTTCAAGAAGAGCCCACTAAAGAGAAAAGAAGCTTCTTGGGGACCAGTAAGGACATTTCTGGAAAGATCTATTTTGTTTGTTTATGTTTTCTAAACATTTACCCATCTATATAAGATCACATCCATCACTTACTAACTCTCTTTACCCCCTTTAGTGACCCCACCCTGCCACCCTTAGAACTCCTGTCTCCTTTTATTTTTATACTTCTTTTAATGACAACCTTCTGAGTCTGATTAATGCTGCCCATAAGTATGTGGGTGTATGGCCATCCACATGGGCAAGACTAATCTACCAGTAGCCATGCCCCCACATTGGAGAATGACTTTCTCTCAGCAGACATAAACTACCAATAGCTCCTCTTATGGCCATATCAGCCCTCTACCATCTATGCTGGAATTTTGATTAGTTTGATTTTTTTTTAATGTTTTGCAAGTTGTTATACCCAGAGTCCCCCAAAGACAACCAAGAGACCAAATCCAATGAAAAAGCAAAGAATCTTTTTACTATTGCAAGTTAACCCAGGTCTATCCATCCATCTGATGCAGCAGCAGAGCAGGAGAGACGACCCCAAGTAGCAAAGGGGCAGGCTATTTACAGGGAGTAAAGTAAGGGAGTGAAGCAAGGGTGGGGTGGGGTCTATAGACTACATAAGAACAGACTCAGCATTGATGTACCTCCCACCTGGAGATGCTGTTCTAGGTTAGCTTGTAGCTATGAGAAAACTACTATCTCTTTCAGTGGTTGTTATAGCTACTACATTATTTTTCTTTACCATGAGCCTGCTAGCTATAACTTTTAATTGGCTTCTTTTATAATATGTAGACATCTGGTGGGGTTTTCCTATAACTAGAGCTAGGCCCAAGGTTGGGTGTTCAAGGGCACATCATGCTGTGCCATTGGCCTACATCATGTTGGGTCTTTTTCACAGCCTGTCATGGCTGCAGATCTCAAGGCCTTCTGTTTGCATTGTTTTAAATCAGCATATAATTTATTATTTATTTTTAATATTGTAGGGTTTTGATAATATATATTTCCTCTCTCTTTCATCTAAAACATCTTATATAATTCTCAACTACAATGCTCTCTTTCAAATCCATAGCCTATTTTCCTTTACTTGTTGTTACATGTATAATACATAATGTACGTAAATAAAATCTGTTCAATCTATATAATGCCATTTATATGTATATTTCCAGGGCTGACCATTTGGTATTGGATAACCAATTTGTGCTCTTCCCTGTGGAAGACTATTCTTCTGCTCTCAGTATTCATTAGTTGCCTGCAGTTCTTTGTTTGGATTACAGCCTGCTGAATTTTCCTCTGTTCACATTAGCATGCCTATTGGTGTGGTCCATGCACCGGTTAAGTATCGGCAGCCATATTGGTGAGACTTCATGGATGTCTTCTGAAATTCATAAGAGACACAATCTCACAGCAAACTTCCTCTTCCTCTGACTCATATGGTATTTCTGGACCCTTTTCTAAAATTGTCCCTGGGCCTTAGATATAGCAGTTGTATTGTAGATATATGGGTTAGGACTGGGCTCCACAGCTCTGAAAATCGATTGGTTATGATTTTCTATAATGGTCACCATCTGTTGTAACCACAAGTTCTCTTGAATAGAAGTGAGATCTGTTATTTATTTTTAAAAATAGTTGCTAGAAATATGTGTCATTAGTGTTCAAGCACCCAAAACTCTCTGTTTTTTTGAAACAGATTATCTCTGTTGTGTAGCTATGGCTATTCTGGAACTGGCTAGTTAAACCAGCCTGGCCTTGAACTCAAAGAAGTCCACTTGCCTCTGCAATTAGAGGTGTATACCACCACTCCTGCCATGGGATGTCTTTCTGTATACTGTGAATATGTGTTGCTCTGATTGGTTGATAAATAAAACTGGTAAGGCAGCTTAGAGGCAGGCAGGAAATCCAAGGAGAGAGACAGGAAAGATAAAGGCAGGGTCTGAAGAGATGCTAGCTGCTGCCAAAGGAGAAGCAATATGCCAGCATACTGGTAATGCCACGGCCATGTGGCAAAACGTAGATTAATAGAAATGGGTTAATTTAAGATGAAAGAGCTAGCTATAAGAAGCCTGCCATAGGCCATACAGTTTGTGAATAATATTAATTCTCTGAATGATTATTTTATAAGTGACTGTGGGACCACAGGGCCAGGCTGGACCAGAGAAACTTTATGGTTACATTTGGTGCCAAGACATGGTAGCAAGAATTTCCACACAAAACCTGAGAAAGCTTTTTTAAAAGATTCTAAAATGGAGCTAAAAACAGATTCCTAATTGTGTCTCTCAGGTAAGCCATGACCTGCAGGTTTGACCGACAGTATGGTGGATTCCCATTGTGGTGCACAGAGGTGTCTCCAAGCCACACAGCATGTTGAATGGCAGATTTAGCTTTTGCTAGTACAGAAAAAAAACAAAAAAACAAACAAACAAACAAACAAACAAACAAAAAGGTTTCTGGACTACATGCTACTTGTTGGAGGCATAGATCCACTGCTTCCTGGAGTTGGCAGTAGGTGTACCTCTGCCATGTTGAGAGGCTGAGGTGGGTGGAGTCAGCAGCCAAGTCTGAGATGTTGGTCCCAGCCATGCAGCTTAGCAGTTTAAAATTTCTCTTGGTCAAAGAAGGATTACAGATTCACAATAAGACAGATTAAGATGAATAAAACTCTAAACGGTTTACAGTGTGTGTAAAAATGTACGGAGGCTTGGAAGAGAGAGGAAAAGTAATATGAAGAAATAGTTTTAAAAAATAAAGTCTTTAAAGAGACAGTAAAAGTAATATGAAAAATAAGCCACATAAAGATAGAAATCACACATGGAGTCTGGATTATATTGTCTTTGGAATTTTTAACTACAGAAAGACATTTGATTGTAAAGGCTGCTGAGTTAAACTGATAAGTATATTTTAAAGGTATCTTGACTTCAAAATTTATGTCTAAGGATACGTTGCTTTGGAAAAGAAGTTCTGCTTTTGTCCACAGAAGATGAAAACCTGTGGATTGCTTCCGGGCTAATATGGTTTGATCAACCAAGACCCCCTGAAAGGTCTCTAATGACACCATGGCCCAGATGACCCAACATCCAAAATTAGCTTCCAAGCAACTGGCTGAGATGATCTATCCTCACAGACTACAGCCAAGATTTAACAATAATTCTTAATTTTCTCAGGCTCCCCATAAGATTACCAGCACCACACACAACCAGCAGGAAGTAGTATAGGTAGCTATGCCCAAATTCCCAAAATATTGTTTATGAATGTTTATTTTTACTTAAAGGGGGTTGATTGTAAATACAATCTCTTTCTAAAAATAAAAAGAAAATAGTATAGATATGATAGGATAAAAGGGTAGATTGTTGAATCTACTTTTAAAGAGCAACAACTTGTTTTAAATGTTTTATATTGCTATGGGTTTTAGTTTATTGATACAAATTTAAAGTTAATTTTGTTATACTATATGTATATTTCTACTGTTGTTTAAGGTGTTATGTTTATGCACCTCATTTAAAATTGTAATATATCATTAAGAAATACAGGTTAATAATTGGTCCTCTATGATAATCAAACTTATAGTCATATTACTTAAGGTTTCTAGATATACATAGATATATTTCAATTAGGTAGGTAATCTTCAAATACTTCACAGACCTACAGAATATGGCATTTAAAATGTTTTAAAACTTAATCTTTCTGGACAATGAGACATGTCTGCTCCTGGCAGCACCAATTTACTTCAAAGATGAAGATGGGCATCAAATGTAGTTTATCTTCTTGGCACAAAACTGGCCTGCTGAGCAAAGAACTGCTCTTATCTGGACTGCTTGACAGTATGTTATAAAACCAGACATGTAGGATCCATGAAAAAATTACCACCAAAATTTGCCAAAACAAGGTGAGATGGTCCCTAAGGTTCCTGCTTTTCAGAGGAGATGGCCAGACATTCTACAGGACACAGGGAAAAGCAACTGAGAGACTCTAGGCCTAAAGACTGAAGATGGATGCCCCAACATTGCAGAGGAACTTTGGGTGACTATCCCAGGCAGCCAGCTATATCTCTGTCTTACAATGCTCTTCCTGTTTACTTAGATAATATTATATCCTTCTGGGTCTTTGATGTAGTTAAAGACTAAATATAATTTCCCTTGGTTATGATAAAAGATACATTAGATATGAAACCTTAGACTCACAAATATAGGATACATTTTTTCTTTAATTTTGCTAATACAAATAGACTAGATATTGCAACTGTAATTTTTGCTTGATATCTGTTCTACTATATATAATTTTACTATGTTAAAGTTAAAACCTTCCTTTTTGATTATACAGAAAAGGGGATGTGCTGTGGGATGTCTTTCTGTACGCTGTGAATATGTGTTGCTCTGATTGGCTGATAAATAAAGCTGCATTGGCCTCTGGCAAGGCAGCTTAGAGGCAGGCAACAAATCCAATGAGAGAGACAGGACAGAGAAAGTTAGGGTCTGAAGAGTCACCAGCCACTGCCAAGGGAAAAGCAAGATGCTAGCAGACTGGTAATGCCACAGCCATGTGACAAAACATAGATTAATAGAAATGGGTTAATTTAAGATGAAAGAGCTAGCTAGCAAGAGGCCTGCCATAGGCCATACAGTTTGTAAATAATATTAAGCCTCTGAATTTTATAAGTAGCTGTGGGACCATGGGGATGGGCATGGGCAGAACTAGAGAAACCTTATCTGCTATACACACCTAGCCAGAAATTCTTTTTATGGACTCTTTCCCAAAACTTCCAAACCACTTTCTATCTACACATACAGTGTATAAAACTAAAATAAGAATAATGCTAATTACCACTTCTATACTGTTCATATTACAGAAAAACAGGCTAACTCCAATGTTGCTGAGTCCTAATGGCTCCCTCAGGGGAGGTGGTACCAAGTCATGGCCTCAGTGGCACAGACACTGTGAGTCAGGTAAAGGACAAATAGCAAACTCTTTTATTCAGCAATGGGGAGAGTCTTATATACCCGCCTCTCAGCACCCAGGCTGCAACCTGATTTGGTGACATTGCATGGTCACCCCTCACTGGCTAGGCATGATAATGAACTCTGACATCACATTTTTTTAGGCCTTCAGGAAGACTCCAAGTTGACTTATCTCTTGGCCTCATAGGCCATATATTTCTACATATTCACTCTTTTTTATTACATGGGTGCTCAGCAGGAGCCAGAGTTCTTTGCTCAGGCCTTTGTGACCCTGGCTCAGGAAGTCTCATCAACTGGACTATGCCTTACTTAGGTTCACTTGCCTAACAAACTCTTAACCATCATTGACTACCAGCCCTCGAAGAACATCCATTCCTGGGGAGCCACCCATGTGGAGAGGATTAGGCAGTAGCCTTTTGAATTTCAGAGAACCAGGCATGCATAACCCCACCCCCCATGTAGGGCTATGAGCCATTAAAATCTGAAGAGTCGCCTTAGTTGCTGCCCATTGCTGTTGGATGTGCTGGGGGAGGCATATGAAGAGAATAAGGATTAATAGTATCACCTTGCCAATCAAAGTATATACGAGCATCTAGGAATGATCAAATAGCCTTTATAAGTTGTCCCAGACCTTAGTTAAAAAATCTGTCTCCAATGACATCACAGAGACCCTGGTCATATTGAGAGAGGATATTTGTTCTCAAAGTAGAATGGAGTAATTAAGGGGGTGAGGCAAACTGCCTGAAAGCATGGATCAAAGGCCAGCAGGGACATGTCTCTTACTAATTCTATTTCTTAGGCATTAGACAAAAGAAAGAAAAAAAGCAAAGGGCTTCCTCCACAGACCAGGTACCATCTAACATTTTGGTGGTCAGTACCAAGTCCAAAAATGCCAGGCCTAGACAAAAGTTGGTGTTAAATATCACAGGAAAAATAGGGGAGTTAATTGCCACTGGCAATAGAATGGGAGGCAGGAACCAGAGTCCATAGATCATCTGCATTTGGGGGAATAAAAGGGACAATGATGATGAGTATTACATTAGTCATCCATGGCCAATTCTTCTTTGGTGGAGGCAGGCTGGTCCATCATTGGAAGCACATCTCTTGTTGGGACCCATATTGACATAGTTGGACTCTGAGGAAAAACACACGTGTACCATCTTCCATGAATCAGCAGAGGGGCTGTTGGCTTCCATTGGAAGGAGATAGGGTCTTCCCATCTAATTAGTGGTAGAGGTGTGCCCTGGGGCAAAAACACCCAATGTTTATATGCTGGACTGAGTCCCACCTCATCAAAGCTGAAAAAATTTATTTGGAAAAGGACTTCAGTTAGGGCCAATTGGGGATCCCTTTTTGTCTCTGGTGAGATGGTCTTGGCCAATAGTTCTTCAAGAGTTCGCTTGGCTCTTTCCATTATGGCTTGTCCCTGAGGAGTATTGGACATTCCAGTGGTCTGAGAGATCTTTCAGGATCCCAGGAAGTCATTAAACTGTTTCAAGGCATAGGCAGGGCCATTGATAGTCTTTATAGCCCAAGGCACCCCCTTGACCAATGTGGCCAATTTAAGGGCCTTAATAACATTAAGTCTTTTCCCCAGAAAGGGCAAGGGCATACACAAAGGAGGAACATGTATCCACTTTCACATGAACATATCTAACATTGTCAAAAGGAACATAATGCATAATGTTCATTTGCTAAATGTCATTGAACAATAAGCCATAATGGTTGGCTCCTGCACATTGGAGTGGCCCCAAAGGGGCAAAAGGGGAGCAGGTGACACAGGACTGAGACAAATGCTTGCACTGGAATGCTGGCAGCTCAGGGAGAAGCCTATGCAGGTTCTGTGGAGACAGGTGAAATTGCTGTTGAAGAGCCCTGGCTTGTTCTAGGAGGTCTATACTAGCTATAAATATGATGGCATCTGTAGCCTCATTTCCTTGAGGCAATATTCCTGGCAGTTTGGAGTGGGATCTAATATATGATAGGTACCAGGGCTCAGTCCTCTAATTTAAGACGTCTTGTATGAGCAGCATAATGCTGGCAATGGGGGCCAGTGAATCTTTGACTTGAGAAAAGACCAGCATACAAACTGCTTGTACAGTGTACTGGCTGTCAGAAAAAAAATATTAAAGTGCTCAGTCTGGCACTCCACTAGAACCTTGAAGAGGGCCAAGAGCTCATTCACTTGAACAGAACCAAGGTTAGGAATAACATAACATAACATCTTTGGAGCCTGGATATTGGACAAGAATATCATATCTGTTTTTATTGGAATCTGTAAAGGCCAGGGTGGTGTGAGGGATGGGAGTGGAGGAAGAGACTGCATGGGGCTGTATCTGTATTTGATGTGTGGGAAGCTCTGCTATGATCTGACTTTTGGAAAATCATTGTCAATAACTCATATGGACCCTGCAATCATTTACTGGAATGAGATAGAATTCATCCAGAGGGACTCGATATTCTTTAGAGAAAAGGGGAAGACAAGAGTGAGTACAATTCCTTCATTTCCAATTTAAAGAAAAAGGGGGCAGACCTGCTTAGAAATGGAAAGGCCTAAAAAGGCAAAGTGGTGTAGCATTTTAATCTTTTCTGGTACCACAATCAGATGTAATGATGCAAGATCTTTTAACACTCTTTTGGCAGTCCTTTGCAGATAGACTGCATCTAGATATGCCAGAAGGAGATCATGCATGTAATACATCAAGAGGACATCCTTGGGAATATTTACCAAGCCCCAAAAAACATTTAACTGGCTGATTGTGAGGCTATTCTTCATTCCTTTTGGTAAAACCACCCATTGCTATCTCCTGGCTTATGCATATTAGATTCCCATACTATAAAGGCAAAATGGTCTCCATCCTGTGACACTGGGGAAATTTGAAAAAAAAGGAACCCTTAATATCAAAAAATAAAATATAATAAAATGGAGGAATACTGCTAAAGTGGGGAAAACCTGGTTGTGTGGACCCTATTTTTTGCATTTGATCATTAACTACATGAAGATCCTGCAGGAGATGATAGCATCCCCATCTCTTGGGAATAGCAAATATAGCAGTATTGTGTTTATTTGTGGTCATTTCTATGTGTGCCATCTTTAGTCATTCTGCAACTAATTCCTTTAGAATTGACAGCTTGGGTGTAGCTGGAGAGTTTCTCTCCAACTTCCGCCAAGCCCTGGAAGTCCTGCAGCCCACCTATAAAATAAACACACAGACGGTTATATTATTTAAACTGTTTGACATAATGACTCAGGCTTCTTGCTATCTAGTGCCTATATCTCAAATTAACCCATATCTATTAGTCTGTAAGTTGCCACATGGCTCATTGCTTACTGGTACCTTACATCTTGCTTATCATGGAGGCAGCTGGCAATGTCTCTCTGCCCCAGCTTTCTACCTCCCAGAATTCTTCTCCTTCTTGTCCTACCTACCCTATCCTTCTTGCCTGGCTACTGGCCAGTTAGTGTTTTATTTATCAATCAATCATAACAACATATATTTACAGCATACAGGATATCCAACAACACTTGGGTTCGATTATAGGTCACTGTTCTACCAAGATGTCTTGATTTGAGAGCCATGTCATTGGAATGGTGCTAACAGGCTCAACCATGGTGGATTTCGGAGGGACAGTGGCCCTTAGAATTGGATGTGGAACTAATGTGTAGGATTGTGATTGCCTAACCTGTCTTTTCATGGACTTGAAGGTCACCAAAGAAAGCTCTATCATCAGTAGTTATAACAACACTCACATCCTTCAGTATATCTCTACCTCAGAGGTTTCTCAGTACTGTAGAAACTATAGGGTGTATGGCTCCCTTGTTGCCATCAAGGTCTTTCCAATGCACTGGACAGGTGGTAATTTTTGAATCTTGTTGGCCTCCTACTTCAATGATGAGGGGACAAGGTCTAAATTTCTAATGAGGGAAGCAGAGTGCCTCCATTTCTGTTAATATGGTGATGTCTACACCCAGATCCACCAAGCCTTTAACAGCTTGTCCATAAAGATAGATGGTCAGCATTGGGGAGTGTGGAAAAATGACCAGTGTCCAATAGATTATTGTATTACCAGTCTTCTCTTACTGGTGGGGCTGAGGAATGCCCCACTTGGAGTTTAAAGGAGCTGATGCTTCAACAAGCTATGATCTGCAGTCATTTGCCCAATGAAATTCCTTATTGTATTTGGGTCATTGGGTCCTAGGCTTTGCCAAGGGGCAGTCACACCTCAAATGGCCTGGTTTGCTGCTTCCCCAGCAAGATCTGTCTACTGGGGGGCCCTCAGGTGTGCTGCTGGCACACTGCCTATCCACCAGGAGGGCACTCATGGAAGTGGTGAGGGCAGTGATGGGACTATTACTGGGGTCAAGATCTCTTGCAACCAGTACCCACTTGTGAATGTCCTCGTTGTGGACCAGTGTGACCACACTGCTGGTGGGCGCACTAAGCCATTCCAAACCCAATTGTTCAATTAACATTTCACTAGTGGGGCCTGAGTCTACTCTCCATCTTACTGCCTCATTGACACATGTGAGAAAATCAGTTAAAAGTTCCCCTCGTTGTTAAATAATATTGTGGATATAAGTTGAAGGTTCCTGTGGGGTACGTGCCTTAAAAGCCTTAAAGGCCCAGTTGGAAACCTTTTGGTAGTAGGCTTGATGGATAGGATGGACAAAGTTACCTCGTCCAGTGAGTGTGTTAATTAATTAACATTAAGTAAGAGATTTATTTGTACTTGAGCTTCTGCTTGATCATTATAAGTTGATTTCCAGTTAAAAAAGGCAGCCAGCTCAAGCACAGCTTTGAGCAGACTATACCAGTCAAAATAAGTCTGTACTTGCATTGCCCTTTGAGTGAGGGTCTGTCTGAAGTACAGTGAATCCAGGCCTGACTCATTAGCCACCTTCCAGATAAGGGAGAGTTCAGCTGTGAGAGTAGAAATCAAGGGATGGCTAGCAACATTTTGTCCCAGGTTGACCAGAAAGGTGTTCACTGGCCTTTAAGGCCCCAGATAGGGGAGAGGGGTTGTAGCCAGAAGGTTTTTCTTGCCCTGCCCAGCACCATAGCCGCTCAGACCCAAGTAAACACATAGAGACTTATATTAATTAAAAATACTTGGCAATTAGCTCAGGCTAACTACTGACTAGCTCTTACATTTAAACTCAGCCCATTTCTGTTAATCTATATGTTGCTACATGTTCTGAGGCTTTACCTGTATGCCATGGACGGTGGGCTGGCATCTCCTGACTTAGCCTTCCTCTTCCCAGAATTCAACTTGTCTGCTTATCCCACCTATACTTCCTGCCTAGCTACTGGCCAATCAATATTTTACTAAACCAGTGTACAAAAGCATTATCCCACAGTAAGGGGGTGCAGCAGCTGAGGGGCATACCACAGTATAAGAGAATTTCCACCTTCAAGGGCAAGTAGACATTGAGACACTTCACTCTAAGTGTACATCGGTGGAGCTGTAGCCTCCCACAGCAGGAGTGGGGCTGACGGGGAAGCAGTACATGTGGTCTTAGCTGTGGCCATGCTCTCCTCAGCAGGTTTTGTGGTCCCCAAACTGTCTGCATCCTCCTTATCACATGTGATAGAGAGATCAGACATTGAAGGGGAGGAGGAGATAGAGAGGTTACCCATTTTGTAGAAAGAAACAGAAGGCAAGAAAAAGTCAGAGAGAAGATGGCAGTCAACAAGGGTAGAAAATTGTGTCAGACCTTTATAGTTTATGATTACTAGGGGACTTCCAAGTTTTTTTAGGCCATGGACATATGCCCATATGGTGTCTCTGGACAAGGGACGGCATTCAGGAGCTGAGCCTTGGTTCTGCTTCCTGGGGGTTCAACCCTTATGTGGAGGTGTCAGACAAACTGAAACAGAAAAAAGTGTGCCTAGCTAGACAGACAGACAAACATGGCAGACAACATGAAAGAGAGAGAGAGAGAGAGAGAGAGAGAGAGAAAGAGAGAGAGAGAGAGAGAGAAAAGGGGATCCCAATGCTTACCCACTGATGAGACTCAAAAGACACAACATTGAGGGGCCGTCTCATTGAAACACACCAGCTCTGGGGCACTGTCCAATGCCATGAGTAAGTGGAGGGAAATGACCAGAACCTGTTTGGGTGCCAGATGTTCCTGGGACCAAAGACTCCCTCGGAGGAGGTAGTGGGAAGGCACAGAGTCAACAGCACAGATACTGAGAGTCATTTAAAAGGCAAAGAGCAAACTTGTTTATTCAGCAATGGGGAGAGCCTTATATCCCCTCCTCCTAGCACTCAGGCTGCATCCTGCTATGGTTACAATGCATGGTTGCCCCTCATTGGCTAGGCATGATCAGGACCTCTGACAGAGCCTGTTGCTAGGCCCTCAGGCAGACTCCTGGTTGGCTCATCTCTCGGTCTCATAGGCCTTATTTTCCTATACTCCAATAATTTCTATGTGATGACTTGGTATTCAAATGTAATGTATTTCAAGTTAATTTATATTTCTGT
The DNA here is from genome assembly GCF_004664715.2 of Peromyscus leucopus. Taxonomy (NCBI): domain Eukaryota; kingdom Metazoa; phylum Chordata; class Mammalia; order Rodentia; family Cricetidae; genus Peromyscus; species Peromyscus leucopus. The sequence goes on along the minus strand of NC_051076.1, from coordinate 70,843,017 downwards.
TATATGTGGCTGGTGGTATTTACTTGAACAGAACAAGGTAAGTTGACCAGAACAAGGTCTCCCCTTCTTTTCTCTCATCTCTTCTCACAATTAGCCATGCTTACTTTTCTCACAATTATTATGCAGCTGACATAGTTTTCTATACCTTTCTCAACCATGATGTTCTTATGGACAGAATGTTTTTCTGTCTTTCTTGGTGTATAATAGTACCAGGCTCATAATGGATACTCAGGAAACAAAGGAAAGATGATTTTAATACAGTAAATTATTCTGATTGATTTTGTGTTGGTGTATAACCAGTGATGCTGTGTTGCATAAAAGGCAAGAGCAAAGAAAAGTACAGAATAGGGACTGAGCAGCTGGATGTGGCTCAGCTGGTAGAGTGTTTCCTAGAATATGCAAAGCCCTTTGCTGGTCCCCAGGACTGTGTAAACTAGGTGCAGTGGTTCATGCCTATAATTCCAGCACTTAAGAGGTGAAGAAAAGATGATAAGAAATTCAAAATCATACTCAATTGCATAGAGAGTTGGAGGCAAGCCTGGGTTATATGAGATTGCCTCAATAATAAAGTATAGATGGATGGGTATTTGTTTTGATGACTAGAGGAGGCAAGTATCATAACAGATGTCAAGAGGAATAAAACCATGGCAGACAAATATTCAAATGTTAACTTTAATATCTTCTGGCCTAAGAGTCTTTGATTACTTACCTAAATAATAGAATAGAAGGAAATGGTACATGCCTTATCAGTTCATTTACATTGTCATTGCCAGACAGGGTAAGAAGTAGTAAGGAAATATTAAATATGCAAAGCAAACTATTTTACCTCAATGATTGATTTCTAATGAATATTAGCCATTTGGATAATTGAATTGGCTACAAAGTGCATGCTAAGTTAATTCATTTTTAGAAAGAGCAGTAGAGGTATGATGAATCACAAATATAATGGCTACAAATAGGACCCTGAAAGGATATGAAGACCTAGCTTATAATGTCATTGTCTTAATCATGCTATCTCATACAGTGACAGTGATATTATGGAAATAGGAGCTAGAGGTGAGGACTCAGAATAATGTTTTGAGGACAGGAAATACTAGTTCTAAACTTAAACCAACATAAGTTCTAATATACATCATAGAAGTCTCTGTTTTATCTTCAGGTCACTGAACAATGAATTTTATGTTCAGGTCACTGAACAATGAACCATTCTTCCACAGACGCACAGAACCTACACTGGATTTTGTTCAGGGCTGAGATTGTCTCATGTACAAAGTTATGAGCTCAATTCCCAGCACCACAAAAACTGTGTAAGATGATATAATTTTGTGATCCTACTGCTTAAAACATGGGGGCAGAAACATCAAAATTTCAAGATTGGGGGCAGGGAATTTGTCTTAGTAAAGTATTTGACACACAAGCGTAAGGCCCTGAGTTCAGATCTCAAGCCCTATATAAAAATTCTGGAATACTGATATTTACCTGTAACTTCAACACTTGAAAGGTAGAGATATGAGGATTCCTGAGGCTGCTGGCTAGCTACCTCAACAGGTCAGTGAGTTCTTTGTTCAGTCTCCAAAAAACTTGTGGGAAAAGGTTTGGTGAAGACATTCAAGGTCAACCTATGGTCTCCACACACCCACACACATACTGGGGCTCTACTGGCAGGTGCTCCTGCTTGTGCAGCAGCCACATTAAAGAAAGAGTCATTTCCTAGCCTCCAATTGTTCTTTATAATAAAAATGTATTTGCATCTGAGAAATAAAAAGTACCCATCATGAAATGAAGTGCATTGCAAATGTACCCACACAGCATATAGCTTTTTAACATATAGGTGTGTGGATGTAACCAATCACCTTATTAAATAAGAAACACAGAACCAATGCAAAGAAGAAAGCCAAGAGATCAGAGCTAAGAGCCTTACCGCCTAGTGCAGCTAGCCTCTTAAGTCAAGAGACCTCTCTGAAAGGGGCCTACTTCCTATGTGTTTGTCTTTAAATAGTCTTTCTGTTCTGCCTTCTCATTGGTTGTAAACCCAAACACATGACTGCCTCGTCACTGCCTGTATGTACAGCCCTCCAGGTCTTCTATGGTATTGTGTGTCTCCAATGCTGGCTGTATCCTTGACCACACAGAGATCTACCTAGCTCTTCTACCAAGTGCTGGGATTAAAGGCGTGCTGAGGAGCAGGAAGGATAGAGTCTGACTTTCAGTTAAGATGTGGTGGCTTCAAATTCTGAGGCCCATATCTTCTACTAGGAGCTCCAATTTCATCTAAAAGTTGGTGATAAGTAATGTGATCAGTAGATTGTAGGAGGCTCTCTAAGAGCTGCCAGTAAAGTGATTGCCTTGCAAGCACGAGGACCTGAGTTCAATTCCCAGAACGCATCTAAGATTCATTCATGACAGCGCATGCTTATGATCCCATGGCTGAAAGACAGAGTCAAGTGAAATTGTGGCTTGTTATCTAGACCACCTAGTATGCCTAGCCTACTCGGTGAGCTTTAGGCCAATGACATGCTCTGTCTCAGAAACATCAAGCTAGGTAGTACATGAGGAATGCTGTTCAAAAGTGTCATCTGGCCTCCAAAAACAGGTGCATAAACATACAAACTCCTCACATGAATTTATGCACACACACACACACATACACACACACATACACACACATACACACACACACACACACACACACACACACCACTAAGCTCAAGAGCCTCACTTAAGGCCATGAAAAAATTCATACTAATTTTTTTAAACAAATATCTATTTTAATTTTAATCATGTGTATATATGTGTGTCTGTGTGAGTACATGCCACGTGTGTTTGGATGCACACAAAGGCCAGAGGGGTCAGATCTCCTAGAGCTTGCATCACAGGTATGTGTGAGAAGCCTGATGTGAGTGCTGGGAATCAAACTTGTCTCCTCTGGAAGTATAATACAACCTCTTAAACACTGAGCCATCTCTCCAGTCCCCTATTTTAAAACATCTAGTTGCAGTGTTAAAAACAGTGTCTGGTACCTGGAATGCCACCCAAGTGCAGAAACACTGTAATCTAGTTTCAAACTAGCTTAAAAAGCATTTAATTCTGCATTTAGTTATAATACTACAGCTACCGTTCCTAAGACAAATACAATCTGGGGTTTTTTTAATTGTCTCTGATAAACCTGGGAATACACTGAACAGAGGGCATGAAACCAATTCAGCTGAATGCATTGTTTATTGTCTACATGCCATCCTAAGGGGAATTCTAGAAATTCACTTTTCATTAGCATTCATGAAAGTGTTCCCCTTTAGCAAGGGACTCTCCGTACATAATATAACATCAGATGATTTCTTCCATTTTAAGTAGCTTCCAGCTGTCCATCTGAACAGTTACTATGAAGCTACTGCTAAAGCTAAGTCCCTTGAGATTCTCTGATGACACTCATCTTGCCAGGTAAGAGAGAGTTAATAGAAAATTAAACATCACCAACACCCAGAGAATATAAGAAATATTAGTTCAGTACACAGCACTATTATTCCACTCTGATTAACAGTAAGTTATAGGGAAATACACTGGCTTTCATTTTGGCTCACAAAAAGCATGCATCAAAATGCAGAAAGTAGGGATAACTGAAACAAATGCTTTTTACAATTTTTTTGTGCTATTCTCTGAATAAAATGTGACCTTTTCCTAATATGAATACAGAATTCAGTTAAATGCTTATCTATTGGCATTATGCCATACATTACGCAGAGAGGCAGCCGTGCCTTACTGGTGGTAAAAGAGCTAATGAGCACAATGAAGATTGGCAGTGATGTAACAACACTAAAGAGAAATGCTGCTGCTGAGTGGATGAGAGGTACATATTAATTTTACTATTTTGTACAGGTGTGTGTGTGTGTGTGTGTGTGTGTGTGTGTGTGTGTCCGTGTATGTGCAGGTACACATGTGGGCCAGACAGCATGCACAGAATTTCCTGTGAAAGTCAGAGGACAACCTTGGGTGTCATTCCATGGACATTGTTCTCCTTGCTTTTTGAGACAGGGTCTCTCCCTCTGTCCAGAGCTTGGCAAATAGGCTAGACTGGCTGACCAGTGACTCAAGGCATCCTGCTGTCTCCGCCTGACCAGCACTGGATTACGGACACTCTACCCTGCCTGGGTTCCTTGGGTCTTTTCTGTAGATCAGAAGCAGGCTCTTATGCTTGTGTGGCGAACACTGTATCAGCTGATTTCTCTCCTCAGCCAGAGATACATATTTTAAGTCTTCAATATTTAGGTCTAGTCAGCTAATACAGGAAGTCACAACTGCTCAAAATACAGAGAATAAAGTATCTTGAATATTTAGCCACAAATAGAATATATCATTCACACTTCCCTCCCCCAAGGCTCAGGGACAGTTATGTGTGGGAAGGGGAGCAGAAACATTGTGCTCATACAAGAGAGTGAGGAGGACCATAGTGAAAGAGTGTCTTCTGGATGAGACGAGGTTGTTGCTCCCATAAACCAACAGCAGCTATGGTTTCCTGGACAGACCTGCATAGATCACACCAGTCAACATTTCAGCAAGGACTGGAGAGGGGCTCGTGAGGAGCTGCTGATAGTTAATGGCTACTGGCAAAGGGAGAGTCAGTTATCTTTAGGATGAGGTTCCTGGTGTGTTGTCCGAGGTCCAGTGGATGGTTCTATACCATGAGTGAATGAGCAGCACAGACTGGACTCAGGGTGATTAACAAACAAACAAACAATGAAGATGAAGCTGTGAAAAGAGCCATGGGTGAATGAGTTCTGGAAGGAGTCTGGGGGAGAAATGGGAGGCAAATATGATCAAAACATACTGTGTATATGTGTGTGTGCATGTATGAAATTCTCAAAGAATTCATTTAAAGTGTTATATTTGAAATATGTAGCTATAATTAAAAGTATGAAAATTGCACATGGAGAAAAATAAAACTTTGTATTTGGGAGGAAATATAAGTTGCTACAATTGATATAAGAAGCAATAGAGTGATTTCCTCACTCTCAAATTCTATCTCCCATTACCATCATGGGTCAGTGTGTGATGAGATAACAACACTCCAATGTTCCTTAGCACTGGTCACAGGTCCTGAGGTATCAGCTCAATCAAGTGTTCATCAGTAGCAGATTTTTTTAAAAAAATTCAGTAGATACACAAAGAGGAATATTGGTCAGCTTTTGAAAAGTAAATCTTCTCATGTGTGACAACATGACTAAATCTGAGGACACTGTATTAGGTGAACTAAGTCAGACACAGCCAATATTACATGACCTCATTTACATTTACATGCTATCTATGAAAACTCTGATTAAAAAAAAACACAAAGTAATGTTGGCCATGAGCTGATAAGGTGAGTGTGGGGGATTGAGGTAATGGTTATCAAATGATAAAAACAGCAAGTTAGAAAGAATTAGTTCAATTTTACTAGATGTTGACTATTCATGCCAATGAATGGTATTGCTTGAAATTTGCTAAGTATGTGAAAAGACAATATCTATGTAATGTGAAAAGACAATATCTATGTATTTTAAGTGATATTGTGCACTATTCTAGTCAGGTTTGCCAACTTGGCACAGCCTGGAGTCACCTGGAAGGAGAGTCTTAATCGGGAAACTGTAGATCAGGTCATCCTGCAGAGGGCTGTCTTAAGTTAATTGATCTAAGGAGACAGTGTACTATAGACATCACCGTTCCCTAGTCAGGGGTTCCTGACCTGAATAAGAGAGGAGAAAGCAACAAGCCATCCTTTGTGCCTTGATTTCTGCTCTTTCTTGAATGTGGATATGTGACTAGTTTCTTCAAGCTCCTGCCATTGTGATTTCTCTGCTAAGACCAACCATAATTTGGTATTGAAAGCAGAGTGAATCCTCTTCTGTAATCTGTTTTAGTTAGAAGTAAACTAGAACACTCATCATAAATACATAAAATGTATTTTTAGGTAATGATGAAAATGGGAGAAAACACAGATTAATGAGGCTGAGAACATAGTCTTACAAAACGTGAAGGAAACTGATATTTAGCAATAGGTGAAATATTTAAAAACCTATAAAATAAATTGTAAAGGTACTATATTTATCAGGAAGCATGACTGACATGTTATTTCAATTGGAAACATTCTCAACATCTACTCCAAGGGCAGCCTAGGTGAATCAGCCCAATGATCTGAGTCCAATTCATGGTACCTCTTCACATCTCTATCTCTCGTGCCTACAGTTCAGGGCACAGTTCCTATGGTCCCAGCACAGGCCAGAACACTCCTCCTTATCTACTGCCATCTTGTTGATGACCAGAGCTGCCTTCTCAGCGCTGTCCTCAGCAAGGCTACCCTGGCTCGCAACGCTCTCCCTGCCGAACTTTACACTTTTCAGACTTTTCTGATCTCTTGGTGTGGATCTGCACAGAAACAGTGGGCAGAAGCTACACCACTGCCTAAATGCTGTCCTGATCTGAAAATGGCCTCCATCAAATAAATTAGTTCATTGCTTTTGACATCAGTTTGACTGAAGTTTGCAGGCACAGAAAGGTGCAGCCAGATTCCTTGTGAGAATGCAGATTGAAAGGTGTCTCACACATTTCTTGATGGGATCCTTATTCCCCCTTGAAGTCTCATGGCCTGGGCCCCCACAGAGATACCTCACTTCATAGTACCAATCACAGTCACACCCCACTTCTCAGTACCAATCACAGAAACACCTTGCATCTTGGTATCACTCTGTAACCCTTACTTTTCTCATTGCTGTGACAAAGTACTTGGCTGAAGGGAAGGAGTTACTGTGACTCACAGTTGGAGGGTGTCATCTACAACAGTGGAGATGTCACAGCAAGAGGGGCAGGAGGTAGCTGGCTACATTGCATCCATAGAGAAGAAGTCAAGAGACAAAGGCAGATGCTCATCTTGCTTTCTCCTTTTTATTCATTCCAGGTCCGTGGTCCAGCACATTTGATGACACTGGATGCATTTAAGGTTGGTTTTTCAATCTCAGTTTACAGAATCTATAAGTCCCCTTATAGATATGTCCAGAGATTTGTCTATAAAGTGATTCTAGATCCTGTCAAACTGACTATTCTGTACATCACATAAAGGTTCTCACTTTATCTCAGTGGAAGTTCTGAACATATCTCTTCATTTTATTACTGTTAGTTTTAGCTTTGGGAAAACTATAATTCTGTATTAAGTGTCTCTATGCTGAGACAAGAGATCACTAATTTAATGTATTTTCACAATTTTGCCTTTTATCCTTTGTCAGTGTGGGAGCAGGAAGGAATACCTAACTATACTATCATCTGTTTAGTCTTTAGCTTTAGGGTCAGTTTGAGGTTCCCAGCTTCTCTGTGGGTTCATATTTAACTTAGCAGTGATAAGCAGTTGCTCTCTGCACTGCCCAGTTTTTGTCAAATTCACCCACGCTAGAGACATTTTATAAGAGGAAACTTCAATTGAGAAAATGGCACCCACCAGATTTGCCTGTGGGCAATCCTGTGGTGCATTTTCTTGATTTTTGATTGATGTGCAAGGGCCCAGCTCACCGTGGGCAGTGCCACCTATGGTTGGTGGTTCTGGGTTCTGTGAGAAAGCTGGCTGAAAAAGCCATAATGAACAAACCAATAAGAAGTCCTCCATTGCCTCTGCATCAGCCCCTGCCTCCAGTTACTTCTGGTCATACTATTTCTTTTCTCACAATAATAAATCATAAGTACTTCTTCAAAAGTGGGAATTTGAAAACGTGGAGTTGCCTGGTTGAGGGATTGCTTCTCTCAATCCCTGACCTATTGCTCTTCCCAGTTCTTACTGATCTGTAGAGAAGCAAGGCACAGCTCCAGTTTCAGTGGGCACAGGAGGAGATGCCACTTATGGCAGCTTTGTTCCACACCTTGGGTTTCCAGGACTCCTGCCACATTCCTCTGGACCACAGCACTACCCGGTGCCCATGCTCTCTCCTCATGGTGTCCTCCACACTTCTCTTCCTCTAGTTCAACACTGCTGGTGTAACCCCCCCCTCCCTCCCTCTCTCTCATCTCTCGATGTCTCTCTCCCATTTCTGTCACTCTCTTTCTCGCATCTCTCTGCCTGTGATTGTATCTCTGTCTGTCTGTCTCTCTCTGTGTCTGTTTGTCTGTCTCTCTGTGTCTGTCTCTCTCTCTCATGTGTAGTGTGTATGTATGTATGTGTTGTATGTGTATGTGTGCTGTGTGTTGTGGTTTGTGTGTGGGTGTTTGTGTGTGAGTGTGTGGTATGTATGAGTGTGTGATGTGGTATGTATATGTATATGTGTGGAATGGTATGTGTGTGCTTGTGGTGTGTATGTGTTTAGTGTGTGAGGTCTGTGTGTGGTTTATGTGTAAGTGTGTGGTGTGTGTAAGCATGTGGTGTGTGTAAGTGTGTGGTGTGTGTGTTTGTGTATGTGTGTGCCAGTAGACAAAGTTACTCTCCACTTCCCTTTTTGAGAAAAGGTCTTCCACTAAATTTGAAGTTCCGACTCAACTAGACAGTTGGTAGGTCAGCTCCAAGGACCTCTCTTGCTCTGTCTCCCAAGCAAGCACTAGGGTTCTGTGCACATGCTGACCTGCCTGGAGTTTTGCTTAGGTCCTAGGGATCAGAACTCATTTCCTCATATCCACATGCTAATGAAGCAAACACTTTACTGAGTTAGCTGTCTCCCAGCCCAATAACTTTCATTTAGTCCCTTAAAGCAGGACTGTGTCGATGTTTTCTGCTTTGCTTTTGTTTCTAAATCTATCCACTTGGTAAATCCATAACTGGCCTCCTATTATTAATCTGTGTTTCAGTAGACGCTTCCTAGAAAATACAAACAACAAAATAGATCTTTTTTTTAACTCATGGGGAACTCTTTTTAAACAGAGAATATTAGAAGGCTGCATAAATCAGCACCAAATGATTTTATTATATATAAATATACCCTGAGTATTTGCTCTGAAACACAAATATTACTGTAGATGCTTATGTAGAATATGAAAGCTAGAAGTAAATTTACATAATGAAAGCTAGAAATAAGGTTATATAATATTTAATCAGAGTTAATTGCTATTTTTAACACTGTAGCAATTTATTGGATTACTTTTTACTCAACAACTTTCTATGGCTCTCAGATTAACATTTGGTAGACAGTGCTACTGAGAACTGTGTAGCAGAAAGTAAAAGAAACAATTATATTTTTTCAAGATGATTTAGTGTGTGTGTGTATGTGTGTGTGTTTATGTGACTGAGTGAGTGTGAGACTGAGTGTGTATGTGCATTTGTGTTGGTGCCCATGGAAAGCTGAAGAGGGTGCCAGACCTTTTGATGCTGAAGTCACAGGTACTGTGAGATGCCCTGTGTGGGTGTTGGGAACTGGAATCAGATGACTATGCAAGAGTAGTCAGGACTCAACAGCTCACACACTTCAAGAAGCAATTCTTAATTTTCAATAATACCAGAGTTTTGATTTTTTATTTTAATATGTGTGTGTTCATGTGTGCTTGGTAAGTATAAAATGAGCATCTAACTGAAGTCTTTCTGCATTGAGAATGCATTCAGTGATGATAAAGAATGGAACTGTGGCTCTGTAGGAAAAGTTCTGGAAATCTACGCAGAAGAGCCTTACATCATCTGACTTTAATAATGAACAGGGCTGTATTTGGACAACTATTCAGGTAGAAGAAATAGCACAAGGAAACATACAGAGGTGGTGTGAGATCCATACCAGGAAACTGTTAGTGTCCACTAGAAATCCCATAAAAGACTACCAGTCACATATGCAATCAACAAGAGCATTTAACAAAAAATTCCAGCATGCCGTGGTCAAACCATCTGACAAAGTTGCAAACAGAGACCCTGGGAGAAGGTTGTCGGCTCCTTTTAAACTGGATTAGGAGAATTCCAGCTATAGTTAAGTGTACTTTGACATGATTGGATGTATACTCTTACTGGTAAAGGAATCATTTTATGATTGGCTCATGACATCTGGTCAGTAACTATGGTTACAGTGTCAGGGGTCTGTTTGCTGTGTCAGGGGTCTGTTTGACCAAACACGGAAAGATCAGTTCCTGCCGATGGCTGGGAAAGATGTTGATTGGCTACCAGATTGGAGATACTTCTTGAAGGTATGGTTGAAGCCAGATATAAGTCAACATAGGATGTTGGGGTAGTATGTGACAGAGGTCTTAGCAAACTGGCCCCTGGGAAAAGACAAAAAACAACTGGCCTTGCTAAGCTCAATCCTCTTATAACAACACTTCTTCAGAAACAAGAACAGTCACAGGAGCTTGAAAGGTTGATGAGAGCCAATGAAATCAATGATTGATAAGGTGTATTGAATTAATTGTATAATTCCAGACAAAGGTCATTAGGCCAGCAGCCACCATCAGGTACACAGACACAGGAACAGGATGGCACACATGGGCTGCAAAGGCAGGTAGCACACTGCTCAAATGGTTATAGTCTCCCAGGCCTAGAGACAAACATACACAGACAAGCTGGTGAAAGCAAAGATTCAGACTATTGACCTCCAAACCACATTTACACAAAAATCACACCAACTTCAAACTCTGCCAAAAATATTAATCTAACTGTTTGCATCACTGTTTGCTCTCAGGATCCTGCATATCCAGGGTCAGTCATTTTATGCTGACTCATACCCCATAGCCAAAGCCACGCTATGTTGACTAAACATCAATTGGCTCCTCTGGCTTTTTGTTTCTTACAGGTAGGATGTAGAGTGACTTCAGGCTGATGATGATGATTTTATAGGTAAAGTAACAGAAATTCAAGAGTCTCCTTTCTTAAAAATCTAATAGTGTTTAAAAGTGTCCACTTAACCCTTCTATGATGCTATGGCACAATAACCCTTCAGCCACAATACTTGTATGTTATTGGAAAATTTAAAAATTTGTTAAATAAACTTATGAGTATTTAATGATGTTAGAAACACACATCTCCTAGACCAATATATGCAAATATAATAACTAGTGATGGGTCATATCTCTCTGTATGCTGTAAATGTGTTACTCTGATTGGTTGAAAATAAAATGCTGATTGGCCAGTAGCCAGGCAGGAAATATAGGCAGGATAAGCAGACAAAGGAAATTCTGAGAAGAGGAAGGCTGAGTCAGGAGACACCAGCCCACCATCCAGGGAGCAGCATGTAATGGCACACAGGTAAAGCCACGGAACATGTGGCAACATATAGATTAACAGAAATGGGTTGGGTTTAGGTATAAGAGCTCGTCAGTGGTAAACCTGAGCTAATGGCCAAGCAGTTTTAATTAATATAAGCTTCTGTATGTTCACTTGGGTCTGAATGGCTGCAAGACTGCAGGACTATGGAGCCACAGGAACTGGGTGGGACCAGGAAAACTTGAGCTACAAACTAGACAACAAAATTTTTGTGGGGAGGGGTGATGTCCTCTTTTCAAGGCTAGCCTTGAATATAATTGTATCCAAAGATGACCTTGAAGTTCTGATCTTTTTGCTTGCACAGTACAATTGTTGGAAATGTAGGCATGAACCACTACACATGGTTTGTGTGCTGCTGAGCTTCATGCATGCTTGGAAGCATGTTACTACTCAAGGTACATTTCTATCTCTAGTCACAAACATTTATATCTGCATTTCCTCTTCCTAATTGGAAGGAATAGACAAGTGTCTAAAGAATGGATCACATAATAATTCTAACTATCAGGAGGTGTAAATGTAAAATAAAGATTGGTCCACAAACAAAATAGGCATGCTTTCAGGAAAAGGGTATTTGAAAAATAATTAACTCAAAAATGCCAAGTGATTTGGCATACACAATACAACTTAAAGTGTTATTGACCTAGAATAATAAAATTGTGACCTCATTTCCAATGATAAAGAGGTATTGATTTGAGAGAAAAAACATAGTAGGTCCTTGCTCATGTGCTGCTCTTATAAAAAAATAGATTGATAAACTGTTCAAGAAAGCCAATTGATGGGATTACTGAGATGACTTCACAAAGTGAAGACACTAGGCACCAAAGCAGACAATCTGAGATGGATCCCCCAGACACATGTGGTAGAAGGAAAAAGCTAGCTCTAAGAAGTTGTCCTCTGACCACCAAATGTGCCCCATGGCATGCACACACACACACACACACACACACACACACACAGAGAGAGAGAGAGAGAGAGAGAGAGAGAGAGAGATCAGTTAATGAGATAATATTTGCTAGCTCTGCACTTTAACCTCTGGCAAATTATCATGAAGAAATAATGAAAAATACAAGTCAAGTGAAAGTTAATGTCTACATGGCATTCAAAGATGAGACAGTTTAAGGATAGTATGTTCCTCAAATATATTTCCTTATAGTAAAGAATAAATTAAAGCAGAAGTATCGTGTCATGTTTTTCATATTTTCTATGTGTTAGGAATCATGACAAATATTCTATGTATTTTATCACTTGATTGTTTCACTAGTTCTGTGAGATTTGTTATTCAGGGTACTGTTATCAAATAAGAAATCTGAAATTTCATCAACTTCAAGTTTGTCCAAGGCCAGGAACACAGTGTATGTAAAGGATTCAGACTCTGCTGCTCTGTCCCAAGGACGTGTTCTTTGAAGTGGCCCCTGACAGCACACAGGAAGTGCTTTCACTTCATAAGACTTTCTTATGTACCCAGCAATGCAGGATGATGAGAAATCTGCCAAGGGGTCCACAGAAACACAGAATGGAATGGGTACTGAATGTTCACACATTCACACCCTTAGCTTGGGGTTGGGATTATGGGTGACTCTCCCCACTTTCTATATTTTATTTTCTCAACAGTAAAACCTATTTTTAAGAGAACAGTTTAAATGTGTTTTTGTTAAACTCAACATTTTGTAATCTCTTTACACATTTCAATAAAATACGCTTGTTCATGCTGAGCCATCAGAACCGAAGACATGCTTTCCACTTCATCTTTTTGATATTTTTTAGTAACTTTATGTGCAGTTACTCACAAATTCTTTCTTTTCTGATTGCCCATCATCACCATAAAGGCCAATGTCAAAAAAAATCAACAACAATAAGAAGCCTCATTTCTGATTGTCTCCAGCAGCCAAGGGTCTTTTGCAGCTTTATAGTATGAAAAGATTAATTTGTTTTCAGAACTTTTGGCTCAGAATAGGAGACACTTTATACTCTCAAGATCCCAGGCCCCGAGTCCCTCTTTCACATTCTCTATTATGGCTGAAGCCATTCAAGGTCATGGGATTAAATACTACTGGAGACAAATTGATAGTGCCAGAGGATGGGAAATGTATTATGTTTTTAATTATGTGTGGAGCAGGAAAGGATTGCCCTTTGCTGACTCCCTGTATATTTGTTTGTGTCTTTTCCCCCCTCTGCAACAAGGTCATCTCTAGAAAGTGATGAAAGTAGATGGAATGAATTCTCTTGGAGAAAATTTTAGTAGAAAGAAACAAAAAAACTTTTGACCATGTAAAGGATTATTTGCCTTCATTTATTTATTTATGTGTGTATGTATTTTTTTATTTCTCTAAAATGTTCAGAGAAGATAGAGAAAACAATGGTTTTGTGTGTGTTAGGGTAGTGCACAAAGAGACACAAACACAAAGCTTTGCATCAGTTACTTCTCTCACTGCAGTTACAAAAACCCCTGCCAAAGCCGTTTAAGGAAGGGTTTTGTGTTAGTTCACAATGGGGAAGGCATGTTAGTAGGAGTGGGAGGCTGCTGACATGGTATCCACAGTCAGGAAGCAAAGAGAAATGAAAGCTGGTGTTCAGGCCTTTTGCTCTTTGTTGTTTACTCCAGAACCCTAGCCCATGGAATCGTGTGTCCACCTTTACAATGGGTCATCATACCTCAACTCACCTAACTAAGAAACTGTTCCA